>NW_022110173.1:3938257-3939879 GCF_000313985.2 Echinops telfairi
GGCCGAGCACCGGGTGCATTGTCTTCCGAGGGGGCTCCGGGGGGCTGCCCAGCTGCGCCCTCCCCGCCAACTCAGCCGCTGGCTAGGCGGCCGACGGGAGCCGGGGCCAGCCGCCGCGGCTTCCTCCCGGGCGGCTGGGATCGTACCCGGGCCGGACGGCAGCGAGATCCGGACTGGAGCAGCCGGACCGGGCGAGCCAATCCCCGGGTGGCTGCGATCGCTGGAGCCCGGTGCGGAACCGACAGACCGCGGAGTAGGCGGGCGGGCGGGGCGGAGGCGGGACGAGCCCCGGCGGGGAGGAAGGGGAGGCTGGCGGCGGGGAAACCAGGACTGGATTCGAGGGGGAGAGGAAGAGGAAAGAGCAGAGGAGGAGAAAGCCTGGCTCGCTGGATCAGCGGGAAGACAAAGGGAGGAGGCGGGGATGGGGGCTGCCCCTGGAGGGGAGAGAGCAGGAGGAGGGGCGGGAGGAGGAGGAGGAGGCGGCTGCAGGCAGCTGCTAGAATAAGGAAGGAGGCGGTAGGTGGGCAATGGGAAGGCCGCAGCTGCCCAAGGACGTCTGGCCGAAGTCGCTCTGAGGTCCCACCAGCTAGAGCAGCCCCAGGACCCCCGGCTCGGGTCGGGGTCAGGCCTGTGCACGGGTCAGCCACAGCACCTGCCGCAGGCCGCGAGCCAGCATTGACCAGTCCAGAGCTCTTTTCACTGGGTCGCCGGCCTCTCCCCAAGGTGCTTAAAAACGAGGAATCAGGAAAAGTGACCCACACAGCCCGGGTCACGTATTTCTACCCATTCACGCGCCCTCTCCTGGGTTCCGCGACAGTAAAACCCACAAACTCACGGCCATCCATCCATCCAGTCCCTCCTGACCCATGGCGACCCTGCAGGGCACCGTAGCACCGCGCTAAAAACGCTTGTCTGTCTCCTGCGGAGAAGCTGGTGGTTCCAAACGGCAGGTGTCCCTGCAGCAGCCCAGCTCGTAACCACCGCCCCACCGAACCAAATCCAAACTCACTGCCATCACTCATTGTGACCCTAGAGGACAGGGTAGTTGAACTGCCTATCACTTCGCGGGAGTCAGTCTGCAGGGGATGGCGGCCCAACGCATAACCACTATGGCACCAGGCCCCCTTAATCAAAACCCACTGCCATCAGTTGATGCCTACTTGCAGCCACCGCAGGCAGCATTGCTGAGGTTGTAGATCATTACCAGAGCAGACAGACTCGTCTTTCTCTCATGGAGCCAGCCGCAAGGTGGGCTCGGACCTCGCCGTTAGCAACCCCGTGCTTACTCAACAGCGCCACCCTTGGGTGAGGGGTTCCAATTTCCAGTGGATGGAGCTCTACCTGGAATGTAACTGCTTGGGAAGGGGTTGTTCTAGGGGCACTAGTCAAGTGAAGGTTTGGGTAGCCTTAGAGATTTCTGAAAGGGGAATCGGAAATAAGAGGAAGGTGTATCTAGCAGAGAGGAAAAGAGAGGGGCATTGCATGGTATGGCACCTTGATTAAAAGCAATCCCCTAAAGAGGGTGATGGTGAATGGGACAGCCCATGCTGGGCGGGGTCAGATGAGTGGGGGTGGCTGGGGCCTGTGTGTGTGTGTGTGTGTGTGTGTGTGTGTGTGTGTGT
>NW_022110173.1:3941032-3958472 GCF_000313985.2 Echinops telfairi
CCACTTGTTTATCTTCAAGCCTTTAAGACCCCAGATGCTATAGCTTTTGATAGCCGGGCACCATCAGCTTTCTTCACCACATTTGCTTATGTACCTACTTTGTCTTCAGCGATCATGTAGGGAAGGCGAGCATCATGGAATACCAGTTTAATAGAACAAAGCAGTTTTTTGTTGAGGGAGTACTTGAATGGAGGTGCAATATCCATCTGCTACCTTAATACTAAACCTATAAATATATGCACATGGATCTATTTTCCCATCCTCATATATAAATATAGTACATAAGTACATGCATGTATTTAGACCTCTATGAATGCCCTTTGCCTCCTACTTCTTTCTTCTATTTCCTTTTACTTTCCTTTTGTCCCACTATCATGCTCAGCATTCATTTGGGTTTCAGTAATTCCTCTCAAGCCCTACCAGGCCTCCTCTACCCTCCTCGCCACTGATTTTGGATCACTTGTTGTTCTCTTGTCCCTGGATTTGTTAACACCCACTTCATTTCCTCTGCTCCCCCGTCCCCCATCTCCCCCTGGAACTATCGGTCCCATTGTTTTCTCCTCCAGATTGTTTATCCCACCTATCTTATCAAGATTGACATGCAAAGACAATAATATGCACAAAAAACAAGACAAAGCAAAGCAACAAAAGAAAACAACAAAAACCAACAACAAGAAAAAGAAAAGCCTATGAGTAGTTCAAGGTCTGTTTGTTGACCTTTAGAAGTGTTTTCCAGTCCAGTCTGATGGGGTGCCATGCCCTGGCCCCAAAGCCTATTTTTGGTATTCCCTGGGGACTTCGTTGCTCTGTTCCCCTTGCTGTTCTGTTGCACACCCTTAGTGTTTCGCCTCGGTGGTGGGGTCAGATTGGGCACAATTCCCACACTGTGTCTCCAGTGTTGGATCAGTGAGAGATGTTGTGTCTCGTAGGGGGGCTGGCCCTATGCTCCTCTCTGTGTTTTGGCTGCTCTGAGCAGGAATATTATCCTCAGGGCTTGGTGTAAACAGAACTCTTGCATAAGGGTCAGTTTGGGCTGAATCTTCTTTCTCCAGACTCTGGGAAGTCAGTCTGAATTAAGACTGACACACGATGACATGATGGTGAGGGATTTACAACACACTCTCTGTGTGAGGCAGGGTTGACTAGAGAAACAAATCCAATGATACTCATATATGTGTAAGAAAGAGCCTTAGATTAGCAAGTCATTATATATCAAGAAAACATCCCAGCCCAGTCAAACTCAAGTCTATAAGTCTGATACCAGTTCATCAATCCCTCTTCAGACTCACGCCGCTGCATGCAATGATGCAGAATGCAGGAACATCACAGGCTGGTAGATGCAAAGTCTTGTGGATCCAATGGGGGCGGAAGCATCACAGGGCTCCAGCGGGCCCCAAAGTGGCTTCCAGCAGGAATGTGAAGGCAGAGAGGGGGGGGGAGATTCCCAGACCCTTCCTCATGAGAAGGCCGTGCCCACAAAGAGGTACCATCAGGCTGTGACATGACTGACAGGCTAGGCTCCACCCGTACACTTTTATATACCTGCAAGTTGACATGGAATTATGTAACTACCACAGTATCTAAGCATCTCCACTTCCCCCTGGCACACACAGTCTTGGAAACGTTCTGTGATCCATAATCATGCAAAGCAGAGCAGGTGTGGCAGTGACTGCATTCTGCCACTTAGCTGTCTGTGATCTTGAACTAGTTATTTCACCTAAGTTTCGGATTACTCAACTAAAAAAGTCAAATTCAAAAGGGACAATATTAAAGAAGGCCTAAATAGCTAGGCCTTCAAGGGTTGGGAGACTACTCTTATGAAGCTGGTAATACTACCCAAAGCGATCTACACATTCAACATCAAAATAGACGAAAATGACACGTTTCATGCTCTGTATATCTTACCACAATAAGAAATGTTTGGGGGGTTTTTTGGTTCACCAGGTAATTTATTCGTTTTAAAGTACAGACCAGGGAAGCAGTGAGGGCAGTGCTGTGGCCCTGCACATACGAATCCCACTCGTCTCTGCCCTAGGAGCACCTGGCACAGCACAAGCTCCAGGCCTGCTTCGCTGGCTGCAGAGTACAGTGCTGAGCCAGCATTTACAGCCAATGCCCAGCACGCTTGTGTGCTCTCTCCCCGTCTTCTAGCTCCGCTCCCGGCAGATGCTGGCTGCGGTAGTGCCTGGCTGCTCCGGCGGTTTGGGTAAAAGCTAACCAGCCAATAGCTGCAGACTTCACGGAAAGACCTCACAGATGGGTGCTGTGGGCCTGAGCTTGATCTGGGCACTTTCTGTGCCACCTGAGCCCTGCTGTGACTGAGGGTGTCCCCATGTCCCAGGATGGCGATGGAGGAAGGGCAAGCTAGGCCAGTGAAGGATTAAGTCTTTATTGGGCTCAGACCAGGAGTCCATGGGTCTTTAGAACCTCTGTGTACTTGTTGATCTTTGTCTCCGAGTTCTTCTCGGCCTGTCTCCGCAGCCTCATGAGCTGCTTCTTCCTCCTGTCATGGAGTTTGGCCTTCTTCTTCCTCTTCTCCTCCAGGGCTGCTGGCACGGCCTGGTACTTCCAGCCCACCTCATGGGCTAGGCAGCCCAGGTAAGCAAATTTGCATGTGGGCTTTAGTCGTACCACCTTGAGGGCAGTAGGGACCACCATCCGCTTTTTCTTATCATTGGGGGGTGGGATCCCATCAACTACTTTGAGCCTGGCCCCGCTTGGTCTTGTGGGACAGCATGCCTTGCACGGTTAACCAGACGATGGGGCTAGGGGCCCGGAAGTGGTAGGGGCCTCGGGAGGGGTTGGTGTTCATGCGCTTCTGCAGGAAGGCCAGGTACTTCAACTTGTTTCTGTAGAAGTTTCCAGAAATGGTGATGCCCTCACAGCACACCACCACCACCTTGCGGCCCAGCAGCACTTGCTTGGCCACAATGGCCGCCAGCCGGCCCAGGAGATGGCCACGGCCATCGAGCACCAGGACCTGCCCCTCCGCCATCTTCGGCAGCCGCCTGGGAAAGCCAGAAATGTTTTTTTAAAGAGATCAATAGCTACCTGAACAGATGGCTGAGACTGAAGAAAGACCCTGTGTCAGTGGCGGGGTGCAGGGGCCGGCTCCTCTCAGTTAACAGGGGCTGGCATTATCATTGTCATCCCACTTGGCAATGAAGAAGCCTCCCGCAGAAGGTTCTTTCAGAGCACAGGCCACTGAGAGCTGTGTCCAGGGATGGACCCCTCCTGAGGTCACGTGCAGCGGTGGTTCGCCTAAGGTGCTTTGCTTCGGTAAGTGCCAGGGAGTAGAGCCGCTGTCCTTAGGAAGCGAGGTTGCTGGGGCCAGTTTCCTCCAGCTTCACGGTGCAAGAAATTCAGCTATGCCAGCTTGTGCCAAGGTCCACCCACAGGGGACAAGGGATGGGGGGGTGGGGGCATGGATACAGCCTCTACTCACGTGTGAGCATCACAGCAGGTCCGGCAGATGTCAGGGCTGAGATGATCCAGGGGACCAAGCGGACTGGGCAGGTGCCAACTGCTAATGGGAGTGATTATAGCCAGTCTCCCAGCTCTCCTCCAGGGAAAACGCTCACCAGCAGCTGCAAGGCGCTGCCCAAGACTCCTGCTCCAGTTAATGAAGCAGTTGAAGACTCAGAAGCAGCTGAGGAAGGCAAAGAGCCGGACTCCCTCCTCCCAGGGGTGCTCTGCGAGGACTCTCCCTGGTGTCCTTTGAAGAGGTTCTTTGCATGTCTGGGGAGTGTTCTGGCAGTCTGGCAGTCAGTCAAATCCCTTAGCCTGGTTTCTTTAGGCTGAGATCCTTGACAAAACCACTTATCCTAAGAAGAAGTCAGGGTGTGTGAGAATAAGTTGATGGCATGAAGTATGAGTGGATCTCTTCTTTGCACCGGGTTGGTTCTTATCTTCTGCATACATGCACACACACATGCGCGTGCACACATCACACTCGTGCACATCACACATACACTTCGTGTACACAGAGCGCCTACACACGTACAGGTCACACAAGCATGCACGTCACACACACGCCTGAGGAGGAATGGAATGGAAAGAAAATGGGCTCTTTCTAAGAAATTTTGGAAGCTTCCTTGTACATATCACATATTCATCACACACGCACACAGCTCACAACACATCACATACACATCACACACAGTACACACACAGAGCTCACAATACATCACATATATATCACACACAGAGCTCACAATACATCACATATACATCACACACACAGCTCACATAATCACCTATACACACAGCTCACACTCATCACATACACACAGCTCACACTCATCACATACACACAGCTCACACTCATCACATACGCACAGAGTTCACACTCATCACGTATACACATAGCTCACACTCATCACACACAGCTCACACTCATCACATACACACACACACACACACACACACACACAGCTTTTGCTCCAGCCTGAAAAGAGCGTGAGGAGGGACGTGGAGAAAGGAGCAAACAGAGGTTTTCATGACTAGAACGACTCCTCACATCCCATGAGGACCGAGTGATCCCCTAGACTCTATGCTAGACGCTTACACGACTTGGAAGCTGAGGTGCAAAGAGGAAAGGCAATGGAGGTTAACTCACCTGGCTAGTTAGGGGCAGAACTAGGGTGAGCCACCCCTTAGGCCCACCACATTCCCGCCTTCTCACAAGCCTAGCGTGGCAGCAGCTCACAGGCAACCCGGGAAACAAGGACAAACGAAGCAGATTTCGAGCCCCAAAACTCTATTTCCCTAAGCACCTGGGAAGGCTCCTTGGAGACCTCGACATTCTTATCCTCCTGTATCCGAAAGTCCAGTGGCTCACTTTCTCACTGCCCCCGCCCCGTCCCCCCTAGCCCCCTAGCCCCCCCATGCCACCCCCACCACCACCACCACCAGGCAGACGGGCCAGGAGCATTGACCTTAGTCTTCCCGCAGCAAAAGCAGGCTCCCTGGGGGCAGGGCAATTCCCAGTCCTGATCCAAGGTTTTCCTGATCCAGTCTCTGTTCACTCTCACTGCCCTTTCCACCTTCAGCCCAAGAATCAAAAACAGGCCCAGAAGGAACTCCCAGAGAGGAGCGTGCTGCCTCACGGAGGCTGCCTGCAGGAACACAACATGAGAACAGACACAAGCAGGTTCTCAGCACACAGTCACCAGACACTGACTCCGGAGATGAACTGAAGTGGCAGGCATCCGTCTGCAGAGCTTCAGCTGATGAGCTCTCTACATCAGAGCTCCTCCAATACCTGTGTCCAGCTGTTCACGGGGCAGTCCGACGGTGAAGCCACGACCCTGCAGCAGAGAGGAGAGGCAGCAGCAATACTGCTTCTGTTTGACAGGCGCTGGGCTCGGTGTTAGGGGTCCAGAGGTTTTGTTGTTTTTTTTTAAACGAACCATTGCAAGATACAATACCCAACTGACTGCCATCCAATCAATGCTGACTTCTCGTGACCCGAGCGGACTGGGTAGACCTGCCCCATGAGTTTCTGAGACGGTAGCTCTCTATGGGAGTAGAAAGGCCTGTCTTTCTTCCCGGCAGAGCACAGAGCAGCTGGGCTGGGGAGTTCCAGCTGCTGACCTTGCAGTTAGAAGCCCAACCACTCTGCACCAGGATCCTTGGGCGGGAGATAGATGTGTAAACAAGAGGGCACAAGAAGACACCAGGAGAGGACGCACTGAGTGTCAAGGCTGAGGACATGGGCAGGGGCCAGATCACAGAGGTCCTCGGATGCCTTCTTTTTAAGGCATGGCGAATCTCATAGGAGAGAAGGGAAGTCCCTGGGGGGATTATAAGTTCAGAAGTAAGAGAGGGAAATGATTGCATTAATGCCTTCTACACTACAGCTTACATTCTGAGCACCCCATGTATGGAGGCTATGGGTGACAGTGAACCGCCAAATCCATCTGTAGAGTCCCGGCACCTACATTGACTCCTTCGGACTGTTGGCTGGACATGGGAGTGGTCTTGCCCTCTGGCAGAGTGCATTGGAGAGTGGGTGGTCTCCCCTCACTCTCCAGCCAGCCTCAGGTGTTCCTGGTGGCGAACACCCTACCGGGGGTTGCGTAGTCATAAGTCATGCCCTGACTTGCTGGGTCGCGGAAGGCCCTAGGCGGATCTCTGTATCTCACCTAATGGACCTGTCCAGTCCCAGTCCTGGTTTCATACCTGCTTCTGAAACCATGATGTCATGACCTGTCGCCATTCATGCTTTTGTGTGTTACCTTTGCTGTCCCGTGCCCTTTTGAAAGTTCTGGATCTCAGTAAACCCTTGACCCGGTGCTAATGGTTTCCCTCACTGGATAATGTGTCTTGATCACTATCTGGTCGCTATCCTATGAAGACTTAACAAATTATATTTGTTCTCTTTAAAGTATATTTGAGATTTGGAGTCTCTTGTGTAGACTCCAGACTCACACACATCAGACATGCTGTCAGCCTCACCAAGTTGCCTTGTTGAATATGATGGATTACCTTGCACTAATATTAATTTATTCTCACTAGCCACATTTCAAGTGCCCATGGCCTCGTTTGAACGGGAGCTTCCATCCTGAGCAGTGAAAATACAGAATCTTGCCACCACTGCGGCAAGTTCTATACACGGCACTGCCGAGAGCTTGGTTTCAATGGGCAAATAAAGATGAGAGGCACACCAAGGAACCTACGTAAGGCAAGCAGACAGCGCTGAACTTGATGCTCAGAATCAGGACCTTCAAAAGAGGGTGAACAAGAGAAAAAAAAAAACTACCCCCGAGACAGTGAGCACTGGCACAGGCTTGAAGTGAGATACAAATCTCTCCTGAGAAATCCTCACCATGGTCCTGGCTACATTTGGATTTGGTCTTTGAGTGATCTCTGGCTGAAAATTTAACATCAATATTTGCCTGGACTGATCAAAGCTTTGGGAATACCTTGCAGAAGCAGACAAAACTTTTCTGAAGAGCTACACCTTCAACCCAGGCCTTGTATGATTTCCATAGACTAAGAAGCAGGACAAGTGAACTCACAAACCCACCTGGCAGCAATCCACCGAGAAGGAAAGTCAGCAGACAAAGCAAACTGGGATTAGACCTGAGGGACTGCACATGATGAAACCTCCAAGAGAGCCCTGGTGGCGTGGTGGTTACAAGTGGGGCTGCTAAGGAGGAGGTAGGCAGTTCGAAACCATCAGCCGCTCCTTGGGACAAAGATGAGGCTTCTTACTCCCAGAAAGAGTTACCGTCTCAGAAACCCACAGGAGTAGTTCTGCCTGGTCCTATACAGTCCTCTGAGTTGGAATCGTCCAATAGCATTGAGATAAGCAATGCTTGGGTGTCACTCTGAGAAATTGGGGCGGCTGTGTCCAGCCCCAGAGCCACCTGGTGGTGTCGTGGTTACATGCTGGGCTGCTAACTGCAAAGTCAGTAGTTCGAAACCACCAGCTGCTCTTCAGAAGAAAGACGGGCTTTTTACTCCTATAAAGAATTATAGTCTCAGAAAGCTACAGGGGCAGTTCTCGCCTGTCTTAAAGGGGCACTAAGGGTCAGCATTGATTTGATGGCAGTGAGTTTTGAGTTTTGACAGGTGGTGGCGATAGGAAGAGGGAGCCCTGTCACTCTCCCCAAGAGAACGGACTTTATTTTGAACCAAGTGTAGGGCAGTTCAAGTCAAAGGACCCAGTTGGAAACAAGAGATCTGAGCGCTGAGTACTCAGGAGAGACTGAAAGCTCGATGACCCCAACAAGCGCCAAGAGCAGACAGGCGAAAGGTTAAAGGCCGCAAACAGATCAAGGAAAGCCAAGAAGAGTTCCCTAGGGGTAGATCAAGTCTCAAAGACAACTCCTGCAAAGGAGTCTGAATTTCATTGAATCAAATGGTGGAGATATTGTAAAAAAAATAAAAGAACCATAGGTGAACATTTAGCATGGTGTGATACAAATAGAGTAGCTGTTCTCAACCTGGGGTTGTGACCCCTTTGGGGGTCAACTACCGTTTCACAGGAGTTGCCTAAGGCCATCGGAAAACACATATTTCCAACGGTCTTAGCAACGGAGACACCGCTCCTCTATTCGGTCTCCAGGTGGGTCCGCCCACATGCAGATACGCCCACAGAGGAGTACCTGGAGTGAAGACTGTTACCCATGCTACACCATCCTTCGAGACAAAATTCCATTCAGTTGTCATTAGAAATAAATATTTCACAATATATAACTACATATTGTTTTGTGATGAATCACTATGCTTTACTTCTGTTCAATTTGTAACAATGAAAATATATTCTGCATATCAGATATTTACATGACGATTCATAACAGTAGCAAAATTACAGTTCTGAAATAGCAATGAAAATAATTTTAGGGGAAAAAAAGAAATAGAATAATGTTATGGTGGGGGTCACCACCACAGGAGGAATGCATGGAAGGGTCGTGGCATGAGGAAGGTGGAGAAGCACTGCTCCACGGGACAGAACTGTCCTGTTGGTTTCTGAGGCTGAGATCTTCGAGGGAGCAGAAAGCATCCTCATCCTCTCTGAGAGAGGCTGTTGACCTTTCACTCTGTAGCCCAACTCATCGCCAGAGCTCCCTTATCATATGGGCATGAAGACATCTCTCGATGATGATACAGATAAGACATTGATATATTTATGTTCAATAACTTCAGTAACAAGCTTGATTTTAAGAATATAGAACTCTGTACCGAAACATTAGATACTACACACTCTGTTTCTACCACGTGTCTGTCAGTCTGTCGCGCTGTGGCAGCTTGTGGGGTGCTGTGATGCTGGAAGCTATGCCACTGGTATTTCAGATGCCAGCAGGGTCACCCGAAGTGAACAGGCTTCCACAGAGTTTCCAGACGAAGAACAGACTTTGAAGAAGGTATGGGCCGTTCACTTTTAAGGAATTTGCCACTGAAAACCCAATGGACAGCATGGAAACATTGTCAGTTACCGAAAACCTAAGGAATCCAAGAAGAACATGGTCAGAGAGTGCCCGAGGCTGGAGGCACTCAAAATATAACAGAGTAAAAGCTGCCTTCTCCAAGTAGAGTCGGCCATAATGACGTGGAGGGAATAAAACCTTTGCAAATAAAGCCTTGAGACCTTCCTTTGCTGATGGGGTGCAATTCAAACTGAGAAGAAACACGTGCAAATATCAGTTCATAATTGGAACTTGGAATGTGCGAACTATGAATCTAGGAAAGGTGGAAGTTGTCGAAAGTGAAATAGAATGCTTAAAGATTGTATTCTAGGTACGAGTGAGCTGAAACGGACTGGTATTGGACATTTTAAATCAGAAAATCATATGGTTTGCAATGTCAGAAGTGGCACAATCCAGAGGAATGACACTGGATTCATCGTCAGAAAAGACACTTCAAGAGCTACCTCAAAGTACAATGCTGTTTATGACAGGATAATGGCTATCTATATACAAGAAACTCCAATCAATACAATTATTATTCAAATGTATGTGTGATAGTTAGGTTTTTTTGTGCCAACGTGGGACATGTAAGAAGATATGGGTGGAGTTTGGCCTGTCAATCAGATCACAGCCTGATGACCTCCCTTGGAGGTACAGTCGAGCTATATAGCTCTCTGGAGGCCGACCTCTCTCTCTGCCTTGATCTTCCTGCTTGCTGGCCACCCTGAGGGCTGCTGGAGCTCTGCCACGTTTCCGCTGACCACGGATCCACTAGATCACAGCCACTGGCCTGTGAGCTTCCTGCGTTCTGTATTATTGCATGTGACCGCATGAATCTGAAGAGGGACTTGTAGACTTGAGTTGGACTCGGTTGGGATGTTTTCTTGATCTCAAGCTCTTTCTTACACATATGAGTGTCACTGGATTTGTTTCTCTGGTCAACCCGGCCGCACACAATGATGAAAACGAGTGAGAAGGTGTAGAATTCTACCAACATCCCCAGTCTGAAATTGATCAAGCATGCAATCAAGATGCATTATTAATGCATTATTAATTTTTAGCATATGAAATGAGTAGTTGGGAACACAGAGGAAGGACAGGAGCTGGGAAATATTTTGGATGACAGAAATGAAACTTGGAGGTCGCCTGGTAGACTTTTGGAAGACCGATGACTTCTTCATCACAAATAGCTCTTTCAACAACACAGAAGCTGCACATGTGGACTTCTCCAGGTGGGATCCACGGAATCAAATTGGCCGCATCTCTGGGAGGGGATGATGGAGCAGCTTCATCTCAGCAGCTAGACCAGGCCAGGGGCTGGCTGGGAGCAGACCACCCATTGTTCATCTGTAAGTGCACAGTGAAGCTGAGAAAATGAAAACAAGCTCACAAGAGCCCAGAGACAACCTGGAATCTATCCCACCTGCATTCTGAGAGCATCGCAAGGGCAGAGTTGCTGCGATGAACACAAATGACAGGAGACCTGATGGGCTGGGCCTTGCTAGCGAGAACATTGTTCAGGAGGGAAGCAGATGTTCATTCACAAGAAAGAAAAGAGCAAAGGAGATGTCGGAAGAATCGATGAAACGTGCTCTGAACCGCAGAGTAGCTGAGGCACACGGAAGAGATCATGAAGTCCAAGAGCTGGAGAGAAATTTTCAAAGGGAAATTTGAGACGACAAAGTAAAATATTAGAATGAGAGGTGCAAAGACCTCGAGTTGGAAAACCAAAGAGGAAGCACACATTCAGAACTCTTAAATTGAAAGAACGGAAGAAAAACGTTCAAAACTTAAGTTGCAATATTGAAAGACTCTGGGGGTGAAATATTGAATGCTGCAGGAAGCACCAAAAGAAGAGGGCAGGAAAACACAGAGTCACTGTACCAAAGAGAGCGGGTCAACATCCAACCATTTCAAGAGGCAGCATATGAGCCAGAGCAAATAATTAGCCACAAAAATAAGGCTCCGGGAACTCCAATTGAACTGTTTCAAAAAGAGGATAAAGCACTGGAAGCACTCACTCATCTGGGCCAAGAAATTTGAAAGACAGCTACTTGGACAACTGACTGGAAGAGATCGTGTTTGCACCCACTCCAAAGGAGGAGGACATGAAACAAGCGCTATCATTGCTGATGTCAGATAGATCTTGGCGCAAAGAAGAGATACCAGAGAGATGTTACTTGTGTTTCATTGATGACGTAGAAGCATCGGACTGTGTGGATCATAACATCACATGGACAGCCTCGAAGAAGGAGAATTCCAGAGCCCTTCCTTGTGAACATGCAGAACTTGCACATGGATCAAGAGGGAGTTGTGGGAACAGAACGAGGGAAGACTGCCTGGTTTAAAATCAGGAAAGGTGTGGATCAGGGTTGTATCTTCTCACCATACTTACTCAGTCTGTATGCTGAGCAAATCATCAGAGACGCTGGATTAAATGATGAAAAATCCTGCATCAAGATGGGAGGAAGTCTTATTAACAACCTGCAATATGCAGATGACACAAGCTTGCTTGCTGAAAGTGAGGAGGGCGTGAAGCCCTTGCTGATGGGGATCAAGGATGGCGGCCTCCAGGATGGACCACAACTCAATGGGAAAAAACCTAACATTCTCACAGATGAGTAACGTCGTGATCAGTGGGGAAAAGACTGAAGTTGTTGAGGATGCTGTCTTGTTGGATCCACAATCGCTGCTCATGGAAGCAGCTGTCAGGAGAGGGAAAGATGCACAGCACCGGGTAGATCTGCTACACAAGACCTCCCTCTTTCAAAGTGTTGAAAAGCAAGGACTAAGGGGCACCTGTCGAAGCGATGGTATTTTCAATGATCTCACATGTGTGTGAAAATTGGACTTTGAACAAGGAAGACTGAAGAAGAACTGATGCATGAACTGCCAAAAGTACAAACAAATCTGTCTTGGAAGAAGTACAGCCAGAATGCTCTTTAGAGACAAGGCTAATGAGACGTTGTTTCACATACTTTGGACTTGTGATCAGAAGAGATCAGTCCCTGGAGAAGAAGGTCATGCTTGGTAACGTGGAAACCAAACCAAACTCACGACCATCGAGTCAATAGTAACCCTGCGATGGATAGTAACCCTGCGAGACAGGGTAGAACGGACTCCTGTGGGTTCCTGAGACTGAAACTCTATGGGAGTAGAAACTCTTGTCTTTCTCCTGAGCAGTGGCTGGCGTTTGGGTGTGGGAAACAGAAGGATTTCTCCCAAGTTGTCTCCCCCAAATATATGCCAAACTTGGCTCCTTGCGAATAACTATACACTAGGAGGTCATCAGGAGTAGATCAGGGGTCATTCTCCCTAAGAGCTATCAGCCATCTAGACCAAGCAGACACCACTGTTTCTCCCACAACAAGTAGGGCCCACTCCCTTCTGATAAGGATAGTAGTTGTCTGTTTCCTTGTAGGAGACACCAGAGAGGTCAAACCCGCCCAAGGATGACCAAGGTTAGGCTGCCATCATGAATCTAGGGTCCACCCATCTTGTCACATGTATACCCCTAGACCTTCCCAATCCTATGGGCACACCCCTAGCTCATCCCCTTCCTGTCACCCTTATGCCTATCATACATCCTCTTCCTACAATATGTATGCCTATTGTACTGCCCCGTCCTGTGACGTGTGGTTACCTGTAATGATGCCTCCCGAAGGAGATATAACCCTCGGTTAGCAATAAAGTTGGGGCTCTCTCCTGCTCTCGCGGCCGGGCTCCCCCCACGAGGACCACCAAGCGGGGCAGAGGTGAGCATGCTACCATGAATTGTGTCTGACTCCATTAATTCAATCTCTCTCCTCTATCTCTCATGCTCTCTATGACTTTACTATAATCTTTACTTATTATCGCTGTACAATTGCACCTACCGGACCTGTGTTGATTTGTTGGGGACCCTCCTCGCCCCACATTTGGGAACTGTTGACTTTGTCCTTAGCAGCCCAACTTGCCACCAGGACTCCTTGGCAGAGTGGAAGGGCAGTGAAATAGAGGGAGGCCCTCCACAAGGTGGACTGACGTGTGGCTGCAACCATGGGCTCAGATGTAAGAACAGCTGTGAGGATGGAGCAGGAGCAGGCGGAGTCTCCTTCTCTTGTACACTGGGCCACTCTGAGTCGGAACCAACTTGACAGCCCCTAACAACACCTGGTTCACAAACATGTGTGCCACATGTATAAAACCAGACCATTACAAGCCATATTTTCTCACCTAAACAAACAAAACAGACTAAGAACACGCGAACAAAAAGATAAGCAACGTCCCCCATAGTTTTCAAAGCTTTTACATATACTTTCAGATTAAATGAAAACCCAAACAACCCATAGCCATCAGGTCAATCCCAATTCATTCCAACCCTGGAAGACGAAGTCGTTTCACCACATTTCCAGGCTGTAATCTTGATGGAAGCAAACAGCCACATCGTTCTCCCACGGGTCAGCCTGTAGGTGTGAACCCTCAACCTCTTAGTTTGCATCCAAGTTTGTAACCACTTCACTATCTGGGCTCCTATACTTCTAAATTATTCGTGCACATGTTAGAAAGTATTTAGAACTGTTTATGAAAATGTTATTTGTCAAAACAGGTGGGATATAGCCAAAGTAATACTTAGAGGAAAATGTATAGCCTTAAATATTTATATTTCAAAAACAGAAAGACTGAAATTTAACAAGCTAAACATTTCAGCTGAAAAGGCTGGAGAGAGAACAACAGGAAATGCAGTAAAGGAAATAAAACATATAAAGAAGGGAATACTAAAGAATGAACATCATAAAGATCAATGAAACTGGCTACTAAATATAGACTATCTGGCATGATTTATTAAGAAACAAGGGAGAAAGTGTAAATAAGCAATATTAGGACGGGACAAGGAGATCGAACTACAGAAATGACAGAGATGTTTTAAATGATAAGAAATGTTTTTTAATAGTTTTATTAGGGGCTCATACAACTCTTATCACAATCCATACATACATCAATTGTGTAAAGCACATTTGTACATTCATTGCCCTCATCATTCTCAAAAATGCTAAGATTGTTACTGGAAAGTTTAGACAAATGGAAAAGCCTCTAGAACACGGATTCCCAAAACTGTCGGCAGAAAAGTAAACAGCAAAACCAAAACCTTAATGGGCATATCATAATTAAAGGGATTGAGTCAGGAACCAAAAGTCTCTACCCTGCAAATTTACAGCGAAGCCCAGGGGTTAGGTAAGTATGCTCCACTGATACTCAAAGATCTGATTATCCTGATTAAAGTGCTCCAGAAAATAGAAAAAGTTGAAATGAATCTCCAGCTACTTCTTGAAGCTAATCTGAGTGTCAAAACCAAACCAAGAAGAGTCAAGCTATCAGGTCAATCTCATTAATTAAATAGACGAAGCGCTCCAAGCAAAATTCCAGCTGCTAGCATCCAGCAACGGGGAACATACGCAATTTGGGTTTACCACAGCAATTAATAGTATATGTAACACATGTTATATATATTTATATTTACATTTATATATATATATATAATAAAGATGTGTTACATATAATTTGACGCAGAAAGACTGGGCCTTCAACTCTTGTAAACAGTTACAAACTTGGAAACCCATGGGGGTTACTTTGAGTGGGCCTTGACTCTAGGACAATGAGTTGAGTTTTATATATATAAGTATCACATATACAAGTTATCACAGTAATAGGTTAAGGAAAGAAGCATTTTATCAACTCAATGTATGCAGAGAAACAACATTCAGCATCTATTTATGAATTTAAGAAAAGTAGAATTTGGCGACAGAGGCCAGGCCACCTGCTGACCCAGCCGATCTCCACTTCTGGAGCACAGAGGAAGACCATAGCTGGCTTGGAAGCATGTGTCTGATCAACAGATCCAGGCAGAGGTGGTATGCACCAGCACCTTGTCTGACCAGAAAACCCTATGGTCGTGTACTCTCTTGTCCTCTTTCCGCAGAGACCTTGAGAACCATGCATTTAAGACAATAGCATTACAAAATATAGGGCTCCTGGGTCCCCAAATCACCACTTGAAGGGGGAGGGTCAAGAAAGGTCACCTCTGTCAGATTAGGAATTGACCCAGAAATGAACGTTTGCCAACCCACCTCTTCTTACAGGTCTGTTTTTGGGTGCTCTGTTGTTCCTTTGATCTCTGTTTCTCTCTCTCTCTCTCTCTCTCTCTCTGTGCCAATAGAAACCTATCTTAATTACTAAAACTTTATAAATGTTGATATCTGATAGCCAGAGATGGCAGTTTCTCATTTCCTATTCCTGGACCTGAGTGTCCTCAATACTCATTTATTGAATGAATACTATAAGGGTGTATGTATGAAAAATCAAAGGAAGAAATAGGTAAGAAGAGGAGGGATGTACCCCTTCTCCTCTCCAAAGGAAGGGTTCCAGAAATGTCAAGGCTGCTCATGTAGGATTGTAATCCAGAAGGTTTAAGTCAGAGAGGGAGAAGGCAGGGAGTTCCAAGCTAGATTCACACCCTCTCCCTCCCAACAAACAGAAAATGATGGAAGCCTCTTGAAACCCGGAGCTGGTGGCTGAGGCTCTGTCAGCTCCCAGCAGCTCACCCTCTGAGACAATCCTCCCACCACCAACCCCCAGAGAAGCTGCCAAGAGCCTCAGACAGAGAAACTGGCGTCCCGCCCCGGCCTGGTCTCACTGGGGAGGCGACAGTAGCTTAAAAGAAAAAACGTTTATAGCCAAGATATTTAAAAATTCCACCCTCAAGGCAGCATCCCGTTGCTACAGCAACCCCAGCTCAACTGGGAAACCTGAATTCCAACAAGGCACCGCACATCCTCTGGTACCCAGAAACTGCTGCCACCTAGAGGAACATTGAAGAAGCGCCCCGGTGCTCTGACCCCCAAGGATAATAACTAAAAGGGCCCAAGGTGTTTATGCTAATCATTGATGAGGAACATTTAATGGGAGACTTTTGTTCTGATTGATTTAAGCAAAGCAAATTCAATGACACTGAGTCTATTCTAAATCTCAGTGACCCCACTGGGTGGACTCCTCCGATCCCCAGGGTGTCTGAGGCTGTAGCTCTTTATGGGAGCAGAATGCCGCAGCCTTCTCCCAGGAGGACTTCCTTTAGCAGCCCCAGGTTGACACTCTTCTTGAAAATCAGAGCTTCCCATTCCAATTGGTTTGGGAAATTTCTTATTTTTAAAAATCCATTTGGCAAAGAAAAGAGGAGCTGATCCCCAGGGCTCAATAGAAAGTAAATGTCTACAAAAGAAGGTGGACTGTGTGTACAAATACGCCTGATACAGTTGATGTCTGGTGTGGGGGGAGGTCAGATGCTTACAGACATCCTCCCTGAAGGCAGTTAGTCACCAGACTACATGGTAGGCCCCGCTCCCTGCTGTTCAAGGACAATGGATAGGCCAGCAATCATAGATTTGGTTCCCTACGTGGAGTTCACACCCTACTGATAATGGTCTCTATCAGTTGAGCCAGGAACAGGTCAAACCGGCTCTGTGACATCCAAAGTTAAGCTGCCATCCTAATGCTAGGATCCGCCCATCTTGCCACCTGTATACCCCCAATCCCTCCTCTTCCTATTATGTGGATACTCCTAAATCACCCCCTCCCATTACTGTATTACCTATAGCACAACCCCTTCCTGACGTATGTCTTCCCCTGTAATTAGGGGGCTTGCATGTCCCCAGAGAATATAAAAGCCTTGGTTAGCATTAAATCTCTCTCTCTCTCTCCACATGGACCACCAAGCGGGGCTGAGGTGAGCATGCTACCATGAAATGTGTCTGACTCCATTATTTCAATCTCTCTTTTATCTCTCATGCTCTCTATGACGTTACTATAATCTCTACTTATTATCGCTGCACAATTGTGCCTACCGGACCCATAAACAAGAGTTGTAAGAGCCCCCAATAAAATGATTTTTAATAGGAAAAAAAATCCATTTGGCTCCATTAAAACACACACACACAAACACACATTCTCATTCAGTTTGTGTGAACAAAGGTAGTCATGGTTGTGATTTCCTTAGGCAAATCCCCTGAGGGGCAAAATAGGAATTGGAGCTGCCTTCATGGGCAGATTCGCATAAGTAATGTGGCCATGCACAGGCTCTTCTGCTTATGCCATCGTTAAGGTCAAACAGAAGGAGAGGAGAAATAGCCTCGGATCCAGAGCGACAAGGGAAAAGGGTGCTGTCATTCTGTCACTTTGGTCTAAAGCTCAGGAACCTTGACTCTGATGAGAATTAAGATTGCCCCCCGCACAACCATCCCTGATTGCTCCCCGTACAACCATCCTTGATTGCTCCCCCCGCACAACCATCCCTGATTGCCCTCAGGTCGTTGTAACGCATAGGGGCCTATAGGACAGAGTGGAACCACTCCCCAGTTTCTGAGAGGGCAAATCTTCATGGGAGTAAACAGTCTCGTCTGGATTCAAACTATTGACCTTGAGGTTAGCAGCCCAATGTGTAACCCATTACACCATCAGGTTCCTCCTCATAGCGCTACTCAGCTTTGCTTCCC
>NW_022110173.1:3958781-3961627 GCF_000313985.2 Echinops telfairi
AGGGAGGGGGAGGGCTGGTTGGGGGTGATGAGGACTTGAGAAGTCTGGGCGCAGAACTCGGAGATGGCCCCGTGCCTCATCTCCTGTGACTTCAGCATATCAACATTACAAGGTGAACCCCAGTGGGGATGTGAGCGCTGTTCCCAACAAGCGATCCCTGCTAGGGTGCCAATAGTGCTTGGCACACAGTAGACGTTTAAGAAACGTTTCTGACGTGAAAGAATAGTCTCTAAGTGTCTTCATCATTTGAACAATGGGATGGATACAAAGTCTCTCCCTGTTGAGCATTTTTTGTGAGGCTCTAAAAAAATAAATCAGGTCTATTTTTAAATGTTTTGGAAAATGCTAATTGCTAAAAACAGAAAATGCTAATTGCTAGGCAAATATAAGCTATCACCTAGTCCGGCCCAGAAACCAGGCTGTTAGTTCAGAAGCTTTGAAGGCCAGGGTTTCACCTATTTTCTCAGACCATCTTAAGAAGAGTTACAGTTGGACAAGGTGAGCCACAGCCTCGGCTACCTGGAGATCCAAAGAATGAGGCAGTGCTCAGCGACCACCACCTGCCCTGATCAAGATCAGACTGGCACGTCCGGAGAGAGAAGGGCAAAGAAACTACATACAGAACAAAACGAAATCTCGTGTAAAAAGGCCGGTCTTGTTGGTGACAGGCTAGTGGAACCCCCACAACTACGGCCCGTGGGCACCCTTCAAGCCGGGAACTGAACCCAGCCCTGGGGATGAAGTTGCATCAGCCGAGAGGTAGGCCTATTAGGTTACTCTAACACCAGGGAGGAAGGTACTCGGTACAATCAATCACATGAGATCTGAAGGGCAGCCTTTGCCCCAAAGCAAAGCTCGGGATGGGACAGGAGAGCCGAGACCCCTGAAAGCAGAGAACCCAGGAGAGATGGCGGAGGGTGGCTGTTATCGAGGGCACTGCAACCGACAGCGCAAAACCCACGTGGTTAACACAGAGACTTTCACCCAAACTGCAGTTTTAAAAAGCAACTACACACAATCCTTCAGAAAGAATGACAGCGTGTCGTCACACCTTCAGCGGAGGAGGCACTGGCGCTGGTACTGCTATTTGCCTCCCCTGTATCCACTCACGACCCTTCCTTAGCTCCAGTGGTCTCCTGGTTACTCAGTGGGCTGCCAACCACAGGTCAGCTGCTTGAAACTCTCCGCTGGTCCCCAAGAGAAAGACGAGGCTTTCTACTCCCAGAGAGAGTGAGTCTCGGAAACCCAAAGGGTCGTTCTACTGGGTCTACAGGGTCACTGAGTCACAATTGACTCGATGGCAGCAGGTTTGGTTTGGGGTTACCTCCCGAGGAGCCCCAGTGATGCAGCAAGCTAAGTCTCAGGCTGCTAATCACAAGGCCAGCAGTTCAAACCCGTCACCCGCTCCTTGGGAAAAAGATGAAACCGTGTGCTTGTGTAAAGATTCAGAGCCTTGGGTACCCTAAGAAGCAGCCTGCTTAATGCCAGGGGCTTTGGTTTTAGGGTTGACAAAAAAGAACTCCAGTCTGTTTGGAGAAGCCATGGGCCCGGTTGAAATGCCTCCTTATAGTGGTGCCCACATGACCCAGTTAGGAGCAACCATATGCACCTGGAAGACACAGGTGGGATGAAAAGACACAGGTGGGACACAGGTGCCCGGGAAAGCTCTTGAAAGAGTGTCAAGCTCCACTTGCTTTACCCTTTGCTCCGTCCTGCCTGGGATGTAGATAGGATGCTAAAAAGCACAACTGCCGCCTCGCAACACACACATGCTAAGGATGGTGGGGCAAGCACGCTGAATCTTTGATGGTGCCTTTGATGAGATCGGGCACCATCTAGTTCTTCCGGTCTCTAGTACTACAGGCTGGGATGCAGGTGGTCCAACTATCTCTTAAATTACTCCAAGGAAACAAATGGGTGAAACCCTGGCGTGATAGCTTTGGGGCCAACTTCACTGGGCCAGGATTCTCAGTAGTTTGGCAGTTGAAGCCTCACCCGGGATATAACCTAACAATGTAATAAACTCCGTGATGGAATCGACAGCCATGAAGTTAGGGGACGATTAGGGTGCAGTGAACCCCCTTACTCGGGTCACAGCCCGATGAGCCTTCCTCAGAGGGATGGCCTATTTCATCCCAGCAGATGTCATAGAGTTGCTTCATTTCTTGCTGGTCCGTATCCTGCAGCAGGCTCCTCCAGCGCAGGTTCTTTGGACCTGAGCCAGTGGCCTGCCGGCTGACCTGCTGACCCTGGATTCATTCCGCTCCGCATCCACCAGCCATGGTCTTCCTGCTTCCCGCTTCGGCAGGCTCAGCAGCTACTTCTTCAGGAAAGGCTTCCAGCTTAACACTGACTCAGACTCAAACCAGATGGAGTTACCCACTTCCACAACTGTGAGCTGCTTTCTTGACATAAAACACACACATTTAAAATAAATAAATTTATTGGGGGCTCGTACAACTCTTATCACAATCCATACATCCATCCATTGTGTCAAGCACATTTGTACGTTTGTTGCCATCATCATTGTCAAAACATTTGCTTTCTGCTTGAGCCCTTGGCATCAGCTCCTCATTTTGCCCCCTCCTTCCCTGCTACCCCCTCCATCATGAACCCTTGATAATTTATAAATTATTTTATCATATCTTACACTGTCCGATGTTTCCCTTCAACCACTTTTCTATTATTCATCCCCCAGGGAGGTTATTATTTTTTTTTCTTTTTTGTTTTCCTCCTCCTCCCCCTTCCCTCTTCCTCCACCCTTTCCCCCTTCCCTCTTCCCCCCCAGGGAGGTTATATGTAGATCCTTGTAATTGGTTCCCCCTTTCCACCCCACTCTCCCTCCA
>NW_022110173.1:3963078-3966620 GCF_000313985.2 Echinops telfairi
CAATGACAAAAAAGAAAAGCTTGTAGTTAGTTCAAGGACTGTTTGTTGGCCTTTAGGAGTGTTTTCCGGTGTGTGATAGGGCACCGAGCCCTGGCCCCAAAGTCTTATTTTTGGTATTCCCTGGGGCCTTTGTTGCTCTGTTCCCCTTGCTGTTCTGTTACATGCCCTTAGTGTTTTGCCTCAGTGTGGTGGGATCAGATCGGGCGTAATTCACACACACACACACACACACACTATTGGTTTTGTTTCACACACTCACACACACCATTGGTTTTGTTTCTCCAGAGAACTAGGCATAACACACAGGGCCTTCCAAAACTTGTCTGCTGCTGATAAAAATAACCTATCTTGTCAGGCCACTGTTGTTATCTATCTGCTATCAGCAGCTGAGTGTATTCCTGATGATATAGCACTTACTTACAATAACTCATTGATTTGCAATATTACCTCAAAAGTCAGTATTATGAACGTCGATGAGAACTAAGGCCTAGAGACGTGCCCTGAAGATGCCTACAGCACGCAGCGAGCCAGGGACGGTACGAGATGCACTGCAGGTCTCTCGGACTCTCAGGCCTGCACCGTCTCTTCACCTTTGCCGCACTACCCCACAGGAACAAGAACACAGAGCTGGCTTTCCAGTGATCTCCTGAGAGGACTTGTGGGATCAGCAGACGCCATTTATTCAATAGTCACTGAATTGTGTCAGGCATGGAAGTGCTGGTGGGGGGAGCGGGGGGCGAGGGTCAATCACTATGGACAAAGTCCATGCAGCTTATCAGATCATAGAAAACAGAATGAGCAAGTAGACATAGACTGGGGGTGGGGGGATAAGACCACAGAAAAAGCAGTCAGGGAGGTTTACCAGTTGGCATGAAGTCAACCCCAACTTTTGTGTCAAAGGACTGTGCTTCGTGGGATTTCCTGTAACTGTTTCTTGAAAGATCACCAGCGCTCTCTCCCAAGGTGTCTCTGATCGACTGCAACCTTTCCATTAGCAGCTGGACATGCTATTTTCAACATCTACCGATTCCACAAGGGGGTGGGGCATGCTCTTTTTTAAACAGGTGAGGGAAAGTCTCACCAGGGACGTTCATATGTGTATAGAAAAGAGCTTTATATAAAGAATAATTGTACATGAAGCAAACATCCCAGGCCAGTCCAGATCAAGTCAGTAAGTCCAACATTCGCCCAGACGTCCAGTCGGTAATGTCCTGTTCAGTCTCACGCAACGACATGCAATGACGCTGGACGCAGGAAGATCACAGGCCAGTGGGTGGAGAGTCTTGTGGGTCCAGTGGTGGTGGAAGCATCTCAGCCCTGGTGTGGGTCTCCACGTGGCTCCTCCAGCCCCAAGTCTCTGGCTGTATCAGCTTAGCTCCCTCAGGCTCATTGTCTCTCAGGGAGTAAATGTATGTTGGCCTCCAGTGAGCTATTTATCTCCATGGGGCCTTCAAATTAGGTCCACAAGCTGCGTGACCTGATTGACAGGGTAGACGCCACCCCTTCACAAATTGACACCAGATTATGTAACTACCAGTCTCTAATCTGAGGTGACCCATCTCTTGGGCCTCTGAGGAGCTAGGAGATGAGCCCATGGGGACCTTGGGAGTGAGGTGGGAGGAACTGAAAGCATAGAAGGCCCAAGCAGGAGTGTGTTAGTGTGCCCAGGAAGGTGGCCAGCGTGGCTGGTATGAACTGTTCCCTGGGGCAAGTGGGAGGTCTGCACCTGCAGGGGCCTTTGTGCTAAGGAATGTTGAGGTCTCACATGAGGCCTCACAGGGGGTCTGGAGAACAGACATGGTCTAGCTCACAGGCCCGTGAGGACAGAGGAAGGAGGGAGTGGAGGAGTAAGGAGGCCACAACCACCCAAGTGAGACGCTACTTGCCTGGGCCTGGACGGATGGTGGAGGTGAAGGGGTGGACGGAGTCCGACTGGGGACATGTTCGGAAGGCAAAGCTGACAGGGTTGACTAGTGGACTGAATACGGCACAGGAGCAGAAGTGAGGAGGATGGAGGTAAGCCTTTGGCCTGCACCAGGAGTGACTATCACCCAAGATGGCAAGACTGCAGGAGTAACCGGATTGTGCTGGGGTGCAGAGGTGTGTGGGACTGGGGTGTGTATGGTTTGGGGCGTGAACACACTCACAAGAGGCACGGGGACAGGGCACGTCCTTGGGAGAGGCCCCGCCTCAGCAGGGGACGATCTCAAGGGGCACGGATCATGACTCCCTGCATCTCAGCTCCCAAGGCACCAGCGCTTACACTTCCTCCTCCTCAAGCAGCTCCCTTGCTCCCTTGGGGCCCCTGGTGGTGTAGTGGTTGTGCCTTGTGCTGCTATCGGCAAGGTGAGCAGTTTGAAACCACCAGCTGGCCCGAGAGGAAAAGATGAGACTTTCTACTCCCATAAACAGTTAGTCTCGGACGCCCACAGAGGCAGTTCTACGCTGCCCTGCAGGGTCGCCACGCATTGGAAATTACCTGATGGCAGGGAGCCTGATTCGGCTTTATCCCCTCGCCCCTAAACCACCAGACATCCATAAAGAGGTGTCAAGAAGCCAGTCAGGTCTAGCCAACTAGAGAAGGTCTTGGTGAAGAAGGGGGGCTTTGATGTCAAATGTAACCAAGACGGGGTCCTGGGTGACAGGGGCAGATGGGAAAACTGGAATTGGCTAGAGAACGGACTGTGGAAACAGACACCCGTGCTGCATTTGTTCCCGCGATCAGCACAGGGAAACGCCTCCCTTCAGAAGGAGATCCAGAGCCCCTCCTCCCCGCCCCGGCTTCCCTCCCACCCGTTGCTAAGTATACCGAGGCCTGGGTGTGAGCCATTCCTAGACAGACTCAGCTTTCGCCGCCAGACTGGATGTGGGCTTTGGGGGGGAAGGAGAGGAGCGGGGGGATAAGCAGCGATGCCCACGCCTCAGGCGTGAAATGCCACAGACCCCTCTGCCGCGAGGTTACCCACACCACTCCCCACCCACCGGCCCCTCAGGACTAGTCGTGCCACGCAGACAGCACACCACAAGAATCGGCAACGTGAATATTTATTAAGATTCATTCAGTTTTAAAAAAATAAGCCCAGACTCTCTGGGCAATAAGCTAAAAATACAGTAAAAAGCAGTTTCTGAGTGCTAGCTACACACCTTGCCAGCATGCAGTGTTCCTTCTGGGAGGGCAGAAGCCCTCCGGGCACGTCCACACCATTCCACAGCCCCTCCCCATTTTCAAGAGTCCCTGCTGAGACGAGACGGAAGCTGAGGCACACGGGTGAAGGAGACTGGCCTGAGGTCGGACTGCCAGGAGAGGCAGGACAGGAATCGGGCCCGGGAATCGCTGGCATTTCACCCCAAATGTCAGTCAGGGTACACGTTGGTGGCCACTGCTTAGCAGGAGAATGGCCACTGTCTTCTTCCAAGTGACCAATAACCTGACCACTGTGGGGCAGCAGCGAGGGATGGGCAGGGAGCCAGGCCCAGGACTGAGAACCCAGCGATCAGGGAGGGCCCCATTGCTGGTTCCGGGCTCCCCATGGCCCAGCTCT
>NW_022110173.1:3967262-3977143 GCF_000313985.2 Echinops telfairi
GTAGGTGAGGAGGCTGGGCTTGCCCATCAGGCCCTCGTACCGCAGTTCCTTGCCCGTGACTTTCCTGTAAATGGCCTCCAGGCACAGGAGAAAGGTGCCATGGCCAAACCTGCAGGGGAAGGACAGAAGAGCAGCTGCTCAGTGGTTCTGGCCCTGGCCCTCTCCTCCCCTGGTTGCCCAGGCCGGGGCCTGACCGCCCAGAAGAGCAGGACAGTACTAGGGTGGGCGATCTGTAGGGCCACCAAGCCAGCAGTCACGCCTCTGCGGCCTTACCTGGGCATTTTGGCTTCAGCCATCCAAAGGAGGTCCAAGTTGCTGGCCAGGACAGGCAGGTGGGGGTACGGGGCTGTCGCCAGACCTGTCCCAGGGTTCCCATTGCTGAGGAGGACATCCATGATCAGCTGCAGGTTCGTCTCCCAGCGGACGGGCTCCCCGAGGAGGAGCACCCCTTTGAAGAGCAAGGACCCGGTATGAGCACTCAACTGGGCCAATGGCCTCGGGAGACCAGCCAGCGCTACCCAACCACAAGCTCTCCTCCCGGCAGCCTGAACCAGGCCTGCAGGAGCCTCCCACCTGTTTGCCCAAGATAAACAAAGCCAGGGGCCCAGTAAGGTGCTTCCGAAGGGTCCCCACATTAGTGGGTGTCTCCGATACCACACTGAAAAAGCTAGAAAAACAAGCTACAGCAGCAAGTCTCGGGCTGACTTCCCCTGCCAATGGCTGCGCTGTGCCTACCTCCCACCGGCATGCCACGGGCACGCGCCTCAGACCAGGGGCCAGTGCAGCTTGGGGGCTGTGAGGAGCAGGGGCTGGAATCCCCTTCTTGCCTCTGCCAACTTCCCTGTGTGACTTTGGGCAACTATTTCCCTTCTCTGAGCTTCCATTTTCCCCACTGTGCACCGCCCCCACCCATTTACGGGGCAGGCTGAAGGATAAAGGGCAGCTGTGGCTATGAGCTGTAAGCCCAGTTCCCCCGGGGAGAGGTGTGCCAAAAAGGGGAGGGCACACACTGGTTGTCACAGTGGGGGCGAGGACCAGAGAGACCGGACACCCAAGACAGTCCTGCCCTCGGAGGCCCGCGTCTCAGAGAGACCGGAACGGCTGCAACATTCACGGGGGTCTGTGACGTCATACAAGCATAAACAAGCCCCGCTGCCCCTGGGTTCCGTCCCAGAGTAGCCGAGGGGGCGTTCCGATCATTCTGTTACATACCAGGAGAACTGGATTTACAAGAGGTGAGAAACAGTGGCCTGGTCTACCTCCAGGAGCCTTTCTTTCCGTGCTAAATCCCTCTAAGCTCAGGATCTTCGGGATCAAGTAGGTGAGCAACATGGGGGAAAGCAAAGATTAGCAGCCGATACCTCAGAGAGGCAGGGAGGCAGATCCAAGACACAGTCCCCGTGTCCTGCCGCCCCGGCCGCCCCACTGAGATGGCAGGCCTGGCAGGTGAGAGCACTCGCACCACCCACACTGACCTTCGATGGCGGGGAAGTCATTCCTCACAGGGGCCTGTCAAGAGACAAAGAAGAGGCCCGTCCACTCCGAGTCACCCTCTGCCCCCAGAGAACCAAACACCAGTTTCCAAGCGAGGGGGAGGAAGGAGCCCTTCCACACAGACCCACAGCCATCCGCCCCGGCACAGACGCCAAAGTGCAAAGCCCAGGAAGGGATGGACCGACCGAGGAGGGAGACTGGTGGAGAGAGGGGGAAAGAGGACAGCAATGTGGAGGGACACCACACAGGAAGGCCAGCCAGGAGAGGGCTGATCAGCCGTCCTTCGCCCGTGAGGGCAGGGAGCCAAGTGAGGGTCTAGAATCAGGGAGGTAATGGTGAGCCTCTGGAGACCAGAGAGGCCATCAGGGCATGCTCTCCCCAGTGCCTGGAGCCCCTTGAGGCTCACACCTTCCCCGGGTGAGTTAAGCCTCAGCTCTGCCTCAAACCAGCTCTGTGGCCTGGGCTAAGGCACGGCCCAGGTGTGGCACTCGGCTCTCATTTCAGGGATCTGGGCCTTTCTGGTGCCTGTTCCATCTCGGCTATTCTGCGTCTCCTCGTGAGAAGCAGGCTTCCGGGAGCACATTATAAAGGGGGTGAAGCGTGATTCGACGGGAAAGCTCTGGAGGAGGAAGGGTTTTAAATAAGCAAACACAAGTACAGGTAAGCTTGTCTGTCTGTGACTGCATTTCGCCAAATGCCGAGGGGGTGGGGGATTTAAAATATCGGCTGTGTGACATATGTACAGTGAACCCTCGCCACTTCGCGCTTCGACTTCCGCGGCTTCACTCTATCGCGTTTTTTGCGTAACAGTGCATTCTCTGTTATTACTGCCACTGATTGGCTCATACTGTACACGCTTCTGTCTGCATCGCTACGTATCGGAGCTACGTATCAGATGCATTTTTGCTTTTGTACAGGGTACTGTAATTGTTTGCGATTTTTAAGAAATTTTATCTAAGCCCTATGATGGCTCCTAAACGAGCTGCTTCTTCTAAGCCTTCTGACAATAAAAATAAGCGCCAGAGGAAGATGCTCACCATCCAGGAAAAGGTAAAACTTTTGGATATGATCAAAGATGGCAAGAAAATCGTGGAGGTTGCACGCCATTGATTACAGTAGTTGTAAGAACTATGTATAATAATACTGTATGTGAAATATGTAATACTGTAAACTAGATGCCATAAATAATATAATATATAATAAATGATCATTGTAACGTCCAAAATGTTTTACTGTATTTTCCCTTTTTCGTTTAATAAATTGGGTAATACGAGTGTAATGGTGACTAAAGGGTGTTTTTTCATGTCCTCTATGCTCTAACTACGAAAATATTTGATTTACAAATAAGGAATCCTACTTCGCGGAATTTCATTTATCACGGTAGGGTCTAGAATCGATTAACCGCGATAAATGAGGGTTCACTGTAAACGTCACGTAAGGCAGAGGAGGCCCAAGGGCACCTCAGAGATCCTCGAGAACAGATGGCCCAAAATTTGGCCTGCCACCCCTTTTCAGAAAAAAAAAAATTTACCCAGCGCACCCCTTAGCAATGAAAAGATGCCCATCATCCAAGATAAGGTGTAGGTATCTGCTTTTGCAGCCCCAGGGGCGGCCGGATCACCCACTTTGAGAAACTGAAGGCCAGCAGGTGGGAAGCTAAGATGGATCAGTAGGTGGCCCTATGGCTGCTGTCAGAAGGAACGAACTCACACCGGCGGCTGGGGGTAAGCCAGACTGTCAAGGTGGGAGAGCAGCTGGTCAGAATGACCGATGTGGCCTCTACAAACAAGCCCAGCTCCTCTGGCCTGCTTCAGGGTGAAGTGGCCACAGGATTGCTTGAACGAAGGTTAATGATTCCCCCTGCGGCACAGGGAAGCCAGCCGTGAAATGTTAAACACCCAACGGGAAGGAGGGAGGCAGCAGCGCTGGTGGCCCCACAGTCCGCGGGCTCAGCTGCTCCCCCGAGGCCTGCAGTCAGAACCCACCAGTGGCTGCAGGGGAAAGGGTCTGGTGGGGACCTGCCCCATGGGGAGGGCAGCCTAGGACGCTCTGCAGGGCAGTCCTACGTGGCCACTTGGGGCGGGCCACGGAGTGGAACCCCACCACCACACCTGGGGAGGGAGTGCCGGGGACCGGGAGGCGGTTTCTCAGGGATTGGCCCCCTGCAGACCTGAGCAGGCTCAGGAGCTCACTGCTCCTCCGGGCCACTCTTACACGAGGGGGAATTCCATCTTTTTTACATTCCATTTTCCCATGAACTTTTTGAATTGTGGGTCAGGTGTTTCTCCAGGAAGGTGGCCTTGCAGAAGTGCAGACGGAACAAGGCCTTGAGCAGGAGGGGCTGCGAGGTCAGCAGGGAGATGGGGCCCAACTGGGGCCCCCGCTTACCGTGGTCTTGGGCCGGCGCTCCAGGTCCACCATGTCGAGCACCGGGAAAGCTGTCCGAAGCTCCTCCACAGTCACCACGTGCCGGAAGCCCAGTCTGCCGCAGGGTCAGGGAAGCAACCAGGCAGTGCTGGGCGGAGGTCATGGAGTGACCTGCCCACGTCCAGGCGGGAGGGAGTCAAAGAGGATGACACAGGCCTGGTGTCGTTGGGCAGGTGGGCTGTGACTGCATCATTAGCCACCAGCCAAACTCCTACAGGCGCCAGACCCTCCACAGGGTGCTTCCAGGGGCACAAAGGCCACCAGAGCCTCTCACCTGCCACCGCCTGTCCAACAGGTGCTCTGTGGAAGGGAGGCCCTGGGAGAGGCCAGCCAGCTCTCTTTCCTCCTCTCAGACCTGCCTCAACTTCCCCATCCTCAATTCCAAGCTATATTCCCGACGGGAGCCTGGCTTCAGACCACAGTGCCAAAGGGAAGCTGACCCGAAACCACCCCATCGCCAATATAGCCTGTGCCCACTTCCGGCTCGAGAATTCCACTCTGGCTTTCTTTCTAAAACAGCTCAATCCCCATCCCTACCCCTGGTGTCACCGTGCCTGCTATTCTCTCTCACCCCCCATCCCACCCTCCTGCTCTAAGCCTTTGACCTGCCTCTGGAAGGAGCTCTGGTGGTGCCAGGGGCTCGCAGCGATGGGCTGTTGGCCAAAAGGTCGGAGGTTCAAACCCACCAGCGGGAAGATGAGGCCGTCTCGGACACCCTGGGCTTGGTGGGCTGGTAGCTACCGAAATGCTGTTTCCTTTTCCAGTGAAGCCTCCACTGTTTCCGGTGGAGGTTTATCTTTCCAGGAAGCCACAAGCAAATCCTGTCCCCGGGATAATCCTCGCGACAACTGAGAGCCCACCCCACTCTTTCCACCTGCAGCCGGCCTCTGTCTGCACTATCGTCTGCACTGTCAAGGCTGGTCTCCGGGAGCCCAGCAGGCGGCTTGGCGCAGCTGAATGGCTACACGAATGAATGCGCAGCGGCAAACAGGGACCAAGGGACTCTCATGCCTCCTGCATAAAGGCACACCCCCAAGATGACGTCACTGCAGGGCCTGAGCCAGGGCTGGCTGATCTGCTGGCTGGCCACCAGGGAAAGGGACTGTGTCCAGTGCTGTCAGAATCCCCTGGGCAGAGGATTTTCTTTGTTTGCTTGGCTTTCAATCCAGATCCGAGTTCTGACCCACACCCATGAGTGGCGTCTCTCCTGGGGCGTGGCATTTTCAAACTCTCCTGAAGATTCCCTGAGCCACTGGCCCTCTGTGTCCAGTGCCTCTCCTCACTGTGGCCCCACTGACCCCCGAGGCAAGGTCTCCGGCCTGCCCCTTCCTTCAGCCAGCAGGAGAAACAAGAAAAGGATACAATCGGGCATTTTCCACCAGGGGCCCCTGCCCAGACACCAGCATCCGCTTCCCATGGAACTGCGAGAATAGCTCCATGGGGCTGTGGCAGAGAATAACCTGGTCCGGATCCACCTGCAGGGGCAGTTGAGAAACAGAAGAGCAGAGAAGGCCCCACCGTGAAGGGACCACAGTGGGGACACAGGTGGCCTTTTCTCTCACCTACAAAGACACACCAAAGCTGCCCAGAAAGCAGGAAAAAGCCCTTCCCCGGCACTGCCCAGGTGAGAGGAGGGCCTCTCTCTCTAGGTTGGTCCTTGCCACATAACCAGGAGACACCTTCAGACAGTGGTTCTCAACCTGTGGATCACGACCCCTTTGGAGGTCAAACGACCCTTTCACAGGGGTCACCTGATTCATAACAGTAGCAAAATGACAGTGATGAAGGAGCAATGAAAATAACGTGATGGTTGGGGGTCCCCACCACATGCATGAAAGGGTCGCAGCACGAGGAAGGTGGAGAGCCACTGCCTTCAGACACGGGCTCTGGACCACCCTGCCACCCCTCACAATGCCACCTGAAGGAGCGCGCCCCATACTTGGTCACTGTCGTCACTTCGTACCATTTCAGCCAGCTCCAGCAGTGTCGCTTCTGTTCAGAACGTTCCCAGAGCCCACGGGGCGGCCAGAGGGTGGCCCTCTCTCTACCTGTCCTAGTCCCCGGGCAGTCAGTCACCTTACTGACCGCTTGGTCCCTTCCCAAAAACCAAGTCTGTCAGTGTGGGAAGGGGTGTGGGGCGGCAGGCGTGTGAACACGGGCTGTTCTGAGAGGCCAGGGCTCAGTGCCATCGATGTGCACATCGGATGTGTGAAGACCGGGGTGGCCGACTTCAAATGCCACTGGGGACACGGAGCTCTAGGCAGACATGACTATTGCTCTCCTGCAGAAGAGCCAGCCCCGGTGCCCAGAAGTGAAATGGAACGACCCACTACAGGGGCGGGGTTTGGGAGCCCTCCCACCTACAGGAAAAATGACCTATTGAGAAGGCTCAACCCATGGGGCGGGGCTGGAACTGCCACCTGCCTGTCCAGCAGGCTTGGAAGATTAGTGCTGGCCAACTGGCTCCTCAGTACTGCCCCCAACCAGTCGGAAGGGCTCCTCTGAGCTAGCGCCTGGGGCTCCCATGCCTCCGGCTAGCTTCTTACCTTGAACCCAAAGAGGGAGGAGAGCTCCTGGGCTTTGACATGCTGCAGGATGTTCCCAGAATTTGTGACAAAGACCACGGGCACCCGAAACTGCCCCTGGGCATCGACCAGCTTGCGGAATGCTTCCAGAGCGGCGGGGATCACTTTGTGGCCACGTACCAGTACGCCATCAATGTCCAAGAGGAAGCCAAACGTGGGCTGGCTCTGCTGAGAGGGCAGCAGAAGAGAATTACTACTGCCTGAGCCAAAGGGCAAGGAGCCCTGGTGGCAAGGTCGCCAGTTCAAACTCCCCAGCCATTCCTCAGGAGAAAGACGAGGCTCTTGGCCCCCATCAAGATTTACAGTCTGAGCAGTCCTATGCAGGTGATCACAAGTTAAAGGCCAGTCCTTGGCAGTGGGAACCAAGGGGCAAAACGGAAGGCAGTGAAATGGAACAACTCCTTCCGAGACTCACTCAGGACCTAGGAGAACTGTGTCAGAAGCACTGGAGATGGCCTTTCTGACAGGACAGATCCACCTAGAACAAGGAATTGTCTCTTTTTTCTTTTTTGCTTTGCAAGGATGTAACATCACACCTCACCCCAACCGATGAATGTTTTCCGGTCTCTTTCTATTCATGTGAACCACACAGCCCCAACTGTACTTGACGCAAGTATGTAGCATGTTCTTCTCCCTGGGTGCCACGGAGGCCCTTCTGACCGGTCAGGACACTCCCATAGAGCTCTCTACCCTGTTTCCCCGAAAGTAAGGCATCCCCCGAAAATAAGACCACCCCCACCCCCGCAAAGCTACTGTAACTCGTAACGGCGGGTGCCACTGCGCAGCTCACTGTTGGCCACAGCGCAGCCGGAGCAGACAGGAAGTGCAAGGTCTCTTTTAATAAGACAATAAACAATAAATGTGTACTGTATTCTTCTTCATGGAAAAATATGACATCCCCTGAAAATAAGACCTAGCGCATCTTTGGGAGCAAGAATTAATACAAGACACTGTCTTATTTTCGGGGAAACAGGGTGTGCTGCGACTTGGTGGAGATGAGTGGTCAGGCCGTTCTCCCGGGGAGCCTCGGGGTGGGTTTGAACCAGCAGCCTGGTGCTTAGCAGCCACGTCTTAATCACTGTGCCACCCAGACTCTTTATACTCCCGATAGCCACATTTTCTTGTTTGTTTGGTTGGTTATTGAATTTTTTAGCAGGTTTATTGACTTATAATTCACATATCATACATTTCAGTAATTCAATATTAGTCAAAGAGTTGTGCAATCATCACCACAATCAATGTTAGGACATTTCTTCTTTCTTGCACTCATTATTGCTAGCTCTTCATTTCCTGCCAACTTGCCCTGCCATGCTCCTCAAAAAAACCAAACCAGACCCACCTCTGTCAAGTGAATTCTGCCTCACAGTGATCCGGGGCAGGATGCAACTGCCCCTGAGGGTTTCTAAGACTGTAACTTTTTATTTTATTGGGGGGTCATACAAGTCCTATCACAATCCATACGTCCATCAATTGTGTCAAGCACATCTGTACATTCGTTACCCTCATCATTCTCGTACAGCCACGTTTTTAAACAAACGCAACACATAGCAAAGCAAGAAAACCAGACCACCGCAAAGGAGATAGCACACACACAGGGCATGTTTATTAGGCATGCATGCGCATATGTACACATATGCACATATACATAAACATAGGTATGTGTTTTATATGTTACAGGTATACTTTTTTATATTTAATAGGCAAATATAAAAATATATATTTAATTGCTTCTCTTCCACTTCTCAAAAACAAAACAAAACTTACTGCCCTGAGTCAATTCTGACCTAGCCTATTCCCCCTCTTTTCTTCTTTTCCAAAGTTTTTGTGGCTGTATGTTGCTACTGCTGTCGCTAGGCACAGTAGAATCGGGTCACTGCCTGGTCCTGCACTATCTCAGAATTGTTAGAGTGCACTGCTATGAACGACTACATCTCACTGCATTCACTACTACTTCGTCCTTCTCTAGAGACCGGTCCCTCCTGGTCACGTGCGCAGAGTGCATGAGACACATGAACACGCCTCACTTCTAAGGAGCATCCATGGCAGATATGCGCATCCTTCCAGCCATCAGCAAGAGACTGAGGAGCCAGGGTGGTGAGGGAGGACGACAGCTGGGGGGTGGGGGGTGGGCAGATGAGCTGAGCACGTGCGACCACACTAAAGCCTGCACACAGAGGTTGACGCTTCATCGTCAAAAAGAGAGAGAGGACAGCGGAATGGCCAAACTGTGGTGTGACAGAAGACAACACGCTCACTGATGAAAACACACAAGCTACTGAGCAAGGAAAGGCTCAGGGAAGTCTTCCTAAACGCAAGAAGAGGCTGAAAAGACCACACGCTGTACCATCCAACTCTGAGATGCTGGCAAAGGCAGAACTAGAGTCCCTGAAAAGACGGTGCATACCTCCCATCAACTGCGCGTCCGGATCCAGAGATCGGGCCAGCTAGGAACGCAGAGCGCAGGCACCCCGGTGCCCTTTCAACAGGGCACCCTATGTCCTGAGACCGCCATGGGGGCCTCCAGCAGCTGTGCTTCTCAGAACCCACGGCTGTGTGGCACCAAAGCCAACCTTAGCTTGTGAATAACGATGTGCCCGCACAGGACACTGGCGTGACACACACACTCTCATGGAATGGACCGGCTCCTAGGAGAAATGGTGTGCAGTGGGAGGGAGGAAAGTCGCTCATGACCCACGGACAAGCAGATGGAGTCTGGGCTCCCACTTAACTCTAGCCCCAATCCAAGAACAGTTAGTTCTGATAACATGGCCCAGTTTGATAAGGCACCTTCATGAAGAGATCACTGAAGATAAGGGTGCTACAGCAAAGTGTGGTGAAGAAAGCAGATGGTGCCTGGCTATCAATCAGAATAGGGTCTGGGGTGTTGAAGGCTTGTATTCAAACAAGTAACCATCTAAGCAAGGAGTCAACTAAGTCCACATGGAAGAAGCACACCAGCCTGTGTGATCCAAAGATGACAATAACAACATCCAAATATGAAGGAGGGAAAGGTATCAGAGCTTAAATTGTAGAAGGCAATGGAGGACAGCGGGAGCCCAAAATCCATCAGACTAGGCCTCTGGCAGATCCCCTCTGGCCACAGGGGAGGACAGCTTTGATATCAGACAGAGATTATCGTAAACTTGATGACGGTGGATGGAACCACAGTGTAATATGACGCGTGGGTAGTTGACCTTCTTGACCCAAACCTACATTTGCACTAGGGTCAAATACTTCTTGTTTGTCCCATGACAGAAATGTTTTCTCTGGTTTTTAAAATATTGTTGGTGGTCTTTTCTTTCTGACTCTCTATTTTTATCTTTATATTCTTATCTTCTCATTTCTGTTTTGTTTGGTTTTTGGTTGATTGTTTCC
>NW_022110173.1:3977943-3980516 GCF_000313985.2 Echinops telfairi
GTTTTGCTGCGTGTATTTTTGCCACAATAAAAAAAATTACACAAATAGCACCGAGTACAAGGAAGAAGAAAATGTTACAAAATTGATTGTGGTAATGATAGTACAACTCTTCTCGATATGACTAAACTACTGAATTGTATGCTATGTGGATGAAGTGCCAATAAAACTTTTTAAAATGTAAAAGTCTACCAGAAAGAACGAAAAAGGAAAGGAGATGAGAGTGTGAGGCTGCCGGTCTAGATGAGTTTTAAGGCCACAGAACAGAGGCCCTGGGCTGAGTGTCAAGTGCTGCCCACCTCCCTTCCAGGGGACAGGGAAACACCCCCCGGGGGCGGCTGGGTGGGGGGGGCAGCCTTCGGCTCCTCTCCGCTGTTGGCAGACACAGAGCCCCCCAGTCCAACACAATGACAGCTATGTGCAGGTGGGGAGGGACACAGGGAAAATAAGAGGAAGACGTGCCAACCAACAAAGCATCATTCTAACCACCAGAAAACAGGGCTACCAAAGGAAACTTGCCAAGTGCCACGTGCCAAGCAGGAAATGCCTAAACAAAATGCGCCTCTAACTGGGGTCCAGAGGCTGGTCCTACAGCAGCCCTGGCCAGATTTGTCTTTTTCTGGGCCTTAGGTGGGGAGGGGTCGGGGATAAACATTTGTAAACCATCTACTGTTGAGCCAGACATCGAGGCCAGATGCTGCAACTTAATCTTTGCACCCACACTGCCACTAAACCAAGCTCACCATGACTCAGTGACCTATGAATCCCTGCCGGTAAACAGGGCAGGCAGGGTTCAATTCCCTGTGACTGCCGTTAGAACTCTGTATGCTGCTGCATCGTCCCCGACTTCACTTAGCTGTCCCTCTACCAGCAAAGGCTCTAGCACAGTGGGTCTCAGCCTGTGGGGTGCAACCCCTTTGGGGGGTTGAACGACCCTTTCACAGGGGTCGCCTGATTCATAACAGTAGCAAAATGACAATGATGAAGTAGCAGTGACAATAATTTTATGGCTGGGGGTCCCGACAACATGAGGAACTGTATTACAGGGTGGCGGCATTAGACAGGTTGGAACCATTGCTCTAGTAGGTAAGGATAGCAGGACTCCTTTGTTTCTATTATTATGATTTACAAAGTTCTCTTGGCAACATCATCTCTTTCCATACTTCCAGCTTGGCCACTCACTGACCAGCTGTCTGGGTTCCAGATTCTGCCACAGACCAGCTGTGTGCCCTTGGACAAGTTCCTTAATGTCTCTGTGCCTCTCTAAGAAGGGAGTATTGAAAGGATTCCCCACCGAGTTACGAGGATGATTTCACAACATTAGTAGTTGTGAAAGAACTGTGTTCTTTGAATTATTTAAATTATTTAAAAGCCACAGATTGCTCCAAAGTACACAGGTCTCTAAATAACTAAAAGACACACCTTAGTATTATTGTGAGCACATTGTATTAATAAATGTTCTACACACAGAAACGGAGCCTCTTGAAGACAAAATGATGCTCTTTAAAGAAAAAGCAAAACAAAAAATAAACTCAAGGGGAAGGATCAGTCTGGCCGGCTACCTTTTTGACTTCTGTAACCTTAAACATCTCAGAGCGACCCTGGATGCAGGGGAAGAGAGGCCCCCTTTATTCCAATGTATGGCTGCTGGCTTTGAACTGCTGAGCTTGCAGTTAGTGGCCCTACTGGGTGGCAGTGAGTTTGGTTTCGAGTTTAACCTTTGAAAAGTCCATACAACTTGACTCCGGGCCACGGATACTGGACCAGCACCAGGCTCACACTACCTGCAACGCTGCCGAGAGTTCTAGTCCACGTAAGTAGCCGGTACAAGTTGTGGCCAACGCACCGGCCGTCCCGCCCGAAAGACATCTGCATTCCAAGCGCTGCTCCTTATAAACAAGGCGAACAGCACCAAAGTGGATAAAAAACCTCGCTCCCATCGAGTCGACGCCGACCCCGAGACCCTACAGGGCCGGGCAGAACTCCCTGTGAGTTTCCGAGACGGTAACTCTTTAGAGGAGTAGAAAGCCTTTTCCTCGCTCGGAGCGGCTGGTGGTTTCGAACTGTTAAACCTGGTTGTTAGCAGCCAGGAGGGCACCAAACGGAAGAGTTGGCCCGAAATCCACTCACTTCGGAGCTGTCCACCTAATACGTTGCAGCTCCGGGAGCTGGGGGTCCCTCTCGAGTCCCCAAATGCCTTGTAAAGTGTCGTTCCAAATCGCAGCAAGAGTCCTGCGCAAAAACCGAAGCCGGAGGCAAGCTCAGACTCCAACGTCCGACCGGAAGAAAGCAGAACGGGGAGGCTGCCAAGGCGCCGGGAGGGCTGGCGAGCCACCGGGCGCCCAGCAGCAATGCCGGTGCGCGTCGGGGGACTCGTTGGGGTCATCCTTCTTCCAGCAGGAGGGCGCTGCCGACCGCCGGCGCATCCGGGGGAAGTGGGGCGCGGCGGGGACTTTTGGACTCCCGGAAAGAACGAGGGGTGCTAGAGGTCAGTTGCCCGGAGAAGGACACTGCCAGGAGGCCGGGGATGCGGGCGCCCTGGGCCAGCCGGGCGTCTCCCCTCCCTCCCTCCCTCC
>NW_022110173.1:3981357-3983446 GCF_000313985.2 Echinops telfairi
ATGTCCACACTTTATTTACTGTAGAAAAAACGCGTTCAGTCGCAGCATTAGTTCCTGGTAAGGACAGCGCGTATTCCACAATTTTTAGTGCATTATTGTATGGAACATGGTTTGTTTCAAAATGATGAAATATTTTTAACCATTTGTTCTCTATTGTGATTTTTGCTGATGCCCAAGACTTAATCTTTTCCTTATCAATATATTTTTAAAATAATGATACCTCATTAAAAAGATCATTTTCGGAAATATTACTATATGGGAAATTTTGAGTAATATGATCGAATGATGCAAAATTTTGAGTAATATGATCGAATATGCAAAACACATCATACCAGTACTGTCTGCTAAATTCAAGAAAATTTATGTATTTATGAAATAAATAAATAAATAAATTACCTAAATTATCTGAATAACTGATTTATTGATATCATTTGTTCAAGTAGCACTAGCACGCAGTACGGTATGTATCGTTTGAGAGACAGTTACAAAATGTTTTCGTCGTTGCCAATGCCAAAAAATGCCATTGTTCATTAAGTCCAATCAATGGAGGTCGAATTCTAACAACTGATCAACAATGTGAACTTTGGTAAGCAGTTCTCTATAATCAGTTCTCAACAATTATTTGTTATTCTTAAAGTTTAGCATTATACAATTAACAAAAATAATATAAAGCTCATATCCTGGCAAAATAGCCACATGGCAGCCAAAAACCATATATTCCCTTCTCGTTCTCCCGCCGTTCCCTAGCTTGTCGTGCAATCTTTCCAAATATCGGGACTTTTTTAAAACGACTTGGGATGTGGGACAAATTGTTAAGAATCAGGACTGTCCCGCCAAAAGCGGGATGTCCGGTTACCTTATCCTATAGACATTCTTATGGAAATTCGTTTCACACTGAAGCCTACCTGCTTTAATCTTCCGTGACTTCAATTCGGGGGGTGGCAGTGGGGAACCAAACAAGTGATTGAACTAAGGAAGTGAGAATCAGACCTTTCTTTTGGTGTTGTTCTGGGGTACAAGAGACCCCGATCTCAAATGATAGTTTAAGGTGAACATTAGGTCTTCACAGGGACAATCACAAAGATCTTGGAAGGCATCCAAGGGTTTGCTGAGCTACAGAGCTGTAAAAAGGACATGGAAGGGCAAAAGAGACTGTTGGAAATCATCCTTGGTGATGGACAACACATCGCCATTACAGATGGGTGGAGAGGTGCCGGAAGGAACCGTGACTGGGACACCGGAGAGCTTACAAGGTGGTCCAGAGCCCTCTGGCCAAGGCAGTGAATGTGTGGTTGATAAGGCATGACTGATGATTGTACACACCCAGGCAAATTCCCAAGAAGATGTTCCTCCCTGGGCTGGCTGGAGGGGTAGACGTAATCCACTTTCCAAGCACTCTGCCTCAGGCCAGACTGTAGTCATCCTCACTTATCGATCTGACGGAATTCAAAGTAGGCTTAACCCACGTGTAATAGGTAGGTTTTTTGTGTCCACCTGGCCAATAGGAACATGTGGGATTAATAAGGTCGGCATTTGGAGGGCAAAGAAATCAATGGCTCTGCAAGACCCGCCCCTCTCTCTCTTGCTCTCTGGTGATCAAACCAGCATGCAGCTGCTTTAGCTAATTCTCTGCCTCAACTTGTGAGCTACCCTACCTGTGGGGCAGCCAACCCATGGATCTTGTCTCTAGAGCTTGAGGCTCCTTAGAGACCTGCTTCACCACGCTGCTGGTGTGTACATCACTTGAGTTTGAGGCTGGTGGATTCTGTCATCTTGTATTGCTTGAGTTCTATATCCCATCTGGGCCTGCTTTGCTAAACTCTGGAGCTACTGATGGTTGGTGACCCGCCCTGCTGTTTGCTGCCTGTGGGCAGACTGCCTGCATTGCCTGAGGGAAGGCCGAGCTATCTGCTTCCTTGACCCTGGACCCAGCAGTCCTCATGACTTGGAACTGAGCCCTCTGTACTGCTGTGTGGACTAAGTAGCTATTAGATTCCTTTGTGCTGTATAAATCTACCCATATATATATTTAAACTCATAAGTGTCTTGGTTTTGTTTCTCTAGAACAGCAGTTCTCAACCTGTGGGTC
>NW_022110173.1:3984767-3994032 GCF_000313985.2 Echinops telfairi
GAAGCTGGGAGAAGAATCCGTGCGTTTATGTTATGGTGCTGACGAAGCATATGGAAAGTACCACGAGGGCCAGAAGAACAAACAGATCTGTCTTAGAAGAAGGACAACCCTAATGCCCTTTAAAGGGGGGTGGGCAGCAAGACTCCTCCCGTACCAGCCATCTTGCCAGGAGAGACCAGTCCCTAGAGACGGACATCATGCTTGGTACTTTACCCTGCTTTAGAGGGGCAGCAAAGAGGAGGAAGACGCTTGAGGAGATGGGCTGACAGAGTCTGCAGCAGTTCTCAAAGGTGAGAACTGAGAGGCCCCCCACGGGCTGTGTCTTGTTCTGTTGTTACATGCGTGGGGCTGCTGCGAGTCAGAACCAGCTTCACAGCACCTGGCAACTCACGTCCCAATCAACCCTGTTCCCGCTTCCGGAGCCCCACCTGTAACTGTGATGCATTCGCCCGCCATGACTTTGTGACAGCTTCTGTGGGGTACCAGCCCCCACAGTCGAATGGGTTCAAGGGGCGCTTGTGTTAATGCGGGGTGAAGTTAGAGAGGCAAGATAAAGCAGGCAAGTGCTCACCTCCAGGACAGCCAGGCCTTCAGGAGCCACATCTGCGCAGAGAGAGGAGATACGGTGAGCAGTCTAACGCTTACCCAACAGTGCCATCCGTTGTCAAAGTTGTGTGTCTTTACTGCAGCAGACTGCCAAGGCGACCCCGATCGCTGCTTCTGCAGAGCGGCCGTTGGCTTCCCACGGGAGTCCTTCCGGTTAGCAGCACCGTGCTCACGCAGTGCTGTCTATGAAGGAGGAAATACGTGTCTTGTGAGAGGTGTTGTTCTTAGAGGCCTTCCAGTTGCTTCCAACTCAGCGACCGTGCGTGCAATAGATGAACCACTGCCGGGTCCTGCACCCTCCTCACAACTGGTACTGTCGGAGCCCATGGCGGCAATCCCGGCGCCGTCCCGTCCATCTGTTGGCGGCCACCTTCGTGCTTGGTTGATCACCTACTTTGTCAAGCAGGATGTCCTTTTCCAGGGACTGGCCTGTGGGAAACCGGGAACCAGGAAGAGTGTGGATGAGGATAGACTCTCTTTGCTCCTAAGGAAGTGTCTGGGAGGCTGAGACTCTGACGGAGGGAGGCTTTCAGGCGCGTGGGTTAAAGGTGCGTCCCAGTCACGTTCTCCTAAGTCAGACTTATCCCCTGCCATGTCCTGCTGTAATAGTGCCAAGTTTAAAGTGCTGCTTGCAAGCACGTGGTTGCTACTATAAGCTTGAAGCCTATCTGCCTGAAGGTGGTCTGCCATCAAAAGTCAACAGAACCACCCCAGCCTAAGTACTGCCCCTGCCCTTCTGCTAAGGATCATAGAGTGTTCCCCTGGAGACGACCAGCTCTAGAACCCACCCATCTTGTTATGAATGTACCTTCCTATTATGTGTTTGTCCCTGGTACAGTCCCTTCCTGTTATGTATGTGTATGACGTGGCTTGCATGCCCGAGATTATAGAAGAATACATTTGCCCTCTCTCTCTCTCTCTCTCTCTCCTGTCATCGGAAGAGGGGAGACCTTGAATGTCTTGTCTGATGTATCTATAATTTACCCTTCAATTATACAACTGCCCCTTAGGATTCATTTGCTTGTGGAGGCTGGTCCCCCACACTGGTCTCTCCTGATAATCTGTCCAAAGCCCGTGAGACAGGGCTCGCCATCCTCGCTTATAAAGAGCATTCTGGCTGTACTTCTTCTGAGACAGATTTGTCTGTTCTTCCGGCAGGTCTCGGAACTTTGGACATTCTTTGCGGACAGAGGTACACATAATTACTTCAGCAAACACTTTACTGAGCACAGTTATATGGCAGCCACTGCTCCGACTCCTGGGGTAAGTACAGGGATGAGTAACCAAAGGATGGGCTTTGGAAGCGGAGAGGCAGGAGAGGACTTGTGTGGTGACTCCCGAGCACAGGGAGCTCAGGGTGTGGCAAGCCCTAGTTCGGGGGATTTTGCAGCAGAAAAGAGAAGTCTCACTGTCCACCACTTGAAGTGGACAGGAGGCCCCCTTCCAGACCCTTGACCTGTTCCTAGATATAGTTCAGAATGGATGTTTTAACCCCAGAAAGCTGAGGCCGGGGGTAGGTAGGGCTCTCAGATGAGTAGTACCCTTCAAGCCTCAGTTTTGAAGGCTGGGATCTTAACTATGCCAATTACCTACAGGTGGGAGGTCTATAGACTGACTGACTTACATTAGCCTTAGGCACAGTAGTCTCACATATAAGCCCTGCCAAAGGACATACCCTATTTCCCTGAAAGTAAGACATCCCCCGAAAATAAGACCTACTTACAGTTTTGCCTCTTGCTGAAATATAAGGCATCCCCCCGAAAATAAGACCTCCCCCCAAAATAAGGCCCCTGCAGCTACCGTAACTCTGGACTCTGGACCATAGCGGAGGGCACTACCACACAGCTCACTGTTGGCCGCAGCTCAGCTGGAGCACACAGGAAGTGCGAGGTCTTTTTTAATAAAACAATAAATGTGTACTGTATTCTTCTTCATGGAAAAATAAGATATCCCTGAAAATAAGACCTAGCGCATCTTTGGGAGCAAAATTTAATATAAGACACTGTCTTATTTTCGGAGAAATAGGGTAGTTTTCCAGGATTGGAATGTTCCCTTTTCCTGCTATGAAGCTGCCTAGAAACTGGTTTAGTAATTAGAGGATTTCTTGGTCTGGTTATTTTATATACATATATATATATCTCCACAAATTACCCGACAATACTCTCTTCAAAAGGTGAAGTCTAATGCCCCTCCATTAAGTGTGGGCTGCGCCCACTGGCTCACTTATGATAAATAACATAGGTCCACGTGGTGGTGTGTGATTTCCATGGCTAGCCCATAAAATAAATTGCGGCTTCCACCTTTCCCTCTCTTGGGTCATGTGTTCTACCAAAGCCAGCACGGGGCCTCCACGACAGGGAGGCCTCGGAGCAGTGCTGTGGAGAGGCCCCTGAGGTAAAAGCCTGAGAACTCGCGCCCTCATGCAATTGGGGAGAACCAGTCAGCCAGTAAAAGCAGGTCCTCAAGGCCTGGTAGACATCGCCCAAAAACCTCATGAAGGACTCTGAGGCAGAACTCCCTAGGGAAGCCACTTCTGAATTCCTAACCCAGGGAAACTGGCAGGGCCAGACATGCTTGCTGTGGGTTTAAGCCATTGAGTTTTGGGAGTGAAGTGTTAACACAGCAACAAGTCGCTAATCAGTGATCAGAGATGGGTCATACTCAGTAATCTTTTGTCTCCAGGTATTTTAAGCTGGGCCAGGTGTGCTGTCTATTTTCCATGTAGGTCTGTCGTGATCTGGGTTGTCTTTGGCGGGGGACTAAATACTGTTGAGGTGGCATTTCTTGGTGTAGTTGTTGCATAATCTGGTGTCAGTGTGGGACTTGAGAGGATTAAGAGTGAAGGGGTGAAGTCTGATCTGTCAATCAGGATACAGTCAATGAGGCCTCTGTGTGGACATGGCCTTCTCCTGAGAATTCTAGGAACTCCTGACTTCCTCCTTGGAGGCAGAAGACACTCTCTTTCTCTGCTCACACCCTGGGAGGCATAGCAGTGACAAGACATATGGAACTACGCTAGTGCATTGAGCTGGAGAAGCCTGGTGGAGACCCCAGCCCACACTGAGATGCTTACAACGCTACTGGATCCAGAAGACTTCCCACCCACTGGCCTGTGATCTTCCTGCATCTGGTGTCATTGCTTGTGTTTCGTGAGCCTGAAGAGGACTTTACAGATTGGTATCAAACTTGTGGACTTGATCTGGACCGGGCTGGGATTTTTTCTCAATATTCACCTGCTCGTGTCTATAAAGCTATTTTTATACACGTATGAGTATCTCTGGTTTGTTTCTCTAGTCCACCCAGATGAACACCTTAGTGTGACTCTTCTATTCACAGTCCTTGTACTTCTCACCAAATGACTGGAGAGAAGTACAGACAAGGTACAGAGGCGTCTAAGGAGGGGGTTGGCCCTTTCATTATTCCTCTGGGTATAAATGAGCCAACCCAGAAGCAGGGAGAGAATCCCCCGCCCAGGGTGGCTGCGTGAAGAAGGGGTCACAGGCGAGGCCGTGAAGAAGGAGCTTGGTGGCCACAGAGCCCATGAGACAGAAGGGCTGCTTTCCTGGCCCACCGAAGGAGTACAGTGAGCACCTTGAGGCAGAAGCCTGGCTGGTAGAGTAGGATGCCCCTTGGGCATTTATCGGCGCTGCAGGAGCTTTGTAACGCTTGCCTGAGTGTGGCAGGAGCCCAGCGACCATGTGGCCAAGAGGCTGAGAACTAGAGAGACATGCCTGCTGGCATGGCTGAAAAGAGATGCTGCGGACCAATGGCTCTTTCCTTCACGTTTTCCGATCCTGGCGTGAGGTCACTTCCCTAATAAACTCCCACCATTGTGAGTATTGACTGTGAGTTCTGTGTGGCCATTGCAAGGGACTGTCAGACCCAGCAGAGAAACAGTGTCCTGGGAGGAATGGCTGGAGTCCGAATCGGGTGTAGGAGATTGGAAAGTATGTCCGATCTCCATCTCAGAGGCTTCTCCCTGGGGCAGCTGTGGAGCTGGGTCCCCCTTCTTCTTGGTAAAGCCAGACTAGGTCAGACACGGCCTTCGGTCCACTTCCTCAGCTGTAAAACAGCAGCTGTCCCTAGCAGAAATATACAACAGCTCATTCTTTGCAGGAAATAACGCAGAACAGAAGATGCAATCTGGGGGTTTTCAACACGATGATTGAATCTAGTTTGTGTTTGTGTGTGTGCATGTGTGTGAATATAGATCTGGTCTTATCAGAGTCTCTCGGGGTTCTTAACCCAGAAAAGATTCAAGATGGTAAAGTCCCAATCCTCAAAGAAGAGTTGTGAACAACAAATCACCCTCCCTCCGTGAAAGCGTTTCTGTCTCCAGCCACGGGACTGCTCAGGCCTGTCCCAGGTATGCTCACTCTCGGCCGTCTCCTTCTCTCCCTTGGCCATTGCTGACCAACTCAGACCCCATAGTTTAAATTGTAGGCAGACCAGTGCCCTGCCACACAGCCCGACACCCCCTCCTCCCTTGTCCATACGTTAGGTTTACAAGACCAGGTGGTGACGAGCACAGCATTGGGGCCATGCAGACAGACAGTGGCCACAGTGCCTCAGGCCCCAGGCGTGCCTCGGAGGTTGCCCCATGGGGCTCCCTCCTCCCTGTAAGCCGCCACCACCTGAAGGAAGCTGGCTCTTCTCTGATCCTCAGCTTCGGCCATGTAGAGCTGGGTCAACTTGTGCCCTTTCAAACCGCAGGTAGGTTCAGGATTTGCAGCCAGGACGTAAGGTGACCAGATTTAAAACGGGACACCAAATTGGGGGTGTGTGTGTGTGTGTTCTTGATTAAACATTTGGTCTATATGGACCAAATAGACTGTTCCCTAGCTTGTCGTGCATTCTTTCCAAAAAGCAGGACTTTTTTAAAACGCCAAAATTGGGACTGTCCCACCAAAAGCGGGACGTCTGGTCACCTTAAAGGAGGGTACCTGTCTCACGCCCACCCACAGGGTTTCTGCTCTCCACAGAAATGCCCAGACCACCCAGGAAGGCCACCCACTGGTCTCAGTGTCCCCACGTGTGAAATGGCCCGTCTCAGGGTCTGCAGCACAGTGACCACCATGCCTCCTGTTTGTGGCCCTCTGCTGCCCCCTGCTCCCTCCACTGACTCAGGGCTCAAAGCTGCAGTTCCACCACCGGCCTGAAGGAGCCAGGATTCAGCGAGGCCTCAGAGCTGTGTACAGGCTAAAGCCACGCCCTTCGCCCCGACGGAAGCCTCGCCCTGATCCAGTCTGTGCTTTTTGCTGGTCTCCCTCTCTTTATATTTTATTTTCATTCAAGACTGGGGGCCGGGGTCGGGGTAGATCAAAGACTGGGGGCGCGGGAGGGAGGTTCACAAAGCCCAGGGGTCCTCACCTGGCTCTTGGGTGATTTAAGTAGATTTTTCACTATTGCCATAAATGCAAAATACCAGATAACTAGAGAGTTGATAAATGAGAAGTAGGTGTATTTTGTTTCCCTGTCACAATACAACACATACAGTCAGGTTAAAATGATCTTATATACGTTGGTTCTGAGAGAATGTGTTCTGTTGTCTATCTTGATTAAACAAACAAATAAACAAACAAAACACCTCACTGCCATCCAGTGCATGCTGACTCATAGTGACCCTATATGACAGGGTAAAACTGCACCCGTAGGTTTCTGAGACTGTAATTCATTATAAGAGTAGAAAGCCTCATCTTTCTCCCAGGGAGCAAGCCAGTGGTTTTGAACTGCTGACTCTGTGGATTGCAAGCCTAATGCAGAGCCACTATGCCCAGCACTTGGGAGCAGCAGGGCTCCTCCAAAGGCAGTATTGTAGCACATCACACCTACTGAGTTTACTTAATTCCTTACTTAATGACACAAGTCGGGTTTTAAAGATCAGGTTGTTGTGTGCAAACTGGTGTTAGTGAAAATGGAGGATGATGACATCGGTACATAATTGACAAGTAACATCATTATGTAACTGCCAAACCATTGAGAATCATGGCCGAGCCAAGTTGACTCATGACCTTTATCGTCATAGATAGCCATACTCTCACCTCAAACCTTGATGTTGATCACTGCAGGACATACAACACTAATGGGCAAAGTCATCAGATATTAAGTTGATGTGTATCAGTAACATGAAAAGTAAGCAGACAGTGGATGTTTAACTGCCGGAAAGGAAGAATATCAAATAATAAGGTCAGTGATAAGTGAGGAGTTGGCCTATTATGCAGTGGACCCTCTATATCATGTTCTGAAGAACTTTGGGTGTTGGGCTGTGGGTTGGGCATTGGGCAGCTTTCCTGACTGTCCAAACTACCCAATACACATACACACACACACACACACACACACACCAGCTGCTCAGCAGGAGAAAAGACGACGCTGTCTGCTTCCACAAAGATCTGCAGCCTCGGAACCCCTACAGGGGGTCCCTATGCCTTTGAACGGACTTGGGGGCAGTGAGTTCTTTGGATATGATGTTTTAAGGAGCCCAGACAGCACAGTGGTTAGTGCTCAGCTGCGAGCCTAATGGTCCGTGGTTCAAACCCACTCGATATTATTGCAGCACGGCTACTGAATTCATCTATCTGGGGTGGTGCACCTTCTATGGGCACTTTCAGGAGCGCAGGTGGCTGGTGGGTTACACGTTGACTTGCTCCCAAGGTGGCTCTGTGGGAAGAAGACGGGCCTTCTACTCCTGTCAGAGCTGCGGTCTTGGCAACGCACAGGGGCGGGGCTCCCCTGCCCTGCAGGGCTGCTGAGTGAGAATGGACTCAAAGGCAGTGAGTTTGGGGTTTGACCCTGGGCTTCTCAGGAGCCCTGCTGCTGTAGCGGTTCTGCGCTCAGCTGTTAACCCAAAGGTGGGCCATTTGCCGGCAGCAGTCGGCTTCCATAAAGCGTCCCTCCTGGGACACCCTGTGAGGCACTTCCGCTCTGTCCTATGGGATTGCCATGAGTCAGAAGCAAGTCGAAGGCAGTGGGCTGGGGAGGCCACCTCGCATGTGCTTCCTAAGACGTCCTCCACAGCAGCCATTCCCGGCACGGACCACAAGTGGCTGGTCCCTTCAGGAAAGATGACGGAAGGGAAGCTATGCTGTCGGCCAGCTTCCAAATGGACTGCCGGTCACACACAGAGACGCTCATTGTCCTAGACTCTAAGCTCCCCAAAGGCGGGGTCTTTATTTTATTGCTCTGCACCCCCGTCATCGGTGCTATCACAGAGCTGCACACATTCGGGGTGCTTCATGAACACGAACAGACAAATGAGTAAGTTGCCATCCACAGCACTTCCCCCTGAAGGCGCCCAGGGGCCGCGATGGTGAAGCGCTTGCTTGCTGACCCTAAGATCAGCACCTGAGGCCCCCAGCCCCTCCCGGGGAGCAAAGGCCTGTCAATGGGCTCTCAGAGCCGCTGTACCCGGCTCTCTACGGCCACCACCAGTCAGAGCCCTTTGTCCACACACAACAACTTTCCCTCACACTTACCAAGCTGTACTCCTGTTTCCCCCATGCACAGACACACACATACAGCTGCTCACACCCGCGGGTGTGCACACACAGTATTGGTTAGGATTTGGTTTGGCTACACATAGCAAGGTTCAAATAGAAATTGAGCAATGGTTCAAGTAAGGGATGGTGATTTATGGACACCTTAAAACCCCTCCATCAAAAAAAATCCCCTCCATCCTCCTTTCCAATAGCCCCAAACTAGGTATGTTAGACAGGGTTCTCTAGAGAAACAAAATCAAAATGCTAATGATTAGATAGATAGATAGATAGATAGATAGATAGATAGATAGATAGATAACATAAGAAGTGAACAGTTAATTAATCTATAAGACAGTACAAGTGACTCAGTGCAACTCACTTCCAGGAGACAGCTGTGAAACACTGGCAGTCCTTTAAGTCTTGAGGGCCACCTGGCAGTCCTCTGTAGAGCAATTCAGGCTATCCGGGCGCAGGCAGCAAACAGCAAGGCAGGTCATCAACAGTCAGCCAGATAACAGGGTCTGACAGTCTCCAGCTCAAGAGATGTAAATTCAAATTGTGTGGTGAAGCAGGTCTTGAAGGAACCTCAAATTACAGCGACACAGTCCACGGGTTAGGTGTCCCACAGGTAGTGTAGCTTGCAAATTGAGGCACAGAACAAGCAAGGCAGCCGCACACCGGTCCGATGATCAAAGAGCAAGAGACAAGAGAGGAGAGGCTCACCGAGCCATTTATCTCTCCGTCCTTCAATTAATCCTGCATGTGTTTATCGGCCAGGTTGGCACAATAAACGCTAACTATATCACTAGGGATCCCTATGACGTGCTCCCGGGCCAGGCCAGCTGCTGGTTGGGGGAGTCGAAGTTCACTTCTGTTGTAGCTTCCTGGTGCCCAGTGGTCTCGGAGACTCCCTCCAGCACCTGGGAGGCTGGAGACCACACATGTGATACCACACCAGTGGGACCCTGCCGGAAGATGCCAACATCAGACAATGGAGAGGGCTGAACCGAGCTCCACCCCTTGGTGTAAGTCACTGATCAAACTGCCATCGAGTCCGTTCCAACTCAGGACCCGGTAGAACACGGTAGAACTTCCCCCGAGGGTTTCTAAGACTGCAACTCCTTCACGGGAGTAGAAAACCTCCTCCTTCCCCCAGAGTGGCTGGTGGTTTTGAACTGCTG
>NW_022110173.1:3995834-3997785 GCF_000313985.2 Echinops telfairi
GAATTGGTTCCGACTCACAGCAGCCCCACGCACCACAGAACGAAATACTGCCCGACCCTGTGCCACCCTCAAACCTGTCCATATGGCTGAGCCACCAAGGCAGCCCCTGTGTCAATCCAGCTCCTCGAAGGTCTTCCTCGTTTTCTCTGCCTTCGACTTGACCAAACATGATGCCCTTCTCCAGGGACTGGTCTCTCCTGACAACACGCCCAAAGGTGTCAGAGGAAGTCTGACCATCCTTGCCTCTCAGGAGCACTCTGACCACTGACACGGCTTCCAAGGCATTTTGAAGGGTCTGTGGAGGAAGATCTGTTTAACTGGTGTTCCCAGTTGGTCTCCTCACAGCCTCAGCACTCCTGCCCCGGCGCACGTCCGTCTCCCCTAACCCCACTGAGGTTCCTCACCTGAGCTTGCCACCTTCTCCTGCTGCGTCCACCCTCCCACCGCCCCTCAGCACCTGCATCCGAGGCCCAGGCGCAGGGGAGCGTGGGAGTGACATCCTGCTGAGGACGGAGGTTGTGGCTGCCCCTTATGGAGGTAGGTCCTGGCCTAGGAGAAAAGAGGGGAGCGAGTGCAGGCCCTGAGGAGAGAGCTCCTGGGGGGCAGGGTGCAGGAAGCAGCAGAGGTTTCCTCCTCCATGAGAGCTGCCAGCTGGCCTGGCATTCAGCCGGCCTTCTGGGGTCAGCCCAGGGCTGCTCTGCCCATGAAGAACACAGGCCAGGAGGGAGGGAGGGGGCGGGGGAATGGTGGAAAGGCAGAGATGGGGCAAATGGAGCAAGAGGTTAGACATGATTGGTCGAGGGAAGTTTTCGAATCCAACTGTCAGGGGTGTGGGAAGGCAGGGAGCAAGGCAGCCCCAGAAGAGAGAGTTCTACGCATCCGGAGGGCGATGTGCAAATGAACCGGGGTCTGTCTGTAACCATGGGCTCTCCTCCCTGCCCCAATTCTGGGGACCAGCCCCTTCACCCCCTGCTCTCTGCCACCTCTAGGGTTCTAAAACCCCTGTCTGTCCCCATTTCTCCATGTAGCCCTGTGCTCCCAGGTCAGGACAGTTACCACCCCCACCCAGTGGAGGGGCAGGAGTAACAGAGAAGGTCCTCGCTCCAGGAGGCGGATGGCTGGGGACCTGGCGGCCTTTCTTTCCGTTGTGCATACAGTCTGTGTGGGCCGGAACCAACTCCGTGGCACCAAACAACACCAACATTGACAGGACAAAGACGAGATGTCATCTGAATGAGGGGGGCCGTCAGCATGAGGTCACAATGGTCTCCAAGGGTCAACAGTCACCCAGCTACATGCCATAGATACTCGTGTATAAGCCGAGTTGTCCGGCACATTTTTTAATGTAGTTTTTGTGGTAAAATTAGGTGCCTTGGCTGATAGTCGGGTCGGCTTATACTCGAGTAGATGCGGTAAACAAGGCAAGGGATTCAAAGAAAGCTTTCACAAACAGATGCCTGTAGCACGTCGATACATCACAGTCCAAGTGGGGCAGACAGAAGGGGCAGTGGGATCATGCTTGGGACTCGTGCGTGCGTGCGTGTGCATGATGTTTGATAAAAGATCTTACGAGATGGGTCCAGGCCCTTCTCTGCCTAAGGCAATCAGGGCATGACTCATGGCCCCCCAGCGAGGTGATCGCTATCAAATACATGCCCAGGAGGTCCCTGCGGGAGATGGCCCCTCCCTGGGCTGGCTAGAGAGCCCTGGACATCATCCACCTTCTTTTCTCTCTTTCGTCTTCCTTTTTTTTAATTAAAAAAGCATTTTATTGGGGGTGCTTACAATTCTTATAAAAATCCACACATCAATTGTATCAGGAGGCATAGTTGTACATAGGTTGCCATCTTTCTTTTCTAGATATTTACTTTCTGTTGAGCCCTTGGGATCTGCTCCTCTTTTTTCCATCCCTCCCCCACCACCTTCGTGCCTCCTTGATAGACTATAAATT
>NW_022110173.1:3998066-4000857 GCF_000313985.2 Echinops telfairi
ATTGATCAGAAGGCATTCATGGGAGGCTTAATGCCCCTGGGGACTCGGAAATGGACTTGGGCCTCCACTGTCATCAATAGTCTTCTACCAACAAGGAGCTCTAATTTAGCCTGATTACCTTGCAGAATTCCATGTCTAAGCTTGAAGGATTAGAACCAGAGTATCCTGAGGTGTCTGGGTCAGTAGGCATCATGTAGTTCACTAAGTTATATTCTATAGCCTATGGTAGTGAGGCATGCCTGGGGTCTTAAAAGCCTTCTAAGTGTCATCGCAGGTACAATGATTGGTCTCTACCCTGTTTCCCCGAAAATAAGACAGTGTCTTATATTAATTTTTGCTCCAAAAGATACGCTAAGTCTTAGTTTCAGGGAATGTCTTATATTTCCATGAAGAATACAGTACACATTTATTGTTTTATTAAAAGAGACCTCGCACTTCCCGTCTGCTCCAGCTGCGCTGCGGCCACCAGTGAGTTGTGCGGTGGTGTCCGCTGTTACAGTCCAGAGTCCAGAGTTACAGTAGCTTTGGGGGGCCTTATTTTCAGGGAGGTCTTATTTTCGGGGGATCCCTTCTATTTCAGCGAGAGGCAAAACTGTAAGTAGGTCTTATTTTCGGGGGATGTCTTACTTTTGGGGAAACAGGGCACAAGCTCTGAAGCACAAGGGGGAAAAGCCAAAGGAGAAACTGGTCTACCTAGCCAAACTCAAACCAACCACAGGCCCAAACCATCGATGCCAACTCTGCTTGCCCTCTTGGAGTCTGCGTAACTGTAAGTGTTTTGCGGGAGTAGAAAGCTCTGTCTTTCTCCTGTGGTGGTCTCTAACTGCTGACCTTCCAGGTCGCAGCCCACCGGGTAACCACTATGCCGCCGCCCGAGACCGGAAGAGAGGACTGGCAAGAAAAATCAGCCAGTGCTCCAGCGCATCCCCGCTGGTCCACAGACCAGGATGTGTGCAACCTCGCTGCCGCCAGAGTGCACTGGAAAGTGGACTGCTACAGGTAGGGTCGGGTTGGAATTGAACATCCATTCATTTGATCTCCTTTTTGACCCGTTTTAAATGTGGTCTAGTTTGAAATATTTTCTGCTTTCTGATGGAGCTTTTCCTGTTTCACTTAGTTATAGTTGTTGAGTTTGTTTGTTGTTTTTGTATGTTTTTCTGTATTCGAAATACAGGATAGGTAAATCTATAGAGAGTAGCTGGATTAATGGTTTCTTATCAGTACGGCAGGGGAGGTAGGGGGTGGGGGAAGCTAGTAACAATGAGTAAAGGAAAGAAGAAAATGTTCTAAAATTGATTGTGGGGCTGATTGTGCAACTCTTCTTAATATGATTGAACTATCGAGTTGTAGCTTATGCGAATTGTATGCCAAGAAAACTGGTTTGAAAAAAATCAGTCAAGGAAAATCCTATGCACCACGATAGTCCTAACTGCAATCCACCGTGGGATTTCACGGAACTGGGCGGCGTTTCCTTCCCTTGTGCGTCATGACCTGGACCAGTTCTACAGTTGGTAACAACGTGTGTGTATGTGTGTAAAACTTTTAAAATTGTATCTAAGAGCTCTGAGGGTGTACAATTAAAGCACTCCACACCGAGCTCATGAGCTGATTCAATGGTTCAAACCTAACAGCTGCGCTGAGGGAGAAAATCAGGCAGTCTGCTCCCTTAATGATTTCACAGCCTTTATTACAGGTGTCCTAGTTCAATCCAGCTCAGGGTCTCGGGACCAAAATACCACATGGTTCCAGAATTGGGGGTATTGGGGTCTCATCCCTTTAGACTTGAGAGATTGTGGCTTCCTCGCCCCTCCGCTCCCCCACCCCCAGCAACATAACCCCCTCCCCAAGTGTATAAACAGAGGTCTGGCTGGTGAGTCATGTTCTCCGAATGGTCTCCGGGTGGACTGATCACTCACTTGAAAAAGAGGCTCTGGAAGGACAGTGGGTCAGAATGCACATGCACGTCGCCGTTGGGTGACCCTTGGGCTAAGTGGGAGGAGTATGGATTTTATACTCAGGCCCAGTCCAAACTGGGAGGAGCCTGGGGCCATGCTTTGCAGAAGGGTCTTAAGATGGAAAGCGGAGGACCAGAATTCTCAAGGTGGAAGATTTAGATAACAGGAGCTTGGGGTCCTAGAAAAGGGGATTCTTGGTTTAAAGGTCTCAATCAAGCATTAGTCAGGAGCAGGAGAGAGACAGAGATGGTGTGATGCTGTGTGACATCCTAAGGGATATAAAAGAAACCAACATACTAACAAGGGTCACCTCCAGCAGGTGGAGGATTATGAACGATGGCGCTTTCATCTATACGTTTTCAATCATACAAATTCGCTAACACAATTTGTATCATGAAAATATTACTAAAGGGTAGAGGTTACCCGTTGGGCTGTGTTCCGAATGATGGGCAGTTGGAAACTACAGCAGCTCCTCCGGAGAAAGACTAGGCTCTCTACTCCCGTCGTCAGTTACAGTCCTGGACACTCGGCGCGGAGCGGGGGGCGGGGGGCGCAGAAAGATGAGGCTGTCTGCATCTATAAAAATGTACAGACTCAAGCCCTCGAGATAGGCAGTGGGCTTGGTTGGTCAGCTCCCTCTGTGACCGTCCGCAGCAGTCCTGTTGTTCCAGGAACGGCCACCAGGGGCCAGCAGCACCCCGCACTCCTGCGGGCCATCCACAGGTGATGGGCAGGAGCCCCCCTCTGGGAAAGGTCTTTCCTGCCACCGTCTAATCGCCATTTCCTGTCCACACGCTTCTGTCCCGGGCCATTTCCCATTAAATGGCAGTCGCTGA
>NW_022110173.1:4002745-4021646 GCF_000313985.2 Echinops telfairi
TGATCACACAGGCTGGTGTGCTTCTTCCATATGGGCTTTGTTGCTTCTGAGCTAGATGGCCACTTGTTTACCTTCAAGCTTTTAAGACCCCAGACGCTATATCTGTGAAAAGAACACTTATAATCTTAGTAGGATAACTCAATTTAACCTGTACTACTGTCATCAACTTGGTTCCAACTCAGAACCACCCTATAGGACAGAGTAGCCACTGTGCCAGCAGGGCTCCTGAGCCCAGCTTACATGTATCTCTATGCCTGGACCGCTACAGTTCTATGCCAATCCACTTTTGAACTTACTAATGGGGCCCTGGTGGCAAAGTGGCTACACCTTGGGCTGTGATCCACAAGGTCAGCAGTTCAAAACCATCAGCTGCTCCTCGGGAGAAAGATGGGGCTTTCTACTCCTGTAAATAGTTACAGTCTCAAAAACTCACAGGGACAGTTCTGTCCTGTCCTATAGGGCTGCAACGAGTTGGTATCGACATGATGGGGGGGAAATATATATATATATACACTCACACACACACATACTTGTATGCATATGTGTGTGTATTGATATCCCTACAACAATAAGCACATCTACTGTCCAGACTATGGCTTCTAAATATTGCTCTCTCTTACAAATAATCAGTGCTTCAGAGAGGAATGGATGATTTCAGGAGTGGGGCAGGGTAAGTTCAAAATGAACTTAGAACATCTTATTGTGTCAGAAAGTGTGGTAGTTACATAAGCTGTTGTCAACTTGAGACTTATGAGTGAAGGGGGCAGGGAAAAAGAGTGAAGAGGTGGAGTTTAGCCTGTTAATCAGGTCACAGCTTGATGACCTCATTTGGAGGTGTTAAGGAGATACATAGCTCTCACGAGAGGCTGGACACTCACACACTCCCTGTGAGACATTCCTGTTGAGAAGACACATGGACTGTCCACCCACTGGCCTGTGACCTTCCTGCATTCATGTCATTGCATGTGTTTCATGAGTCTGAAGAGGACTTTATATATTGGTATTGGACATATGGGCTAATATCAGACTTATGGACTTGTTCTGGACTGGGCTGGGATGCTTGCTCAATATTCAATTGCTCTTGTATATAAAGCTCTTTCTTATACACATATGAGTCTCTCTGGATTTGTTCCTCTAGTCTGCCTGGACTAACACAGAAAGTAAGTACTCAGAAGGGAGGGAATTTATCAAAAGAACACCGGAGCCAGCTCAACAGGTTTCCATAGTTAAATCTGGGGCAGCTTTAAGCCTTAAGATGAATAATGATAGAAATAAACCATAGCTCATTGCATCAAGTCAAAATCTCTAAGCCACATGGATAACAAAATAAATAAGAAAAGAAAGTGCTTCCTTGTAGTAGATTGTGAACTGATCAAACAGTGGTGGTGGAATCAGAATGCTCCCATTTGGTGATTGTATTTTCCAAGCTTGGCTGGGACATTAGCTCTTGTCCTGAATGCCCGCGTCACAGGGTAGCTTTGACGTTGTTCCATTAGACATAGGGTCTCTGTCCCTCCCCTTGAAACTAGAAGGGTTTTTGTGACTGTCTTGACCAACAGAGTGTGGCAGAAGTAGAACTCTCTGAATCCCCAGAGAAGCTCATCAACATCGATGGTCCTTCTGCCTTGTTCCCGGGAACGGACTGACCCTTAAAGCCTTTTGCCACCACTTAAGCACACTGGCTTCCTGAGGCTCCCGTGCTCTGAGGAAGCCCAAACCCTGAGAAGACAGAACACGAGAGAGCTGCCAGCTCCTCCTCTGGCCCTCCCTATGGCTCTGACAGCAACCTCATGAGAGACCCCAAGCCAGACTGCTCAGCAGAGCACTTCCCAAATTTACGACCCACACAACCTGAGATGGCCATACTTCATCAATGTTAAATTCTCTGATTTAGATGGTAGGATGTCCCACTTAAGGAAAAAAATGACATTGTAAGGTAGTCAAGAGGTGCCAGAGACCAAATTGGTCGAATTAGAGCAAACAGGCTTTATTGGGGAGAAAAATCCGGTCTGGGCAAAGTCCCATGGTCCAGTGTCCGGCCAAGGGAGTCGCACTCCAGACTACAGGAGTGGTATTTATATAGCCTGGGAACATGTGACTGGGCTGCCTTGAGTCCATATAAGGTAAAGTAGTCAGGGATTGGGAGATACAGGTCTGTCTGGGTTTCTGGAATGTAAGGTGTCTTCCTGGTTCCGGGTGTATTCATGCCGGGTGCAGAGCGGTGGGCCGAGAACAAAGCGGGCACTGAGCCAAACAGGCCATGAACAAAATGGACCATGAGCAAAACGGGGCCGTGAGTAAAAGAAAGAAAAAAACTTGCAAAGCTGCTTTACAGAGCCAGCTCTGGTCAGCTCCCAGGTGTGTCTGTGGGAGATTCAAGGTCACTTGCCAGCCTGGCATTGATCCAGCCATACAGACATTTATATCAAATATGCGTCTATGAGGACGCTTCAAAAAGGTTGTGGGAAAATGGAATTAAAAGGTGATAGGATTTCCCCCAAAACTCTTTGAAATGTGTGTATGTGTACCTCTGTACCCACTTATTTGACATTCACATTTATGACACTAATAATTGAATGTGAAAGTTATTGTAAGTTATTTGATATGTTCTTTCCTCTGTACGTGCAGCTTCCAACCCATAGAAGCACCCGTGTCTGTTAGGCTCACCCCTGAAGCAGCCAGCCCTCCAGAAGGCCTATTCTATAGATTGGTCTCCACCATCTCCCATCCCTGTGGAACAGAAGAGGGATGGGGGGAGAGCCGGGAGGGCCTTGAGAAGAAGGGGAGTTCCACAACCCGCACAGGGTTGAGAGGCAGTGGTACAAACAGAACAAGTACCTGTTGCAGGGTTTAAAATGAAAAAAGGGTACCTCCAGGTTGCCTCCTCTCGCCATATCCATTCAATGTGCGCGCTGAGCAAATAATTAGGGAAGGTGGGTTATATAAAGAAGAATGTGACACTAAGTTTAGCGGAAGGCTTATTAACAACCTGCAACGTGCAGGTGACACCACCTGGCTCGCTGAAAGTGAGGAGGACTTGAAGCACTTGCTGATGAAGATCAAGGATGGCAGCCTTCACTGTGGATACAAGTCAATGTCAAGAAAACCCAAATCCTCAAAACTGGACCAATGGGTAACATCATGACAAACGGAGACAAGATTGATGTTCTCCAGGATTGCGTCATGTTTGTGAGACAGGACAAAGGAGCAAAGGGGCGGGGGGGATTGGGCAGAGCTTGTGTGGAGTCTGCGCAATATCTTGGGACTACATTTCCCAGAACTCTTTGCTATCCCCGGGCATAAATTTCCCCCACAGGAGGAAGTTCCTGGAGATTCTGCCTTTGAGAAGGGACCAGCCATGCTGGCTGGGAAGGTTTTTCCCTTCCTCCTTAGGAGTTTCTTAATAAAATTCTCCGGTGATGCCTGTCTTTCAAAAGTCGACCTTTCCTTTGGAAAGACAATGCCCTGAATCCCTGGAACCCTTGGGTCCACCATCAATGCTCATGGAAGCAGCAGACTAAGGTCAAAAGAGGTGCGGCTGTGCATGTGCTCCTGCGTGTTCAAGAAGGAAAAGACTGTTTTGAAACAGATCGTGGTAGGAATTCAATGCTACTTTGTGTGATTGAACTATGGAATGATATGTTATATCTGTGTTAGCTCCAATAAAATGGTTTGGGGTTAAAAAAAAAAAAAAAGGTCAAGCAACACATCGCATTGGGTAGAGATGCTGCATGAGACATCTTTAAAGTGCTGCAAAGCAAGGATGTCGCTTTGAGGACTGCAGGTGAGCCTGACCCAAGCTAGACCAAAGAAGAATCAATGCATCTGAATCATGCTGCTGGCCCCAAATACTGAAAATACCATGGGCTGGCAGAAGAACACACAGACGGCCAGAATCCTTAGAAGCCAGGCTGGTGGGACTTCACTGGTGCCTGGAAAAGGGCGGCCTGTGAGGTAGAGCGGAGGGGCAGCGGGAAAGAGGAAGTCCCTGGAGAGATGGAGGGACACGGTGGCTGCAGCAATGGGCTCAAACACAAGAACAACGGGAGGATGGTGGATTTGTCCTGCTCTACAGAGGGTCGATGGGAATCCCAACAGACTCCAGGGCACCTGGCAACCGCAGCCGCGTCTCCTCCCTGCCACCAGAGCCACCGGAGAGCTGTTCTTGAGAGAGTGCGCAGAGGCAGGCTTTGAGGGAGCTCCTCCCAGAAGGCCGGTGAGCTGCTGGAGGGGCCACAGTGGAGGCTGGGAGCTGGGCTCTCCGAACTCAAGGCTCTGGAAGGACCAAGTCATTAACTACTCGGGGTAGCTGGCGGCTTGGGGCCTGTGGCAGAAGCTGGCCATCCCTCCTCTTCCTCCTCCTCTGCGGCCGGCTGTTGAGCTACTTGGTCCGCACACTCTCAGCCTCAGGTTCCCAGTCCTCAAAGAGCCCAGCATCGTGTTGCTCAACCCCTGGGGTTCGGGGGTTGTGGATGGGGTGACTGAAGGGCACGGGCATGAGCAGCTGGTACTGGACTCACCTTGAAGGAGCCGCCAATGCCAAGCAGGTTATAACAAAAGGAAGAACTTCATTGTCCCGGCTCCTGGCTCAGTGGATTCATATCCAGAGACTGAGCCCCAACCTCCCAGTCCGGGGGGGAGCATTTTATCAGGAAGGGCTGTGGATTCGCAGGGTGGTCTGTGAGCCAGCCAGCCAGATCACACAGAAGCAGAAAGAAGCTGTTGCACAGGGCTGTAGGGGAAGAGGGCTGGCCAGCAGACAGCAAGAGGCTTACAGAAGTGGAATTGGGGGTGCCGAAGGTCATGGGGGGCTTTTCCACATCCCACAGGTTTCCTTCTTCCGCAGCAGTGCTTCGTCTCTGTCTCATCGCAACCCTCCCTCACCATGTGACCTTCAGCCCCACCAGTTGTCAGAGCCAAGCCGTCACCTGGGCCCCTAGTGCCGCCCCAGGGCCAGTTGAGCACCAGACAGCAGGGCCTTGGAGTCCAGAGCACAGGGGTGCTGGGTGTGTAGCATTTCCGAGGCCCTGGCTCTGGCTGCCTCCTCCTCCTTGGCATAAGGCTGATGTTATATAACAACCTGGTAACCCTCATCTGACCATGTTGATAGTGAGGAACAGGGGGTGCGTCTACTCATGAGGACAGCTACACAAGTATCTGTGATCGACGTGTGCTGTCTCCCCAAATATGAAATGATGTCCTGACCTTTGTCCCTGTCCTGTGAACCTGTTTGGAAGCGGAACTTTTTTTTTATGTTAAGGAAGCCCTAGAGAATGAGTGGGTCTTAAGCTGCGTCACTTCTGAGTTATAAAAAAGAAAATAGAAACCGGGTTAACACGCATGGAGGTGGTGTCTGGCCTCCTCTCACATCGCTGGGGAAGGAGACTTAAAGTCGGAGTCACTGTCAGGTCCTCACCTAGAAGACAGAGGTGCTATCTTTAACCTCCTTGACCTATTCTTACACCAGTGTGCCTCCCAAGGCACTCACACTTCTGTGCTGGGTTCAATAACTCATTGTAATGACCACGTGGAGCTCAGACGCCAAAAGCACACTGATAAGATCTGCGTGTTCCTACTCACAATTCAGGTTCAGAAATGCCCCCGAAAAAGTTCTTCTGGTCAAGAGTGCCTCTCCTCAGTTGTGCCTACAGGGATGCCTTTCTCCGGGTCCTTGACCTCCCAGCTCTGGGGCCCTCCACCTTTGCCCAGCTTGAGTGTTACAAAGCTCTTTGGCACTGTTGATGAATGCCCCGAAGGCCTACCGTTCTACCACGCACCTCAGCCCAAAGAGCTCAGCTCTGGTTCTGTGCAGGCAGCAAATCTAGCACCCCCAATTAAATGCCTGGAGGCACCCTCTCTGCAAGTGAGCCTCCTGCCCGAAGGCACTCAGCATTCTTGTTCTGTGGGCCAGGAGGGCCACGGCTCTGAGTGCTGCTGCCGCTGTCACTGCTCCTGCCCCCCCACGTTCCTGGTGTCACCGCTCGGGAACCCGAGTTTGGGAGATTGTGTGCGCAGGAATCCTCTGGTCCAGCGCACAGGCTCTGCTCCTGGCTCTTCTTTCTCGATGGCAGTGCAATGCGCTGTTCCTCCTTCGAGATGGTGAAACTGTCCAATCCCCACAGAAGAGCGCCATGTGCCCTGTGTGTATGTCTCCACCAGTCATTTGACGGGAATTATACCCCTCTGGCCAGAAGAGCCGCACCCACGAATCCACTGGACCACACACGGAGAAGATGGACAGGTCACCTAAGTACACACCAGGGAGTGCCACGGACTGTTGCCAGAGTCAACTCCCATGCATGAGAACCCTCAGGACAGCAGTCCTGCCCTGTGGGGTTTCCAAATCTGCCCATCTTTATGGGGACAGACATCATCTTTCCCCTGCAGAGAGGCCGCTAGGTGCAAAACACCCACGTTTCGGTTAGCAGCTAAGTACTTCACCATGACATCACCTGGGCTCCTTCTGCTTGCCAGCGGACCCCAGGGATTAGGGGAGACCCACCTGACATTAGAAAGAGGTCACTTACATGGCTGAGCCCCTGACTTGAGCCCCACCAACTTGTGGTCTACTGGTGCTAACAGCACCACGTAACTAAGACGGTGTTTGTCTCTGACGAGGGTGGGGGCTTCAAAAAGGTCATGGGAAAATTCTATGCTCTCTCAATTCCATTTTTCTACAAAACCTTGGAAGCCCCCTCATACATGGAGAGAGAATGACAAAGGACAGGTGACGGAGTGTTCACATGGTGTTAGCCTAACGATCTTGGGCAACGAGTCCATGCTTTCTTTGTTCTGTTGTGGCAACCTCAAGTCTGGAAGTATTTCAGAACACAAGAGGTCCGTGTTTCCCACCTCTTACCTGCTGGGGGAGCCCTGGTGGCCTAGTCGGCTACTGGTCTGGCTGCCGGGTCAGTAGTTCAAAAAAACCACTGGCCACACTCTTCGGGAGAAAGAGGAGGCTTTCCACTCCCATAAACCTGGAAGCCCACAGGGGCAGTTCGACTCTGTCCTGTCGGGTCACAACGAGTCAGAGTCAACTCCAGGGCAGTATGTGAACCGAACTTGGAGTTAGAGTGACTGGCAGCCTCACTGCCTAGGTTTGCATCCCAGAAGCCCCCTGCCATTCCCTCGGGGCTCTGCTGACTGAAGCTCAAGCCATGGGACACAGGCAGGGCAAATTCACCCACCCATGAACAAAACAGGATTTAACCACCTGCTTAGAAAATCATAATACCCCAAACCTGTTGTTTTCAAGTCAATTCTGACTCATAGCAACCATTTGGAACAGACACGCCCACCCCCACCCTCAGGATTTCTGAAGCAGACTGCCACGCCTCTCTTTGGGGTGGCTGACTACTCTATCCAGTGATCTTTCAGTTAGAAGCCAAGCCCTTAACCACTGCACCACCAAAACCAAACCAAAGTCGCTGCCATGGATTGGTTCTGCCTCCTAGTGGTTACGCGCTGGGCTGAGAGCCACAGGATAACCATTTGAAACCAGCAGTCGCTCTGTGGAAGGAAGATGCGGCTTCCTACTCTGATCAAAATGCAGAGTTTTGGAAACCCACGCAGCAAGTTCTGCCCTGTCCTGTGCGCGCGCGTGTGCGCGCGCTCAAACCAGACCAAACCGAACTTAATGCTGTCAAATCGATGTTACTCAGAGTGGCTCTCTGGGACAGGGTAGAACTGCCCCTGTGGGATTCTGAGACTGTAACTCTTTATAGGAGTAGAAAGCCTTACCTTTCCCACAACAGAACGGCTGGTGATTTTGAACTGCTGACCTTGAGGTTAGCAGCCCCATGTTTAACCACCAGGGCTCCTGCATGTATATACAAGGGAGTTTCCAAAAAGTCATGGGAAAAATTCCTTTATCTTTCCTATAGATTTACATATACGAACATGTTATTGTCATTGGTGTAAACGTTGATGGAGCAAATGAGCCTCCCATTCAACCGTGTGAGCCCACCTTTTATTCTGTGACCCTGGCTGCAGCCCCCTTGGTCTCGTCCTCTTCCACTTCCTCTCTGGGCTCCCGGTTTTCATCCCCGCTTCTGTCCTGCCTTCCTGATTCTGTTTCGGGCAAATGCTGCCCTGTTTGTCTTATATGGCTCCACTGAGGAGGAGGGCATGTCTCCCTGATGATGTTATTCACGTTACAGGCCTGTCGATGTACTGTTCGACTGAAAGTTGGTCCCCAAGGGCAGGCATAGTTTCTGGCTTGCAGAGCATCTCAAGTGTCTGACCAGTTGCTATCGAACCAGCAAGCCTGGTCTTCTTTGGAATTCACCATGGAGTGCATCTAAGCCTGCCTAGTGGGGACCTAGGACTCATCTACTTGGACTGGTTAGTGCAATGAGTCAAAGACCCTTAGGATGAGACAGGCCCTTGGTTTCTTTAGTTCCACCTATGTCCCAGCCTGTGTGCAGGGCCTCTAGTTCTTCCTACTACCACGAGACTGAGGGGTGCTGCTGCTGCCTGGAGTGTAGGTGAGGGATGGAAGCTAGGAAGACATTAGATTACACGTGGAACTTCTAAGGAGTTCTCTGAGTCTCATACAGCTCCTTCAGCAGAGTGAAGGCAGGGCTAGCTTCTTGCCTTCCTTCTCCCCCAGACCAGACTAGGAACCAAAGCAAACACGTAGCCATGGAGTCATGGCTAAGCCCCGGGGAAGCCCTGTGGGTGTCCGAGGCCCGAACTGCTTATGGGAGTAGAAAGCCCAGTCTTTCTCCCATAGAGCGGCTGGTGGTTTCGAACAGCCAACCACGTAGATTGCAGCCCAACCACCTGGGCTTCTAGACTAGGAGCCCGAAGACTGTAAATGCATGAGGTCGTTTATTTGGGGACACTCTCCCTCTGCTCCTTCCTGCCTCAGCAACTAGCTCAACGGATACAACACAAGCGTTCCTTCAAGAATTTTTGTTTTTTTGCTTGTTTTTAACTGAAAATTAACTAGGAGTGGGGCACGACTTCAGGGTCATAGTGTGTATGACATACATGTTAGTGCCTATCCACATGGGCTTACAGTCTGCTGGGAGGAGGGGAGACTGTGGACATGGTAAGGGATACATAAGTCAGGATAGGCAGCATGAAGAAAAAGAAAGAGGTGCCACGAGTCTAACAGAGGGTCAGGAAAAGCTTCCTGAGACAGGAGCATAAATGCTGAAGCCTAAAAAGCCAACAGGTGGAAGGTAGGCAAAAGGGAGGAGAAAGACCACTCCAGGCGGAGCGAGTGAGGAAAGAGTGAGGGTAGAGCTTGCATAGTGGAGGACAAAAGACCCGCGCGTGAGCACTGCAGACTGAAGGGGCAAGAGGCCATCGTAAGATGGGAAGACGGCAGGTAAGCCGGGTGCCGCATGCCCTGTGGAGACATTCCGTTTTGTTTTAAGTGCGTTGGCTCAGAGCAGTGAAGGAACCCAGTTTAATTTAATTTTTAAAAAGTCATTCTACAGAGTTGGGGATCATATATTATGACTGTCTTAAATGCCCCTAAATTGCATACTTCAAAATGGTCAATTACGTGAATTTCACCCCAGTTGATAAGAAAAAAAAAATCACTCTGCCCCATGAAAAAAGTGAACTGGAGGGACAAAAAGAATAAAAGGGGAGGTGGGGTAGTAGGCCACTGCTGTAACTCAGGCAGGGAGTGATAATGGTTTGAATTCGACACAGAGCAGTAGAGATAGAACTAGATGGATTTGAAATAGATATTGAAGGTAGATCCCATTGGATTTCATGATGCACTGGATGTAGGGAGCAGGGACGAAAATAGTGTCAAGTCTTTCTCCGAAAATTTTGGCCTTGGCCAACTGATTGGAGTGGAGAGAGGTGCCATTTACCGTGAAAGGAAAGACCAGGAAAGGGGTCCCTTTGTGTCTGAGGTCTCTGGGAAGCCATCCAGATGGATACATAAACCGGAAAGCACCCACACACCATTGGCATTTGAGAGCCTGGGAATGGGCCCTGCTGTCGGAGGAAAGAGCACGGAGCTAGAGAGCAGCAGATAAGAGACGCCCACGGACCCTGGGGAAAGCCAGTGCAGAGACGAGGTAGAGGAGGGAGATGTGGGGAAGGGGATCCAGAAGCAATGACCCAAGAAAGTGAGGAAACACCGCGATGGCTGATGCCACTCAGTTTGAGAGGAAAGAACAGTTCAAAAAGGTAAGTCTGGTCAACTCGTCACAGGTTTCTGATGGTCAGGGGCAGGGAGGCCATGAAGAGCAGGGGGTGGCTGTCTTCTCACGTCTTGGCCAGTTCACCTATAAACGTATTCCATGCCTTCTCCCAGGTCCATAGAGCATTCTTTTTCTCGGAAGGCAGCAGGGCACTGTACCTGCAGGAAAAGAAGAAGGCAGGTCAGCTCGGGGAAAGGGAGGGGATTAAGACAGGGAGTAGAAGAGATCTCAGATGTTCACAGGACACATTCTCCCAGTCTGAGGACGGGAGGGAAAACCCAAAGTGACCATCCAGTCTTCTACCATAAACTCTGGAAACTTCTGTTAACTTCTGTGGATATAGATATAGATAGATAGATAGATAGATAGATAGATAGATAGATAGATAGATAGATATAGTTACCACAAATAGAAAAAGGACACGACGGGGAGGGTGGGGGAGGCATGGGAAATATGCAAGGATGCTCACTTGAAAGAATTGATGGCCAGTTGTTTGAGTGTCCTCAGGTCAGTATCCATACCCCCGATGCCCATGAAGACCTCATAGAAATCATAGGTCAAGCCTTTGGCACCAAAGAAGGCTGGGTCATCAGAGCTGATCACCATAGGGTGCCCAGTGGCCAGGAGAGCAACCGCAGGGTGGTTTCGCAGGTCACTCACCAGTTTCAGAACCTGCCCAAGAGCAGAGAAGGGAACAAGATGAACTTGGATCCTGAAAAGGGGTTATCCCAAGGGAGAGGAGACCTGGAGCTTCATTGGCTACTTCCTTAGGCCCATCACTGGTCTGAATTTTGGGATGACTCCTGACACCAGGAAAATCGATTCATTCTTCACGCACTTCCTGATTTTTTCTAGTGTCATCAGCACCGCACACTTGTGGTTTGCTTCTTTCTTTTTTTTTTTTTAAATTTTTTTATTTTTAAATCAATTTATTGGGGCTCATACAATTCATAACAATACATAGATCAATTGTATAAAACACATCTATACATTTGTTGCCCTCATCATTCCCAAAATTCGCTTGCCTCTTGGGTTCCCGGAATCCGCTCATTTTTCTTTTTTTCCCCCTCCCCTTCCCTTCCTCCTCCCCTCTCCCCCATGCACCCTTAATAATTTATAAAGTTTGCTTCTTTCTTGGTCCTGCTCAGAAGAGCTAGACAGATGGCTGCTCAAAGGAGCTAAGATATTGCCCTTTCTTCCCACTTCAGTGGGCTTTGTCAACATCCCTTCAGCTTTGCCCACAGCTTAGGCCAAAATTCCATCCCACCAGTGGCTCTCACTGCCGCCTCATTATAAGTGAGTTAGACAATAGGCGAGTCCTAAAAATCTTTAGGAAGCATTAGACTGCTAAAGGCAAGGTCAGTGGTTCAAACGCACCCTACGTTCCTCAGAAGAAAGATGAGACTATTTGCTCCCATTAAGATTTACGACTTCGGGAACCCTAGAAAGGGTCCTTATGAGTCGGGTCAGAATTGACTCGATGGCAGTGGGTTTGGGATTTGGTAAAAAAAATCTTTATGAATGGGGGTGTGAAACTTGAGGAATACAGGAAACATATATGTTATGTAGAGAGAAACCGTACAAGACAAAAGCTTGAGAAACAGGGCAGAGGTTGAGGCTGGGGTCAAAGGTCATATTGCATCAGCACCATGGGTCCTACCTACCTGGTTGGAAACAGGGCAGACTTCTATGGGGACGTCCCTTTGCCGTAAGTCTTCCATGACTGCCGGGTGTTTGCTCAAGGCAAACCCATGTCCAATCCTGGTGGAGTTCAGTATCAGGGCGTCCAAAAGATTATTGTCTACGGAAGTACCCCGCCAATCTGAGCATGGAGAGACAGTCTTCAGTAGAAATGTATCTGACCCACACCCAAAAGCTCCAGCTCCCACCCCCAGCAAGAGAAGGAAGAGAAGCTAACATGAAATAGATACACATACTGTAGGTATGCACATACGCAGCAGATATGATTTTCTCTAAAGAAACATGCTATTGTTCTGGTGTGTGTGTGTGGGGGGGGACCAAGGAGAAAATTATAAGTTTTGCTTTATAAATGGGCTGTGAACATTCCACTTGGAAGGAGAAAACTGAGTTTCACTAAAATGGATGGTGGCGATGATTGCACAACTTTAAAAAATACGTTTAGACCATTGAATTGTATGATATGTGAATTCTCTGTCCATGAAACTTAACATGAAGGAAAACAAACAGACTGGGCTTTAAGCCCTGGTCTGTCTGACCCCAGTTTCCAGCTTCTTTCCCCCGTCTTTGTTTATTCCCACAGCAATTTTCTGGGAATTTTAGACTTAGAGCTTTTGTTTTGCAGATTCTATTATACACAGTGTCAGTATAATTATGTACAGTATTGACTTAATCTACTTGCTAGTACCCTTGGGACATGGCCCAGTCTGAGATCACGATGCTGTCTACATACCAGCCATCCTTGCAGTCAGGGTCTTCTTTCGAAGGTATTCCCCGCCTCCCTTGCAGCTACACAAACTTACCGCTGACCTCTGAAGTTTTTTGCTGGGCAACTTTTGGAGCTTCCTCCCTAATCAGAGGACACACACCGGGGGCTATGATGGGGTCATTCCCAAATGGGGCAACCTCACCCACTCATGGAGGAGAGCAGATATTACTTGTTATGTGAGATAGTTAATGACCCTATCATAAACCTGTCTACCAAAAATAAATAAATAGACCTATTTCTGTAGCCAAACGCATCTTAACTGAGCCGTATGTGACATTTGGAAAGTTCCCTTTTTTCTGTTAGAAGCAAAACTTAAGCGTTGCCTTGCTGGTGAGGGGCTGCATATTATTAGGTAGACTCTCTGGTTCCTTGGTCTAGTATTTTCTTTTTAAAGATTGCTTCTCATCTGAAAATAAATAAGGACAGTGGGGAGTGGGGAGGGAGGGGGAAAATGAGCAGCCGATATTAAGGGCTCAAGTAGAAGGCAAATGTTTTGAGAATGATGATGGCAACAAACGCACATAGGTACTTGACACAATGGATATATGTAAGGATTGTGATAAGAATTGTATGAGCCCCCAATAAAATGATTTCAAAATAAATAAATAAGGACATGTTTCTGTAGGGACACAATGAATTACAGCCCATCAATTAAATACCCAAGTCCTCCCTTAGGACGATGCCCCCTGGAATTTGATTAGTTCCACATTACACAGTTTCATACTGCTCTGTAATGATTCCACACAGGTGAGTAGGATCTTTCCGGCTTGACCCCCACCCACGTCCCACGCCCAAGCAACTCTTTAAAGCTCCTAGAGCAACTTTGATCTAAATTTGATCTAAATTGCCTTAAATGTCAGGAAAGGAAATTGATGCACATGGACCCTGAGAGATGGCCCAACGCACCGAGGTTTCAGGCTGGTTGTGAAGCACAAGCTTCCCACTGCTCTTGCTTCTCACCGTGGTCTTCAGAGGGTGACAGGTTCCCTAGGCTCTCTGAGGGACGCCACAGTGGAAGTAGCCGGGACCTGTCTTCTAGTCTAGGTTTCCCTTTGAACAGCCTTCCCCCCAAATTGTTGTTCCTCGTCTAAGCGCTCAGCTACAGCCTGCTGTTCTGTTTCTAAAGGGCTGACACCTTTTAGGCACAGGCCGATGGCCGAGAGCACAGGATGAGCCGTGGGACCCACGGAGTGGCTGGCCAATGGCAGTTCAGAAGGAAGAGCAGCGGGCAGAACTGCTGTGGTAGAGTGGTGGCCAGACCCCTAAGACGGCAGAGCAGGCTAACTCCCGTCTCGCTTCTGCACTTGCCACGGTGTGACTTTAGAAAGCCTGTGACCCTCAAGTTCTACCCGCCCCCTGTGGCATGCGAATGATCAGAAGTGGTTCCCATTGCCGCGCTATGCCCGACTGGCCCTTGAACATTGAACCAGTGGCTTGGGGGCCTTGGGCTTTTCATCGACAACGTGGGATCGAAAGGTCTACGGAGCAGAATTGGGGTGAGAATTAACAATAGAATATGCTCAGTGCCGGTACACAAAAGGCACTTCCTGAGCAGTCGCTATTATCACAGTTATTCCTTTGTCTCGGAGCTGCTGTTAAGAATGAACGAGATCATGGATATGAAACCTGGTATCCAGTCAATCGGACACACGGCCCCACATCAGGAGAGAGCAGAACTGCCCCCCCCGCCCCCCGGTGTCCCCAAGGCTGTGACTCTTTTTCCTCTGCATTCACAGCCCTCAAGCATTGCACCCCCAAGGCCCCTCAAAATGGAAACCTGAACACACTCAGCTGCTAAGCCCAAGGTCAGAAGGGTGAGCCCGCCCAGAAGCACGCTGGAAGAAAGGTGGAGCTGCCTATCTACTTCTGCAGCACGACCCTTGAACACCTCAGGGCCACAGTTCTGCTGTGACGCGGGTGGGGTGGCCACGCATTGGAGCCGACTTGAGGAAATCAAACAACCAGAGGCCACCATAATGCGGTCTTATGACTGCTGCCCAATGATCCTGCCGGCTGGCGAGGGCCTCTGTGTGCAGCACCTGCTTGTCCCCCACGGCGGTCGGCTCACCTGTCTCGCCAGCATGGAAAAAGTATGGTAGTGTAACGCCTTCCAAGCTTGGGATCAGCAAAGCCTCCTGGTAGTCGTACAGGGTGTGGCCAGTGTCCTCGTGTCCCACCTGCAGGACAGAGAGGAAGGGGCTTGGGGCGTCTGCTGGGCAGGTATCCCACTTGGCTGAGGTGTGCCCTGCGGTCTATAACACGCCTGGGTGTCCTGCCACGACAGCTTGTCACACTGCCCGTTAAGAATGACCGGTAGCAGAGTTGGGAACAAGAAGAAAGTAAAACCTTGCTCCCAAGGCATCCCCCCCTTCTTCACAGGCTTTCTATCTTCTAAGCTCCCGGCCCTCCCACCTCGTCTTCTCGCGACACCTCTGCTGCCCTCCTGAGCTCCTTGCAGGGGGTGCAGGTAGACAGAGGGGAGACAGACAGGAGGAGGAAAGAGCTCGCAAGAGGAAGCAAGAGGGGCAGAAGGAGGGATACCAAGAGAGGCAGAGCAGAGAGAGACAGAGAAGTAGAAAGATCGCAAGACACAAAAAGACCAAGAAAAACTCACTGCCGTGAAGTCAATTCCGACTCACAGCAGCGCTATAGGACAGGGTCGAACTGCCTCCTATGGGTTTCCTAGACTAAATCTTTACAAGAGAGACAGCCTCATCTTTCTCCTTCGGAGCAGCTGGTGGGTTTGAACACTGACCATGTGGTTTACAGCTCAGCGCATACCCGATCGCACCATCAGCGCACCCTTCACAGAAAGAGAGACCAAGGCAGTAAAGGACAGCGAGGGCAAACACCACGTCCACCAGGGGTCAGCGGGGCCAGGAGGAGCCAGGTGCAGCTCAGCCACTCACCACCTGGGGGGCCTTCTTGCCACTCAGAGCTCACTGCTAGCAAGAAAAGCTTTTTCAAATGAAGCCACACATATCCCCAGGGCTCTGAAACTCTGTGCTGGGGATAGGGCTATCTCTGACAAACAAACAAACAAAACAAACAATGCCATCAAGTCGATTTGGACAGAGTGAAACAGATTCTTCGAGTTTCCGAGGCTGTAGATCTTTCCAGGAGCAGACAGCCTTAGCTCTGTTCCTTGGAGAGGTGGGTGGGTTTGAACCCCCAACCTTTTGGTTAGCAGCTCAACATCTCTCACCACCAGGTCGTCTGGATAAATAGCATGCCTCCAACAGAAGCCCAATTTTAATTGATAGAAGTAGGCAGATATCTGGGGGGGAAGTAGGGAGGATCTATTTGTAGAATAAAACAAGCATGGATACTCAATAGAGTCGGATGGAGGGTAGACTTGAAAGGAACTTAAGAGTTTGCAAATGGACCCCTAGCACCTATGGCCCGCCAACCCTGGTGAACGGTGAGTCCGTTAGATGCTCTGGTTTGGGCGTTTCACAAGGTAGAACCTCGATGCTCTAACCCCACTGCAGCCGGTGTCAGAGCCACGCGAAGGGAAGCAGGAGCTGGGGGACCTTGGCCCCTTTCTCCGTTGAGCACTCACCAGGCTCCCAGGAGCTCCGCCTGCGCCCAGATGAATGTCAAGTGATTCCCCAAACCTACTCTTCATGCTCTTGTTGGTTGGAAGGCTAGAGCTTAAGTATCAAACCCATTGCCACCAAATCGATTCCAGTTCATAGCAACCCAAAGGATAGACTACTCCTATGGTTTCTGAGCCTGTAAATCTTCAAAGGAAACAACAGATAGCCTCACCTTTCTCCCAGGGAGAGGCTGGTGGGTTTGAACCGTCAACTTTTCAGTGAGCAGCAGGCTGTTCACCGTCACCCACCTCAACACCAGGGTCCCCGCAGCAGCAGCAGCCATGGGTGGGCAGCTTCAAGAATAGGAGGGGAGGGAGGGAGCTCTTGGGTAATGAGTTTCTGTGTAGGACGATGATGAAGGTTTGGGATTTCACCGTGGTGGGAGTTACCTAACATCGTGACCGTAATTAATGTCACTGCACCGAACACTTAAAAACCGTTCAAGAGACAGCTTTTAGGTCACGTATTCAAGGGGGCTTCAACATTTCCTGGGAAATTTCCAAGGTCTTATTCCGCTCCTCCATACACTTTCCAGAAAGGGTCACTGTGGCTCAACACTGACTTGATGGCAGTGTTTTTGGTTTGGGTTTGGGTTTTTTGGGTGGGGGTGGGGTGGGGCACTGGGCTGTCATATATTACCACCAAAATGATTAAAAGCGGGGCAGAAATGGGATGAAGAAGAAAGAGGGACCTTTTTGCCAGTAGTGAGCTCTGCTTTGGGTTTGATTTTAGCTTTATTCCAAGTCTTGCCTCCTGGCAGGAGCCCTCTGTGCACTTTAGGAGCCAGGATGATGTGATTTTCACAGTCAGACATAGGTGGGCATTTCGGGCTGGAAAAGGGGTCAGAGGGCAAGGGAAGGCGGGGACAAGCCCTGAATTATTGTCCCAACTCCCCGAATTCCTTCCTGATTCTAGAACTTCCCTGCCCCTTCGTGTCCAGCCCTTTCTGCCCTCACTCCTCTTATGGCTGCTGGCCCCTGCAGGCTCCTAGAGGTGGAGAGCCCTGAGCTTCCCAGAACCCACAGCCCCTTCATGGAGAGCTGCCCCCCTCTGGGCCCTTCCTGTGCAGAGTCCAGAGCCCAGAGCCCGGTTACCAGGTCAAACCCTGCCACCATGTCGGGGAAGGCCCTGCGAAGCTCCATGGCCATTCGGACAGATGCTTTGATGAGAGCCGGGTCCTTGGTTCTGAGAGAGAGAGAAGCAGAGAGGGAGCAGGCCAAGAGCCGGAGTGGTTCCCTCCTGGCCCTGGTCTTGCCCATCCCCCAAACATTCCACACCACTGTGGGCATGCCCCAGCCCAGCCAACTTATGGTGGTCCCTTTAAATGACTCTGTGGGTGAGAAATTCCTCTGCAGTCCAACCCTATCCAGGACCCCGCTGGCTCTGTCTTCTCGAGAAGAAGGCCCGTAAGCACACCCTTGGGGGCCGCCAGCCCACATGTGGATAAAGCAGTGTGGCCTTGTCCTGCAGCCCTCAAAGGGTCGCGGGGTCCTGGAAGTGGAGCCTGTTCTGTAGACACCTGTGAAAGGCCACAGGTCACTCGGCAAAGTGACCTCCAGAGCTAGCTGTCTCACCTTCCTTGGACACCCTCTCTGCCCTCCCAGGTCCAGAACTGGGGCCACCAGGACCACACAAGCTCCACAGACCAACGGTGGGCAAGACTCCATGACAGGGCGGATGAAGATCTCTGCTCAATTCTGTGGGGACCATCCTTGTCCTGTGCCCAGCCCCTGCCCAGCAGAGCGCTGAGGGAGTGCAGGCGGTATAGCTCACCCTCTGCCCCAGGCCCTGGAGGTGACAACCGGCGCCATGGAGCTGGGGGTGGCACCAGCTGGGCCCCCCGTTCTGCAAACTCCGTCCTGGGCCCGTGAGGACACCAGGACAGGGTCCCACTCCTGCCGAGCCCTAGGTCCCCACAAGGACGGGAGGGGAGTCAAGGAGGGCCAGGGAGTCTGCAGGCTGCAGGGAGAACCAACCAAACTGAAAATCCGTTTCTGGGGATTCGATTCTGACTGGTGACGGCCCACCACCCCGTGTGGGAAGTACAACTGCACCCTGGGCTTTCCGTGCTGTGACCTTCTGGAAGCAGATCACCAGGCCTAGGTGCGGGTGAGTGGGTTGGCACGGGTCAGCAGTCTACAGCTGCAGTTTTCACCACCAGGGCCTCCTAGCTGCAGGGAGCCCCTAGTGAATGGAGGCCCAGCCGCCGGGATGTACCCTCCTTGCCCCATCTGGAGTGACCCCATTTGACTGCTCCTGCCCCTGGGTCTCCAGACATGTCCACGAGGAACGAGTTCTTCACGTGGTGAGCTAAGAAGGCAACTGCAGTCTGTAAAGCTCTCTGCACGCACCTTGGCAAGGCGGTCAGCCCTGTCTTCAGATGTACACGCACACACCAAGCCCCTGGCTGCCCACTATCAAGCTGACTGCCTCCGAGCGACCCTGCACACCTCACCCCCCCTTTCTCCCCTCCTCTCCCCTCTCAGCCTGTCTTATACCTGCATCCCACACTCCCACCTGTGGTCAGAGTAGATGAGTTTGAGTCCCATGAACTCAGGATGGTCCTTGGCGAATTGCGCAGCCACTTCCTGGTACGCCCTCACGCTCCACTCTTGGTCGTGGGTCTTCCCGTTTAGCTCGTACACCTTTGAGGAAGACAGGGC
>NW_022110173.1:4022625-4025014 GCF_000313985.2 Echinops telfairi
GATTGTCTGCAGATGTGCTTTGAGTCTCCACTCTAACCCCCCTCGTTTGCATTGAAATGGTGATTTGTTTGGGGTCTTCTGATGCCTGATACCTGATCCTGTGGACACCTCCTGATCACACAGGATGATGTGCTTCTTCTATGTGGGCTTTGTTGCTTCCCTGCTAGAGCTGCCTGTTTATCTTCAAGCCGCATATTTATTTATATCCAAAATGGGTTTATTAGAATGGCTTCCCACTCATCTTGATTCAGGGTCTTTTAGAGCGGCTTCCATCTGAAGGAGCATCCTTCTGTAAGCCTTCCTTTCCCTTCTGTAGGCTGACAGAGGATAGTAGAGCAGCCAACACAAAAAACTACTGTTTGTGCATAGCATCCTGGGCATTTGACACCCATGAAGTAGGAATTAGGGCTCTGCACCAGGTGTTGCTTCTTGTGTTTTCTCTTCTCTTCAGAGATAAAGGAGATCCTTTGGAAGAAGCATAATCGCAGGGGAGGTCATCAGTGCCAGAAAGGTCAAGCCTCTTATTAAGACCCCAGATGCTATATCTTCTAATAGCCGGGCACCATCAGCTGTCTTTACCACATTTGCTTATGCACCCATTTTGTTTTCAGAGATGGTGTTGGGAAGGTGAGCATCACAGAATCCCAGGTTGTTAGAACAAAATGTTCTTGCATTGAGGGAGAACTTGAGTAGAGGCTCAATGCCTGTCTGCTACCTTGATACTTAGCATATGACTATATATACATAGAACTATATCCCTATTAAATACTAATATATTTACATATACACATGCCTATATTTAAAATACCTTTATAAATGTCTTTTGCCTCCTGGTTTTTCCTCTCTTTCCTTTTACTTTCCTCCTGTCCCACTATCATGTTACCATTTCTATAAGAAATAAAACCAAACCCGCCCTCCAGGGATCCAGACTCCTAAGTGATCCTACAGGACAGGGTTGAACTGCTCCTGAGGGTTTCCAAGGCTGTAAATCTTACAGGAGCTGCAGCCTCATCGTCCTGAGGAGCAGAAGGTGGCTTTGAGCCCACTCCTTGACCCACTACTCTCCTGCTGTGTCATGGTGTGCTCCCAGGGCACCTCCATCAGGGCCCCCCTACACACTCTGGGCGTCTCCCTAGCTTCTCCCCTTTCCTAAGGCCTCGGGGCTGCCTGATCTCCCAGGGGTGTGCTGCTTGGGTTCGGGCAAATGGGCTGAGCAAACTGCTTCTGCTCCTCCTCCGGCCTGTCAGCCTTTGCTCCTTAGTTTCCTGGGCTGCCACCCCACAAAGCCTGGGGCTTCACACACTCCCCCTTTCCCGGCCCCCACCCCCAGCCCCAGCCCCAGCAAGCTGACTGAGGCCCTCCTCCTCGCCTCCACCCCTCAGACCCTGGGCTCCATTAGGGGCAGAGATGGTCTGATAGCTTGCCCTGTGCAGGAAGGCTGCCAGGCATGACCTTGCACAGGGAGAGCGGAGGAACCGTTAACCCGAGGATCTGGGACCGCCCAGTTTTACGATTTTTTTAACCAAGATTTTCGGTGATTAATTCTGTACCAACATTCTTTTTAAATGAGTTTTTCCTGTTACTGATCAAGGAATTCAACTCAAAATTATAGTTGTCTTAGGATGATGAGAATCGAAAACCTCAGCTTTCTCCCACAGGGTAGCTGCCCCCTAGGATTGCTGGCGAGGTGGTTAGCACTCACTGCATAACCCACCGCCCCCCCATGCCCTCCATCAGCCCATAAGATAGAGCAGTGGTTCTCAACCTTCCTAATGCCTCAACCCTTTCATGCAGTTCCTCATGTGGTGGTGACCCCCCAACCATAAAATTATTTTTGTTGCTACTTCATCACTGTCATTTTGCTACGGTTATGAGTCAGGTGACCCTTGTGAAAGGGTCTTCCGACCCCCAAAGGGGTCGCAACTCACAGGTGAGAGTTGCTGCTCTAGAACTATAAATATCTCATTGTCAATGCATTTCATGGAGTCTTGGGTGATAGAAACCATTAAGAACTCAACTCCTAACACTGAGGTGTGGAAGACTAAAAGTCTGGTCACCTGCTCCGCAAAGGCCATATCTCTTCAACCAACATCCAGACACTCCGCTAGAACTTTCCAGTCTTCCCTGCCTAAAGAGGCCCCTCTGCTTCCACTGAGCAGCTCTCAAAGTGTGGCCCAACGACTTGTGGGTCTTTAGACTTGTTCAGGAGGCTGACAAAACCAAGGCTCTTCCTGTTGTCATCTGCTGTGTTCCAGAAGCTGCATGAAGCATGCTGATGTCATTGCTGTGTTCCAGAAGCTGCATGAAGCATGCTGATGTCATTGCTGTGTTCCAGAAGCTGCATGAAGCGTGCTGATGTCATTGCTGTGTTCCAGAAGCTGCATGAAGC
>NW_022110173.1:4025798-4027521 GCF_000313985.2 Echinops telfairi
TGCTGTGTTCCAGAAGCTGCATGAAGCGTGCTGATGTCATTGCTGTGTTCCAGAAGCTGCATGAAGCGTGCTGATGTCATTGCTGTGGCCGCTCATGGACTACATGCTCGAGTGTTTTTTGAAAAATCTTTTCACTTTGAAAACGGTTCCCAAACAAGCCAACAACAAAACACAACCACTGCTATTGAGTCAATTCCACCTCCTAGCAATTCAGTCTTTGCAGGAGCAGGCTCTTCTTTCTCCCACAGTGGGCTTGAACAGTCGACCTTGTGGTTAGCAGGCAAATGCCTAGCCTACAGCGCCCCCAGGGTACCGTATACCCTATGTATCAGTAGATAAAAACTACATAAACTAAAGCTCTCTGGTATCCTCAAAATTTGGGGGGCCTGGGGCCAAAAAGCATGAGAACAAATGTACTGTAACCCAACCCAGCATTGCTACTTGAAATAGATGATTGAGTCACCTGCCCAGCTACCCCAGTGGGGTTATGAGCCTCCTGAGGTGAAGTTCGTGTAGCTTTTATCTCCCCATCTTCCCCCTCTTGAACCAGGGCAGGCACTCCATAAATAAGCAGTAGTGTCAGAAGAGTGCGGGTACGTGGTTTTTTGGTTGTGGCATATCTCCAGAAGATGGATGAATACATGATCATTGTTTAGAGAAAAGGACAAAAAAAATCAACAAGTGATAATTCTGCCAAAGAGGAGATCCCTGTTTGGTTAATCAAGTATGCAGAGATATGCAAATGATGCATCCAGGGTAGGGTGAAAGGCTTGCACACAGGCAGTGGTCCCAAGCCATCAGTCCTGTCAATCCAGCGCTTGTCTCTGGAGAAGTCTAGGACCCCTGCCTTCCAGGGCTCAGACGCCACTGCCCGTTCCCATAGCATGGAGCAGCAGGAAGTTGGAATCTGGCAGCCGCATTCAGAGAGGTTTCCTAGTCTGCTGGTGTCCCCAGGAAATCAACAGGAGGCTGCCTGGGCGCTGACTTCCTGCGACCCTGGCTCTCCCTAAAAGAAACAGCAGGCTGGGCAGAGGCGCCGAGGACCAGCTGTGAAGGCTCAAGAGCACCCCATTTGAAGGAGTGGGAGACCTCTCCTTCTGAGACAGGTCGGGGCAGGTGTGCAACACCACACGGCCCCCAGTGAGTGCGGTTAGACACTGCTGATACAGCTTAGAGAAGCAGCGAATCTGGAGCCTCCGGTGAGCCTGCTCCACCCAGGCTCCCGGTGGAGATCGGATCTGTCCCAAATCAATCCTCCCTCACAGGGCTGTTGCAAGGATCAAATGAGTTCATGTTTGGGAGGTGATAGCTATTATTAATAATAACTCCCCTAGTTACTTGAGATCTGTCACATCACCAGGTCTCAAAAAAACAAAATAGAAAAACTCAAAACTTGTAGTTGTCTTAGGATGATGAGTGGGTAATTCAGAATTTGACGATTTATAAATACGGGTAAACAGTGGCTCTGTCTATTTGATAAGTCTTGAATCAAGAGTACATTGCATTCAATTTTGGCTAATTCCACATTTAATTATAGTTTAATTGAGAAACTATAAATCTGTGGGGGTAATTACTCAAACCACATATAACTTACATAAACTGATACATATGTTTCATTGTCTAGGATATCAAGAAATCCTTAATTTTTTCATACTGGAAGGAACTGGAGGGAAACTTAGGAGCAAAGACTTGTTCAAAGGGTTACAGTTAGCTTCTCCCAAGG
>NW_022110173.1:4030513-4040980 GCF_000313985.2 Echinops telfairi
CAGAAGGGGAAGGGGTGGAGCCGGAAACCCTTGCAGCTTCCCCAAATGCCTCCCCACCAGGCTCAACGTGAAAGGCGCAGGCCTCACTCGACCGAACCCCAAAGCGTCCCAGTGGCTTCCTCGCTGCTCTTCTCCCTTCAAGAATTGGGGTTCGGCAGCACCGAAGCCGCCCCTACCAGCTGCCGCACCGAGGAAGCTGCCTCTCCCGCCAGGTGTCCGACGAGTTGACAGGATGGCAGAAAGTTTTTAAGTGTCAACCAGCATTGGAAAATGCACAATGTCATTTCATAGGACATTGGTTCCTGGAACATTTGCTTGATTTTACAGAGGGATGTGGGTGAGTGTAACAGCTGACTTTACCATGACCATAGACTCATTTTCTAGTTCCCAGAGCCCACAGGAGCAACCCCATCTACGTCACTGCTCTCTGGCTGCTAGCCTTCAGTTAGCCTCAAGACATTTTCCTCAACCCTCTTATCCGCTGTCTAGTATTAAACCGAGAAGAACAGACACTGGGGGGGGAGCTGACTTCAATACTTTTTTTTTACAACCTCCACCCCCACCCCCTCCCGCGAGAAGGGTTTCATGAGAATCTCCAAAAGGTACCATTGGCCCTTCCCTCTCTGTTATTCATGCTGTACTCCATACCTTGTTCTTAAATATTTACAAGAACGTTCATTTCTTGGTCTGTTGGTTTTCCACCAAGAAAGGGTTGGGCATGAGTTCTGCCCTTTGTGCCCCCAGCACCCTCCTGATGAGTACTTCGAACCCAGGAGAGAAGGGAGAGTCGGAGAAGACGGGCAGGGAGAAGCAAGGGTGAATTCTAACGTCGGATGGCGGCTGAGTACACTGTGTGGGGAGTGACTCCCCACGTGATCTCACCTACACCTGGGGACCGCAGAAAGCGTGTTTCAGGAAGAGCAGGGAGAAGGTGGAGTGAAGAATGGTTTGCCTCGCAACCAGGAAGGAAGCTCTGTAGGTCAACGGACCGGAAGCAGCACCGCAAGTGGACTGGCGGGCACTTGGGGCAGGAAGAGTCTGGCCAGACTTCCTGCGGGGAGCTTCCAAGGCCTAGATGCAGACGCTGGTAGAAAGTGGGGCCCAGGCTGGGAAAAGGGAAGTGGGAGTAGGAGGGAGGCCCATGCCCTCCCTGCAGACACCCCAGCCCGCACCCTAGACTCCCAACAGCCAACCACACACTGAGCTCTGCTAGGAGGCTCTCCCTACCCCCACCCACTCACTGACCTCTAACCACAAAAGTACTTGTGTGAAACCTGCTTGTCCACATTAATTCTGCGCAACTTCTGTGACGGCAGCTTTGCCCATAGAAAACCAACCCAAACCTTTTGCCATCAATTCAACCCCAACACAGACCGCGTATAGAAGACTCGGTTAGAATGCAACCAGGCTTGCTTCAAAGAAAGACCCCCCTGAGGCGCTCACCCACCGCAGTCATGGGGGCTAGATGCATGACCAAGAGCATCATCTGATAGCACTCAGAGGTATGACAGGAGGCACTACACAGAGTCCAAGACCAGGGAGCCCCAAGCACCCAGGGGCACTGGACATCCCAGGCAAAGATGAAGGGCAGCAAGGGTTCTGTGCACAGTTTCACTTGGGCCAGCCAGCTCCATCTGTCCGAGGGCCTAGGGATAAACGCATAGGCACTCAGCCTCTGACCAGCACCTGTGTGGGGGCTCTGTGAACCAACAAGGTGAGATCTGAAAGCCAAGCACGGAGCAGGGGAGAAAAGAAAGGCAAGGGGAGGGGAGAGAGGTGGGCTTACCGGCAACAACAGGACTCTAAGCTCCAGGTAGATCACCTTGTCCAGGTAGAACTCCTCCAGGCTGCGGGAGATGTAGTCTCTGAAGACTGGTGCGTAATGGACTAGGCCAGAGATGGCTTGGAAGATGGAGTCAAACTTCGCCCAGATGGCAGATTGGTCTTGGTAAGCCAGCTCGGGGTTCTTGGTCACCAGTGTGAAATTCCTTATCAGACTGTCCGGGACACAGAGAGGCTGTGAAGGAGGTCACATCACACACACACACCCCAGACACCTGTGTCGCCCAGCCTCTCCCACAGAAGCAAAGTAGGAAGTGGCACAGGGAGGTGAAATGGAGAAGACAAAGAGAGCATCCTGGTGTGGGATACAGACAGATTTCTCCCAAGTTGTCTCCCCCAGATAGAGGCCAAACCCAGCTGCTTGCTACCCATGATAAATGACATACACTTAGAGGTCAACGAAAGTGGGTCAGAGGTTCAGCCATCTAGAGCAATCAGACTCTAAAGTCTGTCCCATTCAAAGTAGGGCCCACTCCCTTTTGATAAGGAACGTAGTAGGTTATTTCCCTGAAGGAGACCCCAGGGAGGTCAAGCCCACTCAAGGGTGACCAAGGTTAGGCTGCCATATTGAGTCTAGGGTCTGCCCTTCTTGTCACCTGAATACCCTTAGTCCCTCCCCTTCCTGTTACATGTACACCCCTAGCTCATCCGCTTCCTGTTACACTTATGCCTATAGTACAACTCCTTCCTGTGACGTATGTCTTTACCTGTAATTAGGGGGCATGCATGTTCCCAAAGATATAGAAGCCTGGGTTAGCAATAACTCTCCCCTGCCTGCCCTCTCTGCCCACGCTGTGCGTGGACCTGGCTGTTGAGATCATGGCCATCCAGGAGGTGAGCATGCTACTGTGAAATATGTCTGACTTCTTTATTTTACTCTCTCCCAATTCACTATGACTTTATTATAATCTTTATATATATACATATATATATATATATTTTAACCATACAATTGCGCTTACTGAACCCATGATTAATTGTGGGGAGCTGGCTATCCCCCACATCCTGGCTCTCCACCGTGTGGCCAGGCCACCGCAGACTCCAGCTTTGTACTCACTAAGAGGGAGAACCTGGCTCTCCAGTTCTCCCTCTATCTATCTAGCCTATCTGACACCACTGGACATACATGGAGACCAAGCTCCCCTGGGGTGGTAAAAGACCACACCACAACCCATGGCCATAGACTGGATTCTGACGCACACCGATCCCATGTGTTAAAAATGACGCATAGCATTCTCTTGGCTGTCATCTCCGCAGAGCAGATTGACAGGCAGCCTGTTCTTCCTTGGTACCACTGGGTGCCTTTGAACTGCCAACCTGTAGGTTAGTAGTTGAACAAAAGCCATTGATTGGAGCCACCCCGGGACCTTCTTTGGGTGGCACAATAGCAATCATTTTACATGTGGAGCCACACAGCCCAGGTCAACATCCATTTATGAGCTGTGTGACCTCGGGTGGCTTACTTCAGTGTGTTGAGCTTCATGTTTCTTATTTCATGTTGTTATGCAGAGATAAATAACTTCATGAAAATACCCAATACGCTGTTCAATAATTAAAATAAGCTGTTACTTATCATACTACTATACACATAACAATAATCTGATGACTTTCTGATATTATTGAAATATATTTATGTAACTATAAAGTGCTACCAAGTGCGTTCTAGTTCACAGTGACCCTGTGCACAGCAGAAGGAAACGCCCGGTTTGTGCCATCCTCCCAGTTGTCCTCTGCTCGAGCCCACTGTGGCAGCCACTGCGGCCGTCCATCTCGCGGAGGGCCTTCCTCTGTCGCTGCCCCTCTGCTTGACTAAACATGATGTCCTTCTCAGAGACTGGTCTTTCCTGGCAGCGTGTCCAAAGTACATGAGACAAAGTCTCGTCTTTGTCTCTAAGGAATATGCTGACCGTGCTTCTTCCAAGACAGAATTATTTTTCTTTTAGCAGTCCATGGTACTTTCAACATTCTTCTCCAGCGCCACAATTCAAACCATTGACTCTTCTTTGATCTTTCTTACTCAATCTCCAACTTTCACATGCTCATGAAGCGATGGCAAATACCATGGCTGGGGTCAGGCACACCTTAGTCTGCAAAGCCAATGCTTGCTTTTCAATACTCTGAATAGGTCTTGTGCAGAGGTTTACCCAGTGCAGTGAGTCTTTTGCTCTGTTGACTACTGCTTCCATGAGCATTGATAGTGGATCCAGGCAAGAGGAAATCATTGAGAACTCCCCACTTTTCTCCATTTATCAGGCTGTGACCTATTGGTCCAGTTGTGAGGATGTTGGTCTTCTTTACATTACATCATATATTATTACATATAATAATATTGCCTAGTATTACTAGGAGTCTTGGTGGTGCTGTCAGGTAAGTGTTGAACGACTATTGCAAGGTTGGTGGTTCAAACCCACCAGTCACTTCTCAGGAGAAAGAAGAGGCTGCCATTCCCATAAAGATTTACAGCCTTGGAAATCCTAAATAGGGTTACTCTGAGTTGGTATCGTCTTGATGGCAGTGAGGTTGGGTTTTTGGTTACAGTATTATCATGCAAGCTTGTTAAGATGTTGGTTTATGGTGGGGTTTTTTTTTGGGGGGGTTATGGTGTTTTTATGTCATGTCATCTACCAGATGGATTATCGTTGCAGCCCCTGTGATGAATGATGAATGTTGAATTGTCATCATGCCGGGAGCTGGGCATTTGCTTTTTTGGGGCCTCACTGACATCACCACAGATCTTGTTCTGTGCAGTAACAGTATTGCTGACCGGGCAAGATTTAGCATGCAGCAAACACTTATTAAAAAGAAAATGTAAATAAATAAATAGAAAATGCATTTTTTAAAGTCAAAATAGAAAGAAAATAAGGAAAATATTTGCTACTTTAATCATCAAAGAAACCACTAGTCTTACATGAAGTACTTCTCCATATTAGTGCCAAGTCATGATATTGTCAATCGCCTCATCTGCATGTGAAAGCCGGTCAGTGAATTAGGCAGACCAGAAAAGGATGGAAGCCTCTGAATTTTGGCGTTGGTGAACATTACTGCATATTGAATGGACCGCCAGAAGCCCAACCAGTCTATTTAGGAAGAAGTACAGTCCGATGGCTCCTTGGCAGTGAGGACGGCGAGACTTCATCTGACACATTTTGGACATGTTTTCATGAAGCAAGACCTCATGCTTGTTAGAGGAGAGAGTCAGTGGAGGTAGAGAGGACCGTCGACAATATGAATGGACCCAGGGACTGCAGCAGTGGGCTCGGACATAGGCACGGGTATGTGGATGGCTCAGGGCCATTCTGTTGTAAATAGGTCCCTCTGGGTGACTGAGAGCCCACTCAGTGTCTCATAACAAGAAGTGATAGCTAGGTTTTTTTATGCCAACGTGGCTCTCATAGGAACATGTGGGCAGAGGTTAGCCTGTCAGTCAGGTTGCAGCTTGATTGGAGGGCAACCAAGAGAAATGGCTTGCTGGAGGTTGGCGCCTCTCTCTGCTGCACCTTCAGGTTGATGAGCCATGCTGATGGCAGTCAAAGCCCTGGAAATGCATCCACTGCTATTGGATCTACGAGTCTTTGGACCCACTGGGCTGTAATCTTCCTGCATTCTGCATCATTGCAGGTGGCTGTGTGAATCTGAAGAGGGATTTAGGGACTAGTATCAGACTTATGGGCTAATACTGAATTTATGGACTTGAGCTAGACTTGGCTGGGATGTTTTCTTTAATGTACAATTACTCTTTGATAGAATCTTTTTAGTATACATAAAAAAGAAAGAGAGAAACTGTACTAGATGTTTTTTTTAAAAATTCCTAGATGCTTTTGTGAAGCAAAATATCTATAAAATTAAAAAGAAAATACCTCTTGATTTTCTTTAAGGCAAGATTTTTACATAAGCATTAGTCCTAAGTGAGGCACACCTGCATGCTGCACATTACCCATGACAGGTGTGCAACACCTGGACCACCACTCACCTGTTGTCAAACTCAGTGACATTCTTCAGATTTCTTCTATAATTCTTCAGCAGAATCCATTTTGAACAGTAGTCCTGCTTAAGGCTAGAGGGAGTTGGGTGGGCAAAGGTGAACTGCAGGGTCCCCCTTGGAGTGAAACAGATATGGCAGTGGGGCCTGTAGGTGACATTTTTCACCAGCCAGTCCACATCCACTGTGCCAAAGTCATGGAGGTGCAAGGCAGCCCCTGGAAGGGGAGAAGGGGAGGAGAGCTCAGGAGGTGAAGTCCCGAATCTAGGGTTGGAGAAGCAGCGGAAGGCACAAGGCTTTTTATCTGGGCCTGTGCATCTGGGGAAAACAAGAGAATGTGACTTTCTCCAGCCCTAAAACCTGACTTATTTCTTGTCATTGTCTCCCCAATATATGGCCACTGTTAGGGGGGCTCAAGTCAAGAGTGGAACTTCCTTATCTTCTCCCCTTGTTAGTCAGAAACCAGGGGTGGGTTGGGAGAGGATCAGGTGTGGAATCAGAAGATGGGGGTTCAAACTGGGGCTCTATCAGCTTCTCGCTCTGCATTCAGAGGCCAGACCTTCCTCTCTTACACTCCCTTCACTCGCCTTGCTCCACCATCACGTAGCCCGACATGGAACCGTAACCGGAGCCGGGGCTGCCGTCTCAGGATATGAGCCTGGTCTATTGCCCTCTCTAAGACTGATGCTCCCCGTCAGCTGGGAGTGAGAAAGTCTACTGTACCATTTTTAAAAATTTTAATCTCTATCGATGACTTCTAAATAAGAGGAGGCAAGGAAAAGTAAGCTGTAAGCTGCTATCTAAATGTACAAGATTATAACTGCTATTCATGGAAACTTGTTTATACTGTATCAGAGTATATCCTGTTTGGTAGCTTGGTCTCACAATAAGGATAAGAGGATGGGATGAGAGAGAAGATGTGAAAAGAATAATAATGTTCCCTGGTCCCTAGACACTGTCTTATGTCTTTTCCAGCTTTGTTAGGGAAGACCAGTATTATCCAGCGGCCTCCCACTGGTTCATTCTCATTCTCTCTCTCTCTGAAACGGAATCCCCTCAGAAGCAAGGGCTTTGGTTTCCAGGGTGAACCAGCAGTGACCATCAAACACTCCTTCCTACTTTGCCAGCGAGCACAATGGAGCAGGGTCTTCAGAGTGGCAGTCTCAGCTACTCTAGGAGCACTTCCTTACATGCTGTCCTTAGAACAATAAGGAGCAGGGACGTTCAATCAGCAGCTCCAGTTTCCCCAGACCATCCCAGGGCCCCCAAACACCCCTCGCTGAAGCCCTACCTTTGGGCATCTTCTTCAGGATGTGGAACACTTCACTTTGCTCAATGAGTTCCTTGGCCCGGAAGAAGTGCATGCTGGGTGGGAACTTCTGGGTCTCCATGGCCTTGGTTATCTCAGCCTTTTTGAGCGTCATGAGTTTCCCGTTGGCTTCTTCTTCTTCTTTCCTCAGCAGGAGTTGTCCCCCCAGCCGCATCATCTTCTCCCTAGCAAACAGTTGCTTCCGTGCCTCATCTATGGACACGGCTGAGCAAACGCAGGACAAAGCCACAGCCAACAGCAGAGCGAGCAGGGCCGCCCGCCCAGATGAGCCACCTGCCAGCATTGGGATGCCTGCAAGAGGAAATTGGTCCAATGGAGACTCAATGGGACTTGAATAAGAGGGGGGCGGGGAGTTGTGGATCGGTGGGGTTTACCCATTTAACTTCAGAGTCCTCACTTCCCTTCACCCACCTCTTTCTTAAATTATTAGTAGGCAGGGCAATGCAGGTTTTTACCCTCTGAAACCTCAGATAAAAGATTTCCAGGTATGGAAGGGTAGGAGGCTTCCGGATATGAGGTCTCCTTATCATGAAGCTTTTCAGATTGCAAGTTTTGCTCTCACAAAGAGCAAGAAATTGCCATCAGATTTTTTTTTGTCCTTCACTTTCGCCTCCAGCAAGAGCACACTGGCTCACACGTCTCCAGCATGAAATTAAAGCAAATCACACCAGACGGGGGCTGGGGGTGGGGGTTGGTAAAACAGAGACCATGCAGAGAATAAATGAAAAGTTCAAAAGAAGTACAATTAATATTCTTCAAGGGTGACGGGAAGGTATTATGCCCATCAAAGAGGAGCAGGGGGGGGGGGTTTCTTTTGTTTTAATGAATAGAGAATAAGAAAGAACCTTTTGAAATTAAAAATTTGAAAGCTGAAGTTTAAAACTTACATAGAAATATTGAACGATGTAACTGTAGAAAACACCTAAAAAGTAGGAGAAAATAAAATGACCAACAGGATTGTTGGTCCAGAAAATCCAACACTCAAATAATAGGTATTTCAGAAGAAGGGATACGGAGAAACCGACAGGAAGAAATAATCAAACGATATTGCAGAACACGGCTATTAATCCCACCCCCCGCAAGCTTCCAGAGATTTAAGGAAGGAAGAAAAAGGAAAAATCCTGCATTTTCTCTTTTATCATTGTGGCATAGTGGGTTATGCATTGGATGCTCAATCACAAGATCATCGGTTCAAAACCACCAGCTCCTCCAAGGGAGAACAATGAGGCTTTCTAGTCCTGTAGAGTTATGGGTCTCTGCAACCCACTGTAATAGTTCGACTCTGTCCTATAGGGTTGCTGTGAGCCTTTTAAGTCAGAATGGACTGGTGGCAATGAGTTTGGCTTTTAGTTTGGATACTAATTATAAGGACCTTAGTGACAGAGGAGTGGGTTAAACCTTGGGCTGCTAACTGAGAAGTTGGTGGTTTAAACCCACTAGCCACTCAGTGGGGGAAAGATGAGGCTGTCTGCTCCCAGCAAACGCTCCAATCTTGTAAGTCTATAGAGGCGTTCTCCTTTATTCTACAGGATCGCCATCTATGTTAGTCTGGGTAGACGAGAAACAAATCATAAACACGCATATGTATATAAGGGAGAGGTTTATATACAAGAGCAATCGGACATTGAGAAAACATCCCAGCCCAGTCCAGATCAAGTCCATAAGTCCGATATTAGCCCATATTTGTGATATCAATCTAAATAGTCCTCGTCAGACTCACAAAACACATGCAATGACGCCGAGTGCAGGATGATCACAGGCCAGTGGGTAGAAAGTCTTTGGATCCAGTGTCATTGGAAACAACTCAGCACTGGCAGGGATCTCTCTGTGGCTTCTCCGGCTTCCGAGGTCTGGTTGTGTCCATGTGGCTTGTCTTCTGCAGTGTCTCCCAGAGTGTAGCAGAGAAAGCGAGGTGTCTTCCACCTCCAAGGAGGAAGTACCAGATTTCCAGCATTCTCAGGAGAAGGCCGTGCCCACACAGAAGTCTCATTGGTTATCTCCAGATTCACAGCGTAGACTCCAGCCCTCCACTCTTTTTTTTTTTTTTTTTTTTCACAGTCCACCTCGCTTTTATTTTTTTCTTAAAAAAGAAAAGGAACCAACCAAACGAGAACAGAAGGCAGCCGCGTGGCACCCTCGGCGGCTGGGCATGCACTGTGGGAAGCCCTCCACTCTTAATCCTTACATTGACACCAGACTAAGTGACTACCACTCCGTCCATGAGCGTCAACTCAGGAGCGTTTTAAAATCTCAATGATCTATTTGACACTTAAGGATTATTTCTGAATACTTAGAATTATATGCTTCAAAGCAAGAAGGATGGTATATAATGGACGGAAATTGTCAATTAGGAGATTTAATAATAATCCCAAATTTATATCAGTATTGATTTAAACAAAATTTTTATTTAACACAAGTTTGGTGGGGGAGGTGTAGGCAAGCTACTTGGTTTATGCAAGCGTCAGTTTTTGCACTGGGGAAAAGGAAGAATTTTGCATCACCAGGAAAGCATGACAGGACTTTAGCTGGTTTGCCAATGACTACGTTACTCTGAGAAGTAGATAGCTTTAAGATGTGTTTGAACACATCAAACCTATCATATCATGACTACTGTTATTTAAATGGAATTTTTAAAATATTTAAGTTCATTTTAATAACAATGCTAACTCCCTAGCGGTCCAGGGACATGGCAACAAATCAAAGCTTGGTGTTGTTGGACTAGATTAGTAGCCCGGCTCCTTCCTGCTGTGGTGTCCAGTGACTCTAAGGCGAATTCCACATTGAGAGGGAATTTTGGGGGAATGAGATGATTATTTACCTCAGTCTCACAGTGTGGTCAGGCTTAAACCGCCAGCATCAGAGAACTGGACTTCTAAAAAATCATTTTATTGGGGGCTCTTCTAGCTCTCATCCCATTCCACTTATCAATTGTATCAAGCATATCTGTATGCATGTTGCCATCATTTCCAAGACATTTTCTACTTGAGCCCTTGGTATCAGCTCCTCTTTTTTCCCTTCTCTATCCTTGCAAACCCTTGATCAATTATATATTGGTATTATTATTTTGTATCTTACACAGTCTGTCGTCTCCCTTCTCCCACATTTCTGTTATTGGGTGACTATATATCCAACCTTGTGACTATATATCCAACCCCCCCCCCACCAAAAATTGAACTTTTGAACAAAGCCTTCGACTTCATTCTGTCTTTGTCTGTCCTCAGGCTACAACCAAAGAATGTCCATCCTCATCTTAATCCCTGGAGAAAGAGGCCCAGGACTTGCACACACACACACACACACACACACACACACACAC
>NW_022110173.1:4041512-4050667 GCF_000313985.2 Echinops telfairi
CCCCAGCCCTCCATAGCCACGCTTCAGAAGCTGTCCCAGGGCCCAGTTACCTCAGAGCCGCTCCAGAAGCCGTAGACTGTTTGCTGAGTGCCCCCAACAGCCGGCTCAGAAGCACCCGAAAAGCTCACCCTCCTGTTTTACTTCCTGTCCCGACTGGTTTCACTTCACGCCGGCCTTAGACTGCACAGAGATAGGGAAGAGGCGGGCCTAGTGCACACGGTGTGTGGCTGTGTGCGTGTTCTTGTGTGTTTGCGGAGGAACTGTGGGTGCGTGTGTGTTTCTGTGTTTGTGTGTACAAAGGGTGATGCTGTGTTTTGTGTATGTGAGTTGGGTGTGTGTGTGTATGAACACGTGTGTGTATGAACACGTCTATGGTTTCTTGTGTGTGTGTTTATTTCTATGCTTGTGTATATTAATTCTTGTGTTTCTGTATGTGCTTGCAGGTAGGTTATGTGTATGTGTGTTCTTAACTGTTTGGGGGGAATGGTTTATGCACGTGTTTGTGCATGTGTGTATGTGTGTGGGTTTATGGGTTTGTATGTGAAGGTATATGCGTGTGAATGGTTTCTTTGTGTGTTTGTGCGTCGTGCCTTTGTAAGGTCTGGAACACAGTGCTCTATAGATAGGCACTCCAAAATCTACTCATGGAATGTGGGATGTGCGCTCTTCTTTAAACTGTGGTTGTGGAAGGGAGGGCGACTCCCTGGAAAGAAGGTAAAAGGGAGGTACAGTAAGATGTCTGTGATGTAGAGAGAAAGCACAGGGATGTGGGGCTCAGGACGCAGGGCACAAAGGATCAGACACAACCCCGATGACCAGAGGAGACGAGCCAGTCGGTGCCATGTAGCAACGAGGAAACATACAACTTTCTTCTAATTCCTAAATGCGTTCTCCCCCCACCCACTATCATGATCCAAATTCTACCTTACAAATCTGGCTGGACCAGAGGATGTGCACTGGTACAGATAGGAACTGGAAACACAGGGAATCCAGGGCAGATGATCCCTTCAGGACCAGTGGTGAGAGTGGCGATACCAGGAGGGTAGAGGGAGAGTGGGTTGGAAAGGAGAAACTGATTACAAGGATCTATATGTGACCTCTTCCTTGGGGGACGGACAACAGAAAAACAGGTGAAGGGAGACGTTGGACAGGGCAACATATGACAAAATAATAATTTATGAATTATGAAGGGTTCATGAGGGAGTGGGGAGCAGGGAGGGAAGGGGAAAATGAGGAGCTGATGGCAGGGGCTTAAGTGGAGAGGAAATGTTTTGAGAATGAATGTACAAATGTGCTTTACACAATTGATGTATGTATGGATTGTGATGAGTCATATGAGCCCCTAATAAAATTATTAAAAACAAACAAACAGAAAACCCTGATGACCAGGAATGAATCAGGAGTGTCTGAGAACACTGGTGCTGGGGACACACCTAGCTTCACCCCTATCATGTCCAGCTACAGGGCCCTGGACACCTTGTGGATACTCTGCCATTTCTTGATCTGAAAATGGAGATGGTAAAAGTATGCACAGAATCTGTGTGAAAAATAAATGAAGAACATGTGCAAAATGCTCATTGTGTAGGAAGTCCTCAACAAATACCAGGCACTGACTGTGCACAGGTTGCCAGGAAAGACCAATTGCTAGAAAACAGACATCCCATTTGGTACACTCGAGGGCCATGGGAACAAGAAGGACAGACAGGAGCAGGGAACAATGGACTCACGCACACTGGTGAGCAGGGCAAGGGCACAGGCCCAGGCTGGGTTTGTGTTGCCATTCGTAGGGCCGCCCTGCGTCGGCAGGGCTCAGTGACAGCTGATAACAACAGTGATGGGATGCAAAGAGAAACGTGTTGTGATACGTCACTCAGGCCAGGCAAATTAAGAAATGCGAGGAGACTACACTCGGAACTTCTGGGACACACGCATGGTCTCTCTACGTGACTTACACGCGACTCTCTCCCAGGCCCACTCTCATAGTCAGTCTTCTGTCTCCCAGTTGACTCCCAAACTGCCCTTCCAGTTCCCCAACCCCTAGACCTCCAGACTTTTTGGGACCCTTGCCACCAACTTCTCAAAGATGTAAAGGGGACATTCAAAGGGCGAAAATAGAAAGGAATTGGGACTTTCTCCATCAAGAACACACCAAAGTTCAAAGTTATTTAATGTTTGGTTTTTTTTAAGATAATTTTATTGGGGGCTCTTACAGCCCTTAGAACAATCCACACATCAATTGTATCAAGCACATATGTTGCCATCATTATTTTATAAACATTTACTTTCTATTTGAGCCCTTGGTATCAGCTCCTCCTTTTTTCTCCTTCCATCACCGTCCCACCATCGTGACCCCTTGATAAATGATAAATGATTATTGTTATCTTCATACGTTAAGGTGATTTAATGGTAAGAAGTCAGCGGCATCAGAAAGAACACTGAAGTAGTAAGGGAGAACAAAGTGGAAGATTCCTGCAGAAAGCCCTAATTCCTGAAGGAAAGCAAAGGTGGGAGCTACGTAATCTGGTATCAACTTGAGACGATTAAGAGAGAAGGGGTGGGGCTTAGCCTGTCAATCAGGTCGCAGCTTGAGGACCTCATTTGGCGGCACTACAGAGATAAATTTCTCACTGGAGGCCAGAAATACACTCTCTCTGCTTCATCTTCCTGCTGACAAGACACAAGGAGCTACGCTGATGGAACCAGAGCCCTGGACAGGAGGAGCCATGTGGAGAGTCACACCAGCGCTGAGATGCTTCCACCACCACTGGATCCAGAAGACTTTCCACCCACTGGCCTGTGATTTTCTCAAATTCAGCATCATTGCATGTGCCATGTGAGTCTGAAGAGGAAATTATAGACTGGTATTGGACATATGGGCTAATATTGGACTTATGGACTTGATTTGGACTGGGCTGGGATGTTTTGTTAATAAACAATTACTCTTTGATATAAAGTTCTCTATTTTACACGTACATGTCTCAGGATTTGTTTCTCTAGTCTACCCAGATTCACACAGCAAATCACTAATTTTGAAAATAAATAATCTGAAGATTTTTTGAAATGCCAGCTCCACGCTAAAGATAACAGTTTTTCTTTCTAACCAAAGTTAGAAGCAGACGCTCATTTTCATTCTAAAAGTTGGCTGGGAATGGCGCCCATGACTTGGCCCAGGAGTGTGGGGAACCAGCTGACGGCAGTGGGCGCAGAGCTGGAGCTACTAAGTTGGGCAGAGTCTTCTCAGGCTCAGCTCTTAGGGCAGAAACAAAGTGGTGAAATGGCTGGACACACGACCTGGTCACAGGGTCAGAGACAGTGAATTGAAGCAGGGTGAGACCCAGGAGGAGCTGACAGGAAGTACAGAATGCCACCAAGGCAGTGGTCGCTTCCTCCAGTCAACCTCTGGCTTTTATAATGGAGCCCCTCCAAAGGGAACTCTGTCAGGTGTGACTCAACATTGTCCAGCAGAAGAGGCATGGCATCTTACGGCAGAAGATGTCAAATGGTAGCATTTTCAGAGGCCGACTTCTTCCAGTGCAGGCGCCATAAAGTGGGAAACGAGGTCCTCCCGTGACGCGTGGCGGAAGACAGCTGTTAGCTCCCCCCCTGGGCTTCCTGGGCTTACAGTCTGAGCACCGAGCGGGCAGAAAGTGAGGACCAAGGCGTCTTCCCACTGACCGCAGAACGAAGCCTAACGGGAGAGGAGTCAAAATAAGGCCACTAGGTTCTGACCCCAAAGTTGGAGATGGACATTTTCAAAGTGAGAGATGATCCACGTGCCCTCCCCCAAATATTGGAGAGGCATTTTCTTTCTTTAAAACCAGTTGGATTGAGCTACAAGGCACATGTCATACAATTCCATCCCATCGTTCCGTCAGGTCCAGAAGGCCTGTGCCATCACCACCATCCACTTGGGAGCCCTTCTTCCTTCTTGGACCCCTTTGCTTTGACTCCCCATTTCCCACCCCCCTCTCCTTCGCGCTCCCAGCTTACAATTCCTCCAGTCGCTGCTGCCTTCCTAGAAGAGAGGCGTTTTGACGACAACATCACTTACTTCTCCAAACTAGGAACCATGCGCTTTTGCTATAGGGAAGAGAGAGTGCCCACGGCTTGCAAGTCTGAAGTACGGGAGATGCCACTGTCTTATCAGTAAATAAGGTTCTCTGGCCCCAGGAGTGAAGGCAATGGACATAAAAACGGCTGAAGCGTATTGAGAATGGCTCATTTAATCCTTATGGAAGTTGTTTAAGATACTGTTGATTGCTACCCCCACTTGACAAGTGAATGCACGGAAGTTAGTTAACTTCACCAAGGTCACGCATTTGGCAAGCAGCAGGATTGGAACCCAGGCAGAGTTAAACATACTGCCCATCCATTAGCGAGGTCACAGAAGGTCTTCCAAGTGCTGTGCACAAGCAGGGCACAGCTAGTGAAGAGGAGGCAGGAAGAGGCGACAGGGATTTTAAAGACAGCAGGAGGGAGCGTGTGTTTTCAATAACCACGATATTTTTAGGAAGCAGAAAACTGAGCTCTTCTACTGAACTGCGGTGTAATTTTGGACAGTTTTTTGAGGCATTGATGCGCCTTAGTGTTTATCTGCAATAAAGGAAAATACCCCATGTGCCTCCCGCTGGTTTTTTTTTCCAACTAAGTTTGTACGTTTGCATGTGTGAAGTAATCTATGTAAAAAGGTTTTAAAAACCAGAAAGTGACTAGATAGAATAAGTAACATTTTTTGGCACAAATATTTTCTAAAGTGTTTTCCCTCTCTTGCTTCTTAGAATCAGCGGAATATAAATGAATCTTTTAAAAACTTTTTTTTTGTATGGTCGGGGTGAATGTTCATAATTTGACTTTTTTTGGATGACAGGATTATTAGTGTCCTCTTTTGTGTCCCTATTGCATCCCCACTCCTCCTAGTGATGTTACCAAGGTAGGGGGTACTGTTTGACCTTGGTTCGAGTGACTTTGGACTGTTTGGCTCTTATATGCTTTCTTTGTTGTTGTTTATTTGTCAAGAGGAACTATTCCTTCATCCACACAGTCATGTTTCCTAGTTCAGGAACAGAGCTCAGGGGCCACTTGCAAGGAACTCAATCCGAAGAGATTCTTTATATCGCAAACTCACTTTCCGCTCTGAAAGATACCAGCTTTCCTCATTGCCTCAGCATCCTTCACGGAACCATAATTTCTGTAGGACTCTGCATATGCCGTCTTTCTTGGTTCAAGCTACAGCTACCGCCAGGGACATAATGAATGCCACAACAGTATGAAGTCACAAATGCTTGACCAGAACCCAAACCAAACTCACTGCCATAGAGCTGATCTGATTTCAGCCATCCTGTGGAGCAGCCCTGGAGCAGTGGTTACGTGTTGGGCTGCAATCTGCAAGGTCAGCATTTCGAAATCACTGGCAGCTCCTCCCGAGAAAGACTGGGCTTTCTACTCCAATAAACAGTTACAGTCTCAGAAACCCACAGGGGTGTCTATGAGTCAGTGAGGCAGCAGTGAGCCGCTAGGACAGGACAGAACTGTCCCTGTGGATGCCGGAGATTGCAACTCTTTATGGGAGTGGAAAGCCTTCTCTTTCTCCCGAGGGATGGCTGGTGGTTTAAAACTGCTGGCCTTCTGCCTGGGGAAGGTTTCCAGGCTGGAATCGTGGTGGTAGCAAACTGCCACGTCTTTCTCCATAGAGTGGCTTGTAGGGTCAAACCACCTGCTTCTTGGTTTGCAACCAGGCGCTTAAGCTTAACCACTGCACCCTCAAGGCTCCTGTCACACACAGCAGGGGTCAGCAGACAAGCCCTGTAAGAGGCTAGATAGTGAATATTTAGGCTCTGCAGGCTACCTGCATCACTTTTGCATATTATGCTTTTATTTTAAATAACCCCTTTAAAAAAACACACATAAACTATGGCTAGCTCACGGCTATACCTAAACAGGCCAATTCGTATTTATACATATGGGTATGGTCTGCCCTTCAGCCATATTTTGTTCATGTCATTATACAGTGGATCTATGGAGACCGGATTCCATGAGTTCTTTTTGAGCTTTCTGACAAGTGTTTTAGATCATGATCTCAACAGTATTCTTTCAAGATGGCGTACCTATTTTGTAAAAAAAGAACTTGAAATGTAAATACTGTGTGCTGTGAAAGTTGTGTATTTCAAAAACCGAAATCTTCTGGGAAAACAAAACAAAACTGCTGACCTTGTGGTTAGCAGCCCAACCCATAGTGCACTGCCCTGCCCAGAATGCTTCCTATCTGGGTTTCACCAGAACACCGGAACCAGGGTGGTTCTTTGCCCTCAACACTAATGCTCTTCTCACCTGGTGGAGAAATGGACTGTACACGCTTTTAGATATGATTCCTTTCCTCTTCCTTCACAGGTCTTTACGTTCCTACGCTTGGTGGGTCTATTCTTCAGGAGTTTCTCCGTCTACTGTGTTACATCTTCTTGTCTTGTGAACGGAGGAGCCAGATGGCCAAACCTGCGAGATCGTGTAGGCAGCTGTATGGATTCCACATGAGAGCGTCTTGTATTTTCCTAGGAGTCGGGGAATATTTATAAGTGCGTGTGTTAACTTTCAGTTAAAGATATTAGATCAGAACGTGAATGAATCTTGTTCCTTTCCAAAACCCCACCGAAATGACAGTGATGACATTTTTTTTTAAGGCCTAGATCCATGAGCATAAGCAGACCAGGAAGATGAACATAGCAAAGGAAGTTGGGAAACTGGCAGGTAAAAGGGGGCTAATAATTTAGAAGACTCAAGAAAGCGGCCGTGGGAAGAGCCAAGAAACACACTGGCTATCTCTGGACAGAGAGGAGGAGGGGCGTCCAGACCAGGAGGGATGCTAGAAAGCTAGGAAAGGAAAAAGAAAGAAAAGACGAGAAGCACAGACATTCTCTTCCACTGCAGAGTTCTTGTCCGGGGCATGGGACACCGAACCTCTGGCCTAGTTAAAGATGGGGTACCTTCCTAAAAATAAAAGCACTACTGGCATTGTGTGCATCTAACGCTGAATTCCCAAAGCCTTCTTCCTCTGCTAGAGCAGCAAACACTTTACATCTCCAGGCAAGACAAGAAAAAAAGGCTTTTCTGAGGCTTTCACCAACCCAGGGACAAGAACACATGACACTAGTGGGAATTTACTGGAGCTCTGTATTCTTAGTCTCACAGTCACATACCCAGAGCTTACAGCATCCTTTTAGGACCCAATTTGGAAATATAAGCAGGAGGCCAAGATTCACTACACTTGAAAGTCACTGTCACTCGGTGGGGGGGCCTGGAGAGGGCAGGGAGAAAGCGACTGGTGAGAAAGAGACTGCGGAGGAGAAGAACATTTGTCACCCGACACGAATGGCCCCAGAGAGAGGAGATCTTGAACCAGTGGAACAAATCGAGGCACTATAGAGAGAAAGTGTCAAGGAACGAAAAAGAATCCTTGGAAATAAAAATAAGAAAAAAGAAAGAAACCTAAGAGAGTTGAATGAAGTTAAAGATACCTTCCAGAAAGGAGAGCAAAAAGACCAAGTTTAATTAAACTCCCTGTGGTAGTTATATAATTGTTTGTCAATTTGAGAGGGTTCAGGTACTAAAAGATGCCACTAAGATGCTTGAAATGCTCTGCCACTGAAGAGCACAAAGTGGTTGGCGTGGAGGATGGAGCATCGCCCTGGGAGGACACTTTGACTCTTCACACAGTGGACACAAATGCCTGCTCTAGTTAGAGCGTCTTCTTCCTGTTTTGGACTGTTGGGCCTGCCACCTAAGAGAAACCTGGGAGCCAAACGGAGAACTCAGGAGTGTGAGACACCAACTACCGATGGTCCACCATCGTGAACGGAGCGGGGGTTTCCTGCGGAACCATCCAGCCAACTCTGCAATTAAGAATCAGAGATGCAGCTCATCGCTGTGGAAATGATTTTTCCATGTCTATCTTCTCCAGTAGGGCATAGCACATTCCATATTTGGTCCAAAAACGTTAGCATTTATGTAGCGCTTACCAGGCACCGGGTTCCTGGATGCCACACAGATTTTGGACTCGACTGCTAACCCAAAGGCACTGTGGGGGTGGGGTGGGAAGACGTGGCCACGCATCTCTGAAAGGTTGCGGCCACTGGAAGCCCTATGGGGCAGAGCTCTCGGAAACCCATGGAGTTGCTGTGTGTCAGACCAACTCTCCGGTAATTGGCTTAGTCTATGTGGTCGATGACTAAAGTTCTTCCCACTCCACAGTTCTAAAAATCACCACCCTCAGCGCCGTCTTACGTTGTCCAAACTCAGGTAGAGTCTGACCCTCCGATCTCACAGTGCTGAAGGACTGGTCCAGATCCAGTAAAATATAGACAAGACTCCAGGGGCCAGGTTCCTGCCAGTCCTGCCCTGCGATCTTGTTCCCAGCTGAGCTGCCAGTCGCTGACATGGCACACGGCGTGGTGGGCGCTCAGTCGGTATTTGCTGTCATATCCCTTTTTGGTAGGACACCGAGAGGAAAAGGGAGAAGCCGTAAACTCGTGGCTCTTGATATTGCGACAGAGTAATGGAGCCAACGTTGTGATCTCAAACTCAATTCAGCTGTCGTTGACCTTTATAACCCTTCCTCCCGCCAAAAGCTGATCCTCTTCCAACTTTGCCCTTCTCAGTAAGGGGCACCTTCATCTGACTCCCCTATAGATGAGGACTTAACCGATCTCTTCCGTATCTCCCACACCGAACCTTCACCAAGCCTTGCCTCTTCTCCTTCCAGCACGTACTTCAATCTGCCCACTTTCTCCGTTTCCACCATTGCACCCCAACCCCAGGTCCCCTATCTCTTCTCTACTCTGACAGCCTGCGCTTTTGTCCTCTTTCCATGCATTTTTCACTCGGCAGATCTAAACACAAATCGCAACATGCTCCTTGTGCCTCTTTGGCGGAAAACCTTTCAAGGCCTACCCACTTCACCAACCCGTGGTGCCCATCTCTTCACCCTCGCTTTCACCTGCCTCCTCTGCCCACTGGCCAGCCTTGTTTCAACATCTCACATGGCCCGGAGTCTTTTACTTCTAAGGATCTGTGTTGGTCTAGGTATTTTAGAGAAACAAATCCACAGAAACTCATGTATAAGAGAGAGTTTTATATAAAGGGTAAGTGCACATCAAGAAAACATC
>NW_022110173.1:4052341-4056483 GCF_000313985.2 Echinops telfairi
TCTGTCCCCTTTATGGGGGACTCTTACAGCCCTTAGAACAGTCCATACATCCATTGTGTCAAGCACATTTGTACATAGGTTGCCATCATCATTTCCAAAACATTTATTTTCTACTTGAGCCCTTGGTATCATCTCCTCTTCTTTCCCTTCCCTCCCTCATGAATCCTTGATAATTTATAAATTATTATTATTTTCATATCTTACACCGTCCACTGTCTCCCTTCACCCATGTTTCTGTTGTTTGCCCCCCTGAGGTGTGTGTGTCGGGGGGTATACATCACTCATTAGGATCGGTTCCCCCTTTCTTCCCCTTTACATCTCCCCCCACCCTTGTGGTATCTCTACTCCCATTATTGTCCTGAGGATATCTGTCTTGGATCCCAGCTCTTATCTGGACCAGTGTACATGTTCCGGTCTAGCCAGATTTGTAAGACAGAACTGGGGTCATGATAGCGGGGGGCAGAGGAGGGGAAGCATTAAAAAACTAGAGGAACGCTGTGTGTTTTGTCAGTGCTATACTGCACCTTGGCTGGCTCATCCCTTCCTTGTTAGTCCATCGTTGTTTCTAGTCTCCAGCAACTCTTTTGGCAAGCACCAATATTTGCCTCTGTGTTCTCTATAACTTGCTCGGTTCTGTTCACCACCAACCCCCTTTTAAAGAGAGGTAGCTTTCTTCTTGCTGCAGCTGCCATATCTCTGAGTCTGTGTGTTGAGCCTTACCTCTAGCTAGTCCCGGGCTTCCTCATCGACCATGCCAATCCCTGTGTCTGTCTACTATCAAAGTGGGTTCTGACCTCAAAGACACCAAGTGGGCTCTGGAAGACCATGTATCTGTGGGCCAACAACTCCTTTGTAGACGCAGGTACCATCTGTTGTGGTTTGATGGTGTGGTGTGGGCTGGGTTTGATGGTAGCTGTCATTCTTAAGAGGAGCATCTTCTCACGGGCAGATCATCCTATAAACCCTTGTGGTTTGATGGTAGCTGTCATTCTTAAGAGGAGCATCTCCTCACGGGCAGATCATCCTATAAGCACGGGCACGTGAGCATTTCTTGCTCACTCATCTGTAGTGAACAGTTCATATGGGTCTAAACCGTTTTCTCCTGTGAAACTGCTCACGGCAGGGTCGTAAGTAAGCATAAAGATGCCTGTGCCTACTTACCTGGCTCAGTAGACACTTACTCGGTCCCTATCAGGGACGGTTGATTTGAAAAGGGGCTTTGGTTCTGTAGAAAAGTGTTGGGGGAGGGGGGGGAGGGAGAGATGCTAGTCATACCCTGAAACAGATTTTTTTTATATGGGTGGGGGGAAAAAACAGATTAGAAGGTAAGCACAAGTAAGCCTGTGCTAACCTTGCTTATTGGGCAAGCCACCCCTGGTTTTTACAGAAGAGGGAAAGAGCCAGGTGTCTTTGAACACCTTCTAAAGGTCCAGCCCACACCACGCCTGGCTTTTTCCTCTGGCGGTAAAGCCACAACCCCCTCCGGGGCATTGAGACCAGATTACATCACCTCCTAACAAAAGCCCCTTCCATTGGGCAGCAGGGATAGGGACAGGCCTGTGCACCTCCCAGGCCTGTACAGGTCCCTAGAGGGGGTTGGGAAGGAATCAGGTGAGCATGAGCCACCCAGAAAGACCACTGGGCATGGTCCAATTCTGGCTCCCAAGCCAGGTGGGCCGTACACCTGGGCAGCCCAAAGAGACCCATGTGGGCTTAATTCAGCCAATGAGGCCAACCCATTCCTTGGACCACGCCTCCCCAGCCTGAGGTTGCAATGCCCTGGTGGCGGCAAGGCCGGCTCCTCTGACTGTCTGGTCAGAGGCAGGTGGACATAGGAAACGTGCACTGCACGTGCGCCTGCGCTGGGCCTAGTCAGCCCCCCCCACCCGCACCCGCTTCTCTGTCTTCACCTCCGCTCCTGGTCCAGGGCAGGCCAAAGAGGATTCTCCCTTCTCTCGCTTTAACCCTCCCCCAGCGCTCGCTCGGGCCGTGCCAGGGCTCCCTGGCCTCAGTTCTCCACGGTGAGCCGCAGCGCGGCTTCCACGCGGTGGCCCGCTGCCCTGAAATAGCGTGCACTCGGTTGAGACGGTGACGCCTGACACTGCGCCCATCCATCATCATAAAGCCCCATTCGGACCACAAACCAAGCTTGGGCCTGAGTTCTTTCTCGTGGCAAGCCCAGACCCGAGGTATTACCCACCCGAGAACTCACTTCCGGGTCCCCTGGCACCTCCCTGCCCATCCTGGCCGTCACACCACCTGGAGCCTGTCCTACTGTGTCCTTTGAACATCTCCAAATAAGCTTGCCTCTTGCTGCCAGCAGGGGTTTGAGTCTGTTCGCCTAGCCTTTAACTGGCCGCTTCTGAGTTCCCAGGAGCGGATGGGTAGACCTGCCCCTGCGGGTTTCCGAGACAGTAACTTTTTGTGGAAAGCCTGGTCTTGGTCACCTCCAAATTAGCTTTCCCATTTCCATTCGGACTTCCTTTATGCCCAGGGGCCTGTGTTTCCCTCTGACTCAGAGTGGACGCCACACCAAGGAATTTGTTTGAGATTAGGAAATGTTTGTACATTGGGGTCGTTTTCCTCCCAGGACCATTCCAAACCACTGACCTCTCGGTTAGTAGTGGAAGACTTAACACCGCTGTGTCGCCCAGGCTGCTCACAGGAGGACAACTCCAGCAATGCTCATCTGGTGAATAGAGAAATGAGTGGAACACCTCCGTCACCTGGTTCACCTAACCTATTTTAGGCTTCTAGCCTGTCACACAAGCACAGGAGAAAAGGGGACTCAAGAACTCATCTTTGCCAGGCCTTTGTTACTCTGATTTAAGCAGGCCCTTTATCTCGAAAGAGCATTTCTTTATCCTGTTCCACATCTCACTTCCTCGCCTTTAATCAATAAGCTCCCTCCAGAGTCTCCCAATCTAGGGCTATTCAGAGAATCAAGGGAGGAGTCTGAGCACGTAGAAAGAGCAGGTAGAGGAGGCTAGAGGAGCCAGTGAGGCAAAGGGAGAGAAGGAAGCCCAGGAGCTAGCTCTTCTCACTGAGAGGGCCCCTTCTCTCCCTGCCCTTTCCCACTACTCCCTTAGAGCTTGTGAGCAAGCTAACTCTCCCTATTGCAGATGCTGAGGAAACCGAGCCCCTGCGTTCAAGAACCAGCCTGCAGTCCCTTTTCCACCTACCAAGGGGTGAGAGCAGGTAAAACCACAGCGATCGCTGACACTCTCTGAGCGTTTACTGGGCACTGGGTACATTACACAGATTGTCTCCTGAACTCCTCACAGCAGCAACAGGAGGCGGGCACACACTGTATCCCATTTGACAGAGGAAGTACCTTAAGTTCAGAACATAAACTGGATCCGAGTAAAGGGCGGAGCCAGGACCACTACACTCAACCCAGGTTTTGCTTGCTGCCTCCTCGGGGGAGGAAGCAGGTGGTGGTAACTGAATGGTAGGGTTCTTGCCTCCCTTGGGCGAGGCCTGGGTTTGATTCTGGGCCAGTGCATCTCATCACAGCCACTGCCTCTCTGTCAGTGGGGCTTGTGTGCTGCTAGACAGGTTTCCAGCCTAAGACAGACTGAAAAGTGTTTACGTATTCCAAAGAGACCTCAAATTTCAAAAATAACTTAAGAAGGACATTCATGAAGTCTTAAACGGGACAAAGGCATGTTATCCTTCAGCAGGGGGCCATACTGGCATCCCGCGCTTGACAGAGCATTGGTAGATGAGATAGGCCGGAGGAGGGCAAAGGCCTCTGTCCCGCTTGCACGGGAACTACAGATGCAGGAATCGGACTGTGAGAGGGACATGTGCATTCTGCTGGACAGAAGAACTTACAAAATGGGTCAGGACCAAGGCAGTCATGGTGTGACTCATGTGACCTTAGCACCCTGATTCCCATTAAGGGCATACCCAGGCAAGTCCCTAAGGGTTAGAGGACTGGCTTAGTGGGTGGGGTAGTCATTCACTCGTTAATACATTCTGCCTGAGGGCAAGGCCACTCCCACTAGGTAAGTGATCAGGAAGAATCCAATGGAGGCAGAAATCCAGTGGATACTCAAAATGGATTTGGGTGTTTTACCTTAGCAGGAGCATTCCCTCAAACCTTGTGCTCAGCATTTAAGCTCTAATGCATAAGAAAG
>NW_022110173.1:4057463-4072604 GCF_000313985.2 Echinops telfairi
ATAGGAATTTATTCATAGTTTTTTTTAAACTATAGTCCAGCCCTCCAACGGGGTCTGAGGGACAGTGAACTGGCCCCCTGTTTAAAAAGTTTGAGGACCCCTGCAAGAGTGTTAGGGAGCCAGGCAGGGACAGGGGTGGTCCCTCCCAGGCCTCCACCGGCCCCCAAGGAGGAGGTAGGGAAGGAATCAGGCGAGCATTAAACACCTATGAGGACCCTTTCACTGGGCATGCTCCAATTCAGGCCCCTAGGGCCAGGTGGGCGTTACACCTGGACCACCCAAACTAGGCCCAGGTGGGCTTAGTTCAGCCAATGGTATCAACCAATATCTTCCACCGCACCTCTGCAGCCAGAGGTTTAAAATACCCTAACAGCGAGAAAGCAGTCTCTTTTTTTTAACTCCGATCTCAGCGCTAATCGGGCCGTGCCACTCCCTCTCTGGCCTCAGGTCAGCACGTGTGGCAGCGCAGCCCTCGAGGTGGCCCGTGCTCAGTGGTGAGCCCCAGCACGGCTTGCGCTGCTTTGCCGCTTCCCTGAAATAGGGCGCACTCTTTTGTGACAGTCAAACCTGAAACTCCTCCTGTCCTTCATAAAAACTAACTTGTATCACAAACCAGGCTTCAGCATGAATTCTTTCTCATGCGAAGCCTCTGTGAGTTTCCAAGCCTGTAAGGTGTGATTGGAGTGGAAAGCCCTGAGTGGCAGTGGTTTCGCCTGCTGACCTTGTGGTTAACAGCACACCACCACCCCAGTTCCTTTCCAGTAAGTCATGGTTGCATCCCATCTGAATTAGCCCTTGGAATGGACGGCTGATCAACTTCCCACCACGTCACCCAGCAGTAGCACTAGCCCCCATTTCTTCATAGACCTCTATTTGTGTCCCTTCCCCTGGGATTGCTCAGAGGTGTTTAATAGTTTAAATTCTGAGCACCCCATTTGCAGAAGGCTCGAGATGTGAAAGCTCAAAGTGCATTTGTAGATTATCTATGTGGATTAAGCCTCCATTGACCTCTCCTTGCATCACGTCATTGCTGACTCACAGTGACCCCCTGTGGGTTTCTGAGACAGTCACTGTTGACAGGGATAGAAAGCCCAGTCTTTCCCCCACAGACTGGCTGGTGGTCTTGAACTGCCAACAATTCGGATTATACACCAACACATGACCAGTACACCAGCAGGGCTCAGGGAGGGCACATGTTGCCGTCAGGCAGAGGGCTTTGGAAAGTAGATTACCTCCACCTCTCTCTTGGGGAAGGACCCTGGGTGTGTCCTTGGTGGAGATCCTCATTCTGGGGGACCGGACAGGGAGACGCATGGTCGTGAGTCCTGCCCTGCCCTGTCAGTCCTGCTTTGAATGCCTCGGTCAAGAGGCCATGAACCAATGTTGTAAATGCTTCTAACACAATGTGTGTGTCGCCATCATGGTCCTGTTCCCGCTTCTGTAGTCTGACCTGTCACTGTGACGTATGAATCAGCCACCAAACATGAATCTTGGGCAGTCTCCTTTGTTCCCTGCCCCATTTAACTAGCTTCCCGGCTGTTTGTCCTTGAATGCCATTGTGACCGCAGTGTGTCTGTGACTGTGTTGTCTCTGTCCCTCTGAAGACGTAATACATGTTTTGGTACTGATGCCAGTTTAGGTCTTTAGGCCACATGCTTTCCAAAGAAACTTTTGGCCAACCCTTCAGCTGAGCTCTAACCAACAACCAACAGATGACCTTGGTGTCCACTTCAACTCATGGCATGGACTTGCTCTAAAAGGTTTCCAAGGACTGTTTGTTTGTTTGTTTGTTTTCTTCAGAAACAGATCCCTAGGCTTTTCTGTTAAGGTTCCACTGGGTGGACTTGAACCTCCAACCTTTTGATTAGCAGCTCAGCTTGTTAAGCATTTGTACCACACAGGGACTTCTTAGTCCACAAAGTCTTTAGAAAGCTCTATTGAATACACAACTCTGGTGGACGGAAAATAAGACGCAGCCCCAGCCCTGAAGGGCCCTGGGCTTTGATTGCCCATTAGCATCCTTGGAGAAGCTAGTAAAAGGTGCAGATATCTAAACCCTAACCCAGACCAATTAAATAAGCTCCCATGGGCTTGGGCTTCGGCAGTGTTATTTGTCAAAAGCCTTCCTAATGATTTGTATAGGTAGCCAGGACTGAAAACATGGGGAGAAATGATATAACACTACAAGACATTCTTTATGCACATAAAAGATTCCAATTCTTTGGGAGAGAGCTAGGGGAGCTGGTGACTGCTTCATGAGAAGCAGGGATTTGACCCTGAGCATCATCCAGAGGAAGGTGGAGGAGATGTGGGAGGAGGGGATGCCAGGACCATGAGCTTTCCTCAACCTGCCCACTGGCCTCACCAGGACGCTGACCTCCTCCCCACTCCAGTGATGGTTTTCCTGGCCAGGGGTCAGCCAGGCAAGCCAAGCAGAGCTCAAAGATTAAATGTTTGTGTCAGTCATATTTAAAAGCTGTCTGATGCTGGATAGAACAGGTGGGAGAGGAAGAGACCAGCTCCCCGCCCCCTCACCCCATGGCTCTATCCTCCTCCCACAAACCTACTCTCCCCCCATCTTCTTAGAGTCCCAGGCTTTCACCACCAGCCCCACGGCATCTTGGTCTCTCCAGGCTGTGGTTCCAGTGCGGAACTGCTCTCGAGAGGACACATCTTGGTCCCTCTCTTCCCTCCGAAGGAGCCTGGGCGACTGCAGCTTCCCTGAGGCTGAAGCATCAGACAGGATGGGCACTGAGCCTTGCAGTCCGCCTGTGAGATACAGGGTGGACACCTGTCCTCTGAGGCCCTTGCCGTCTCTAAGCAGGGATGAAAATAAGCTCTTAGCTCCTTCTGTGTTTTACAGAAAGAGACTGGGAGCCACAGAAGGACAACAATCTTCCATCTTAGGCCACGCAGGACGTTCCCAGCTGAGACAAATTACACCAGAGACCTGCAGACGTTTACATAATTGTCACCATGGAGAAACAGGGCCCGTCTTGGGGTTCCAAACAATTCCTTAACAGGACCTAGACTGTGCCTCCACAATCGCGACCTATTTTCCAAGCTGACCAAACCCACTGCCATCAAGCCAATGCCAACTCACAGTGGCCCTGCAGGACAGAGTAGAACTGCTCCTTAGGGCTTCTGAGGTTGCAAATCTTGATTGAAGCAGACAGTTTCATCCTTTTCCTGAGGAGCAGCTGGTGGGTTTGAACTGTGGACCTTTCGGTTAGCAGCCCAGTGCTTACTCTATTACCAATCAAGACTCAAAAGTCAAACTGACTTGCAGTCGAGTTGATTCCGACTCACAGGCACCCGATAGCAGCTGTTCTCAACCCCTTTGGGGGTTGAATAACCCTTTCACAGGGGTCGCCTAAGACCATCGGAAAACACATAAATATTTCACAATATATAATTACATATTGTTCTGTGATTAGTCACTATGCTTTAATTATGTTTAATGATGTGCAATTTGTAACAATGAAAACACATCCTGCATATCAGGTATTTACATGACGATTCAGAACAGTAACAAAACGACAGTGACGAAGTAGCAACGAGAAAATAATGTTATGGTTGGGGTGACCACCACGTGAGGAGCTGTATGAAAGGGTCTGGCATGAGGAGGGTGGAGAAGCCCTGCCCTAGAGGATAGGGCAGCATGACCCCTGTGGGTCTCTGAGACCACAAGTCCTTGGCACAGTGAGCAAGCCTGTCCTCCTTCCCAGAGCGCCTGTGGTCCTAAACTGCTGACCTTCAGTTAGCAGCCCAACTAGTAACTGCATCACCGGGGCCCCTCTCCCCAACCAGGCCTCCTTCAAACTGGCCAGAAGCCCCACCCTAACACTTCCCAGCTTTTGGTCAGGAGGGCGATGAGGGCACGTTTTGTCCTCCAGGGATCGAATTCAGGCTTGGGAGTTGTGAGTGCTCTGCAGACTGCCCCTTGACACCAATTAACCAAGAACATCATTTGCAGGAGGACTTGTTCCATAGGTATGCCAGAGCAACCTACCAGGTGGCATTACTCCACCCCCACGTGAATGGGGGCAACTGGGGTGAGTCCACCCCCAAACCCAGATCCTGAAGATACCCACGTTAAAATGCAAATGCAGGAGTGTTAATGATGTTGAAATGTGTAATACTAGAAACCAATCACCAAGGCACCCAAAGGCTGGCCTTTTACATGCAAATGAAAATCATGAATCTTTAACTGTAGTAATTGTCAGGGTGATGAGCTGACGCCAGACTCAGGCTGGAGGGATGGGGACGAACTTGGGTGGGCCCTGGTGCATGATAAAGAAAAGACAATCTAGCTAAAGGAGACCCAGGAACCCAGGGGAGCAGATTAAAAGTTCTAAGGACACAACTGCATTGCAGAGAGAGAAGAGGAGTCCTGGGGTCGGTAGGGGTGGGCAAGAAAGATGGCTTGGGATAAAATAAAAAAATAGGGCAGGGAGGTGCTATCTCTGAAATGGAATGAGGGAGCTAAAAGCAAATGCCCACTCATCTCCGGCTTCCTCTTCTCCGCACATCTCATGATCCACCTACGGAACTCACCCCCGAGAATGGAGTGGAGCCTACGTTTCCTGTTTGCAGGGACTAGGTTGAATTTCACTTGCTATCGCCATGCCTACTGCGTTGGACTGCTATCCCCTGTATTAGAGCTTGCGTTCCGAGTACCCTATTTGCAGAAGGCTATGGATGACAGTGAAAGCCCAAAATCTATGTGCTGAGCTCTCACTGAAACTTCACCATCCATTGAATTCCTTCTGAGCATTAACCAAAGGAGATAGGCGTGCCCTCAGGCATGTCCAAGGCCCTGGAGAGTGGGTTACCTCCACTTCTTCCAGGGAGGGACAGTTCCCCTCAGGGAGGGGACAGCCCCGGAAGGGACAGTTCCCCTCAGGGGCTTGCCTGGGTGTGTCTTGGATGGACAGTACTGGGCATCTCATAGTCATGAGTCATGCCCTATCCATTGTGCCCTGGCTTGGGTGGAAGACCCTACACCGGTGGTTCTCAACCTTCCTATTGCCATGACCCTTTCATACAGTGCCTCATGTGGTGGTGACCCCCAACCATAAAATTATTTTCATTGTTATTTCATCACTGTCATTTTTTACTGTTATGAATCGGGCGACCCCTGTGAAAGGGTCTTTTGACTCCCAAAGGGGTCATGACCCACAGGTTGAGAATGGCTGCCCTACGCCAATCTTGGAAGCTCCTCTATGTAACAGAATGTAGGTGTCCAATCGTGGTCCTGTCCTCGCTTCTGTAGTCCCACCCATAACTGTGATGACCCATCTGCCACCAACAATGGATTTCTGACAGCTTCCTGCCTTCAGTAGCTTCCTGACTGTGAACCCTGGGAGGCCCTTTTAGCCTTGTACGAACGGTGTCCATCATCCTCATGAAGTACCCTCATTTAAGATTTAACCAGGGTCTTCTTGTTGTTAAATGGTATTTGAGATCAGAGTCTCTTTTGTACCTAGAACACCCCCACGTTTGTGGTTCAAACCCAACAGATTGATAGTCTCAGAGGCTCTCTATGGGGTGGCCAGGCATCTGAAACGACTTGAGGACAGTGGGCTGCCGTTCATGAAGGACTCGCCAATGAAGGAACTATCCCGTCTTCGCTGCTATCCTCATTTTCTCCGACTCATTCACTCAGTCCCCGAATAGTTATTGAGTGCTTTCTCTCATGAAATGTGCAGTCTATTGGGAGAGACAGAAGTAAGTGCGAACTTTCCGATCCTCCTGAAAAGGATCGCATAGAGGGTGTGGAAACACATAAAATAATGACTGTGGGAGACTAAGAACAGGGTGTGGTAAGAGAGAGACCCCACCTTGAGCAGCCTGCCCAGTCCAGGGCAGTGTTCCAGAGGAAGAGACCTTCCCACTGTAGTCTTCAGGATGGGTCAGAGTGCACTGGAGGCGCAAGCTGCAATCCAGGCCAATGGAGAAAGCATGTGCAAAGGTCCTGAGGTGAAGAAAGAAAGACGGAGAAGCCGAAGGAGAGTAAATGAAGAAGTATGTGTTGTGAGAGGTGGCTGCAGAGAGTCACTTCTGTGTAGAAGTGCACCAGAATCACTGAGAGCATACAAGGAACTGCTCACTGATAGCCATTATATCCCCACGCATCCTTTTCTGATCTTCTAGGCTTTCCAGCCCTGCCTTCATTTCTCAGCTGGCTTTTCCCTAGCCCCAAGCCTCTCCAGCTCCCAGGCACGATGAGTGGTTGATACTGAATGTGCAAGACTTCCCACCGAAGTGGTGGAGGGAGGGAGCAGCTGGGGCCTCAGCACTGGCGAGTCACCAGAGAAAATCTGAGGGCGCTATCCTGTCTGTGTGAGCAGGACCGTGAGGAGCTCACAAGCGAGCAAGCGGACTGCAGGCATTTCTGTCGCACAGAGATGACAGGTGAGGCCTTTCCGAATGAAGGCAGAGCTGCTTTGGAAATAGGAAAGGCATGTGTCTCAGGAGCCCAAGTCATTCTGGACATGAAGTTTACAGGGGGAAGAATAGAGGAAATCAGTCTTAAGAGTCTACTCATGATGTATGGATTGTGATAAGAACTGTACAAGCCCCCAATAAAATGATTAAAAAAAAAAAAAGATTCTATCACAAATGTTTGACAGACAACTGAAGAAAACTCAAAGAAACAATAAAGTATGTCCTGTCTTTCTGAAAACCAAGAGGCTTTGTGGGTGAGAGGAACTTCGGGGTAAGAGCACAATAACCAACCAGAAGGCCAGAGGGAGCAATGATTGACTGCGGATCTGAATGATAAGTTCCAGTCAGACGATCACGGGCGGGGAGGGGCGGTGGGGCCCAGAGTGGGATGAGGACAGGGTGGCTTTCTACACCACTTTCTAGGGGCCCAGCCCCAGGTGGCACCATTCAGATGGACTTGAGGTTGACAGCACCTCCACCTCCTGGGGATGGGCAGTCCAGGAGTGTGGTCAGAGGATACAGAACAGATAAGAAGCTGGTTTGTGTGGATCTGACAAACTCAGCCGAAAGCTCCCATTGCCTGAACTGCTAACCGCCCGTGGACAAGCTGGGTGTCCATGCCAGTTTGTTGTTAGCCTTTGAGATATGAACATAGGATGATTCCTGCCCACCCGTAAAACATGATGTTGGTGCAAAGTTACTTATTAACAAATGTTGTGTGTGTGAAGAAGTATTGAAAATAGCCCCGAAGCTCATTAAGGAGACACCAGTGAAGTAAATGGTGGTCCAGACATTCAAGGAATCCTATGTTCTGGAAAGATGGTGAGCAACATCTTTATGTATTGCAGGAAAAACAAACTCCAAACAACACGAATTATTATCATTTTTTAATGTAAGCTACAAAAAGTAGTTAGGGTAACTTCCTTCCCTGTGAGGAAGGGGAAGAGAGAAGTGTATGTATTTGTGTGTTTGGGAAAAGAAATTCTGGAAGGTAGCACAGGAAAGCTGGTAGGAGGGGTGGGGAATCAGATGGAAAGGACAGAAGGGGCATACGAGGAGCTATGCAAAAAATACCATAATTTTTTTTTCAAAGGTATGTATTTAATTTTTTTTCCAAAACAACCTTATCACCTTCAAAGTGCTCTCCATTACACTTAATACATTTGTCAAATGTCCCTCTTCATTCGAGGAAACAAAAAGAAGTCTCATGGATCGAGGTCAGGTGAGTCAGGTGCATGGGACAAGAGAAGCATGCTGGGTTTTTTTGCCCAAAACTGGCGCACTGAGATGGCTGTGTGAGCAGGTGCCTTGCCATGGTGTCAAAACCAGTCCCCTGTCTGCCATAAACCAGGCCTTTTTTAATCACATATGGTGGAATGAGCTCCAAATGCACTATCCCTTCACAACAACAACAAAAATAAATGAGCATCAGTTTTTTGGGGGGTACCTCCTCATAGTGTTTCTCACTATAAAATTGTTTATAGTATTTGGATTTTAATTGTGGCATAGTATCTAATTGTGGTAGGTGGAATGAATGGCTCCCTCAAAGATGTCGACATCCTAATCCTTGGACCCAGTGAATGTGTCAACTTCTATGGCTAAGGGGACTTTGAGGCTGTAATGAAGGTCATGGGCCTGAAAATAGAAAGAGTCTCTTGGATTACCTACCCATGAGAGTCCAATTTTGCCCCAGGGACCCTGGAAAGAAGAGTGCATGCAGTGCAGCTGTCACAGAGAGTCAGTAGTTGAAGAAGGTGCAGAGATCTGAGCCAGGAGAGGCTCACAGCCTGCTGCAGCTGGAGGGGCTGCATGGGGAGCAGGAGAAGGAATGCCAGGAAACTCAAGGAGCAAAGACCACCCTGGGCTGAGAGCCAGCAAGGTAACGGGGCCCCAATCTTACAATAATCCCAAACCAAAAAACCAAACTCACTCCCTGAGGAGAGTCCATTGCGACTCATCGTGACCCGACAGGGCAAAGTAGACCCTCTCCAAGGTTATACATCTTCATCTTTCTTCCACCTTCCTCCCACAGAGTAACTGGTGGGTTGAAACCTCCGACCTTGGGGTGAGCAGCCCAAACATTAACCCATTGTGATAATTACGGTTTACTGTCTCAACCTGGTCCATGAACACATTAATGGAAGGGCGGAGAGATAAATGGCTCAGTGAGCCTCACCTTTCTGGTCCTCTGGTCTCTTGTTCTTTGATGGTCAGACCGGCGTATGGTTGCCTTAGCTAGTGCTCCGCCTCAGCTGGCAAGACTCTCTTCCTGTGCTGGGGAAGCTACAATGAGACCCCTGCCAGCGCTGAGATGTTTACACGCTCACTGATTCAGCTTTCCTCCTGCAGTCGGTGTCATTGCGTGTGCTTTGTGAGTTTGAGGAGGGCTTTGTAGATCAGTGTTGGACATCTGGGCTAATGTCAGACTTATGGGCTTGGACAGCACTGAGTTTCTTAATGGACACTTACCCCTTATATAAAACTCTCTTATACATATATGAGTTTCTGTGGATTTGTTTTCGCTAGTCTACCCAGAATAACACATGCATCGAACCACCATGGTACCTCTTAAAATCATAAAGAACCTAAATCAACCATCAACATGAATGAGCTGGGAGTGCAGAGTAGAGTCATGGATTCTTCCGGGGAGCTCTCGTAAGGATTATAACCCTGTAGACTTCTTTTTCCCATTAACTTTTGAAGTGACTTCAGTGAAGGTTTACAGAGCACATCTGTTTCCATTCAACAGTTCATGTACCTTTTGTTTCATGTCATTGGTTGCAATTCCTTCAGTGTAATATCGATCGTCCCAATCCTTTGCTATGCTCCTTACCCATTCCTCCTTCTTTTCTAACCTCCCTGAATGGTGCCCTTGGGTAAATACTGCCCTTTTGATCTCAAATATTGATTATTCTAAAATATGCACACTTCTCTAGTGTTATTGTTTGTCTTAGAGAATCTATCATTTGGCTGAAAACTGGGCCATAGGGATGAATTCATTTCTAGCTTGAAGGGTGATGAAGGGCCGTAGTCTTGGGGGTTCCACCAGTCTCTCTCTGACTGGTAAGCCTGGTCGTTTTTTATGATGTTGAGTTTTGGTCTACGTTTTCTTCCCACTCTATCCAAGACCTTCTAATGCGATTCCTTTCAAAATTCTGCAGACATCTTGGTATTAGCTTCGTGAGACCTCAAACAGAGGCATCAGCCAATTCCACTTGAACTTCTCACCTTGGGGAACAGTGATGTAAACAGCAGCCTTGTTTTCAGGCACTACATTGGCCAGGTAATTTGTTGCAAAATCCATATAACATGCGCATACTTTTCTTTTTGAATTGATACTCAGAAAATCTCCTCATCTTGTTTTGCAATCTTTATTTTATAAGGAGAGGTATTGACTCCTTGAAGGAGGTTAGAGAAAACATTGAAAATAGGCCAGTGAGAAATCAGTCTCAGTCCTCTGCATTTTAGGACAAACTAGGGCCAAAGGGCAGGAGAGAGAGGAGACTTTCTGCTTCCATGAAGACTCGTGGTCTCAGAAACACACAGGGGCAGCGCTACTCTGTCCTGTAGGCTTGCTATGAGTCAGATTGGACGCCTTGATAGCCATGAGCTTGGGCTTGAGTCTGAGGGCCAAAGATCAAGTTTGGTTGTACATTATCAACTGGTGTCTGCTACCCCATCCCGGCTCTCCTCAGCATGCTCAAGAGAAAATTCATGAACATTCATGAAAGCAAATGCTTAGTTACAAATACTCAGAGAAGTATTACTACCAATTACCCTATGACCATGGGTTACCCTGGACCAGAATCATCAGCTTACCTTTAGACTTGTTTGACATGCGGTACATCGGCCCCTTTCCAGACCCTAACTGTGGCTCCCAGGAACTCAAACCAAGCTTTACCAGCTCTGCCCAGAGGGTTCTGGGGCATAATTAGACCTGAGAACCCCTTTTAAGCCCCAACCCGTTTTAATGGGCTTTATTTATTTATTTGTTTAATCATTTTATTGGGAGCTCTTACTATATTGTAACATTCCATAGTTCAGGCACATCAAGCAGTCTGGTGCCCTTGTTAGCACAATCAGTTTCCAAACAGTCTCCTTCTTCTCGACCTCTCCCCGTTACACGGGCTGGAAATAACTAAGGATGAATAATGTCCAAAGACATCTCCAGGAGCTTAAAGGTGCCAACAGAAACTTGGCGGTGTTGGACATGCAAAAACAGCAAAAATTCTACCCGGAAAGCTCAGGCAAACATGGCGGGTAGTGAAGGGAAGTGGCAGGCTGCCCTTCCACTGAGGGCCAGCTGTCAGAGCACCCAGGCCCCCTGAGCCGGGATGGCAGCGTGGCAGTCCAGACCACCCTCAGAAGCACGGTATTAAGTTAACCAAAGGTCCCCTAAAAAACACTACTGGGTTCTAATAAGATGAACAAAAGAAAATGCAGACGGGTGTGCCTTGATTGACCACAAGGTGTTTTTAAGAACCTGCCAGGCATGCTTGTGATCGTGCCAGATCCGGTAGGGCTGGGCTAAGGTGGCAAAGGATGGCTGACAGTTGGCTTTAGGGAATAGGAGCTGCTTTCCTAGGCACCTGTGACGGAAAGGGGGAACGGAGCCTGGCCGAGACAGGAGAAGGAACTCCAGGGGTCATATTGTGGTGGGGAGTGGGCCTGCGCACTTACTGCTCCGTGAGCCGTCTTAGTACACTGGCATTGGATGGCACACCTACAGATAAATGTCCGAATGACGGGCCAGGTCTCCTGGTGACTGTTGGTATTGCCTACTGACCCAATTCCCTTGGGTGTCTCCCTTGGGTGCTCAGACTCATCTCTCCCTGCGCCCATTCTTGCACCGAACTTCTGGACTGGTGCCTCAGAGTGTGGCCTCTGTCTGCCCTAACTAATGACTGCTTCAGGCCAGGTGATTTAGCTGAGGGAATTCATTGATCTTCTGCATTCTGAATTCCAGACAGTGGATCTACCCCAACAGTGGTAGCAGCTTCAGCTAGGCAACAGGTGGATGAAACGGCCTGGTGCTGCCCACCTGCGCCCTCGGAGATTGTTCTTAAGAGTCACCTTAGCCACCATCTAGCTTTGACCTTGCACATTTTGTGAGACATATTTCACATAAGTGGGAAATATTTCGCACAGGCACTCATTTGCACCAACATGGGAACCGAATGGTGACAGCCATGATTGGGGGAAAGGTACCAAACTGGAGAACCACCACCAGAGAGCCAGTTCGGACTCAGGACGAGCCTATAGAACAGGGTAGACCTGCCCCTGTGCATTTCTGAGAGTGTGACTTAATGGGAGTAGAAAGCCCTGTCTTTCCTCCCGAGCGAAGAGGCCACAGTCCAGGGTCAGAGTTCTACATGGAGATCCAGACCTTGGGGTTTGTGTGCCTGGCTTTTGGAAGCATCAACAGGAGTAAGCCAACACCTGGCTGTGGACATCTTTGGAAACTTCTCCATGTCTGGAACCCTAACAAAGGAGATTTCTAGAATCCTGCACACTTGGATGAGACTTCCCGTCCGGGATTCCCAACCTCTCCGAGTAAGGAACTATAAGATGTCACTAGTTGGAGGAAGCAATTGTGGAAGAGAAGGGAGAAATCTGTGAGAATCAGCAGCTCACATTTTAGATTTAAGGCCTCCCTGCATACTTCCAGAATGATCTGTCTTATCCTTCGTTAATGGAGGGAGGAAATCTCTCCTCTGTGCCACGGCTATTTTCGTGAGCCCCTCTCTGTGGTCCACACGCGGTGTGAAGGTGAAAGCCACAAAGACTGAGAGACAAGGGCCCGCGCCGCAATGCGGGTGCTGTCTGAAGTCATCAAGAAGAATACACTGAGTGGTAGTCAAGGTTAAGGACAACTAACGCACACTTGGCCCCATTCCTCCAGCAGCTTGTCATTCTTGCTTGGGGAGGCAAGACAAACTCATCGGAAACAAGCACAACACCAGGCAATCTATAACCAAGTTCTGTTCAGCGGTGTGGTTCAGACATCAATTGCTGCTGGAATTCAGAATGCAGAAGATCAATGAATTCCCTCAGCTAAATCACCTGGCCTGAAGCAGTCATTAGTTAGAGCCATTGTGCTAGCTACAGATTTTCCCCTCTCCTGTTCCAAACGGTACACATCAGGGAGAGAGCCTCAGTCCCATGCCTGACCCGAGAGCTTGAGAGTTTCATTTTCAAGTTTCTGAAATCACAAGTCCACTCCGGGTCTCTATCTGTTCACCCACCCACCTAAGCCCAAAGGTGAACTGGAGGTTTCTCACCCTGAGGAGAGAGACCAGGGCCTCCTCCCCCGCTTCTCTGTGGGGAGATCTGACCAGGCCATTTCAATAGGACTAGGCAAGTGAGCTTGCACCTGCACCCCATTCCCACCTCACCCCACCACCCCCAGCCCTCAGGGAGCTCTCAATGATTGGTAATAGTGCCCTGGATTGTTCGGGAGGCCTCTGGCTACTTATTGACTGTATGGGCATCAGTTGACAGGATGTGGGCAGAGAAGGAAGGGGGAGGAAGAAGAGGAGGGGCCTGTAGAGTGAGAGAGACAAATACAATGAGAGAGAGACAAACAGAGAAGCCCAGAGGTCATAAGGAACAAGGAGAATTATCTGCCTGCGGTACTTGCCTTTTCCCCTACTCTCTTAGGCCCCCTGTCCGACCGGGGAGCTGAGTGTCCTGCGAGTATACAGGCAGACCCACTCTCTCCTCATCCCCACCCCACCCCACTGAAAGGCCCTCTATCTTTGCTTCCAGTTCCCAAACACCTGTGTCACCTGGGGGTTCCCAGGTGCATTGTGGGCACCTCAGGGCTAGGCCTCCTCTACACACACAACTCTACAGGGCGGTGGCCCAGCCCCCAGGAACCAGGTAAACTGTAGGAACCAGGTAAACTCGGGTCCCTTTTCGCGAGTACAGAAGCCCTGGTGGTGTGGTGCTCATGCCTTTGTTGGCTAACCACGGCAAAGTTGGCAGTGTGAAACTACCAGCTGCGCCTTGGGAGACAGACTTGTTTTTTTTTTACTCCTTTAATTAGTTTTAGTCTCAGAAACCCATGGGGTACTTCCACCCTGCGATATGGGGTCACTCTGAGTTGGCATCAATTTGATGACAGTGAATTCGGTTTATCTGGCTTTTCATGCATAGCGGTCACTTGTTGGGCTGCTAACCTCAAGGTGGGCTGTTCGAAACCACCGGCTGCTCAGCAGACGTCAGCGGCAGGAAGATGAGGCTTTCTTCTCGGTAAGGGGTTACCATCTCGGAACCCCACTGGCGGGAGCGCCGCCCCCCACCCCCCCTGCGGTTGGGTCGCTTTGAGTCAGAATCACCTCCACGGTACTGAGTTTGCTCTTGTTTTCTCAGGAGGAAGTAAATGATCATCCGACTCTTTTGTTGCTTTGTGGCAAGAACTCCTGATAAAACAAGCGTTATACTTTTGACATGAGGACCTGCGTGGTGTTAGGTGTTCTGCATATATACGATTTCATTTACTCTTCTAGGTATTATGATCAGCATCTCTGTGGAAACGATAAGAAAACTGAGGCTCAGAGAGGCTCACTAACCTAGAGTCATAGTGAGCCCTCATTCATTGAGGTAGCGGTAGTAATTGGGGAAGGTGGAATTTAAATTAGGGTGACTTCTTGGCCCATCTACTTGCTGGGTTCTGGTGGCAGGGTGGGCTAGGTGCTTGGCTGCTAACTGCAAGGTCAGTAGTTCAAACTCACCAGGCTCTCTGCTTTTGTACAGATGTCCAACCTAGAAACCCAATACAGGGTCACTATGAACTGAAATGAACTCAATGGCTGTTAGTATTTTGATTCTAAACGTATCCCCAGTGAGCAGCTGTTGTCAATTCTCTTCTACCTTTACAAACTCAAACCAGGGCATTTTCAAGACTGCAGCTGTACATTACATTCCAACCTAGAGTTCCCAGGCCAATTTTTGGGACAACATCACATAACTCATCCCACGTCAATAAACTGAGCACGTTGTGCCATCATCACCTTAAAGCAGTTTTAAAACGTGTGCGACAGCCTTGGTGGTGTTGTGGAGTAAGCAATGGACTGGAACCACCAGGTTGGTTCAAGCCCACCCGCCACTCCTCCGGAGAGAGAGCTGAGGCTCTCTGCTCCCATGAAGACGGGAGTGCAGCTTTGGAAATCCATCGAGGGTCATTATGGGTCAAAACCCACTTGGTGTCAGTGGGTTTGTTTATTTAATAAGATCCCTCAGGTGCATTTGTCTGTAGGCCCACACAACCCACAGATTAAAGTTATGTTTGGTCGACTGTGCTGAAATTTTAAAACAGTTAAAAAGGAGACAATTTCACACAAAAATGTAAACTTTCCATTTCTCTTGGAAGAGCGGAAGATTGGATCAAAGCAAACCCTCCTGCCTAAAGGACAAAATTAATAGCTTCCTGTGGTAGTTACATCATCTGGTGTCAATGTGAGGATACTAGTGAAGGGGTGGACTCTGGCCTGTCAATCAAGATATAGCCAATGAGGCCTCTGTGTGGGCATGGTCTTCTCCTGGGAATTCTGGGAACTCCAGTATTTCTTCTTTGGAGGCAGGAGACACCTCTTTCTCTCTGCTCATTGCCTGTAAGACATCCCTGAGGAGAAGCCACATGGACCTACCCTGATGCAGCCCTGGGTGCTGGAGCAGCCGTGTGGAGAC
>NW_022110173.1:4073211-4079236 GCF_000313985.2 Echinops telfairi
CCCAAAAAGGAACTGCTCTTTGTTATTTGCACCACCGTCTCTGAAAGCAAAGCCACAAGTCTGGGTTTGCAGCTCCGCCACGATGTGGCAGAGGAGAGCGGAGGGCTTGTTTCTCTCCTCGCTGTCTCTCTGGAAGGGGCCCCTCTTCTCCACAGCAAGACGGCATCTCAGGCGTCTTCTTGTTCGGTTTGCCTTTGCTCGAGCCGATGCACAAACACTGCCCCTCCAGGAGCTCTCCAGAGGCTCGAGGACAGGACACCGCGCCTGAGTTGCTGCAGAAGACAGGGCCCATCGGCCACCCAATGCCTCCAATGTTCCTTAGTATGTTGCTCAGAGGGGCAGTCACTGAAGGGAAGGTCCACCCAGCCCTAGCGAATAAAGTGTGATGGGTCTAGCGCAGGGATCAGCAAACTTTGGAGATGGAAAAGCCAACCTCGTGCCTCACAACGCTTTAAAAATGATTCGAGAGGCAGAAACCTCTTTTTGCAAACGGATAAGCCATCTTTATCTGAATAATAGTCTCTAACAATTTTCCATTTTACTTCGGAGCCACATGTATGTACCCAGAGCCGCAGTTTGGAGACCCGTGCTCTAACCCAAGGTGAGCATTGAGGGTACATTAGCAGTGGCTGACCTAGCCATGGGCCTCTGACTGACTTCTAGTCAAAGAGGCGGGGGGACAGTGACATTGACCGGGGGCTCTGGGGAAAGGCTCTGATGATTTCTTGTTTATTGTCACAGTGCCCTGCCCTTGGTGTTCTAGTGGCTCCCTGGTGACCCCGAGAAAAACCAGGAACATCACAGAGTTACGTTCAGCCTTTAAAATGGATGCTTCCTTTTTAGGAAGATGGCCTAGAAATCAAAGAAGGCAGCCCCGTCCCTCCCAAAACTGACGCCAAAGCAAAGACATTCTGGCCCAGAAGACTGTGCTGCAAAGCACCAAAAAAGAAGATCCGCACATCACCCCGCTTCTGGCAGCCCAAGACCCTGAGGCTGAGAAGGCAGCCTTAGTACCCTGGGGAGACCGTCCCCAGAAAAACAAGCTGGACCACTATGCCCTCCTCACGTTCCGACCACTGAGTCTGCCATGAGGAAAACTGAAAACTTCACAGCTCACTTGCATTCCTTGTGGAGGTCAAGGCCAGCAAGCACCAGATCAAACAGGCTGTGAAGCCGTATGACATAGACGGAGCCACGTCAACACCTTGATCAGACTTGAAGATGAGAAGAAGGCATGTGCACTACTACGATGCTTTAGATGTTGCCAACAAAAAAATCTGAATCATTTAGACTGAGTCCAGCTAGCTGGTTCATGCTCATTATAAATTTTCCCAATACAGATTTAAGTCAATCACGTTGTTGTTGATTTGTTTTTAACTCTCCAGGGGTGAGCTGTTTCTCATCTCCACTCTGGATTTGATGTGCAAATAATATGCCCTAAGAACTGTATTACTCCAGGATATGGGGTTCACTAAGGAAATGAACAACCAGTGCGCAGGCTCGGCCTGAGCAGCTGTACCTCCACCCCATGCCTCTGGAGAAAATGAGCCAACAGGCAACAAGATCATCCCGTGTGACCACAAACTGGTGGCCAGCTCCGAAGATCGATGAAATGGCTTTGCTGGCTGCCAGCCTCTACCCACAGACTTTTTTTTCATTAGGGAAGTCCCCAGCTGCTCCAAGCCCCGCCCTACTGGAACATTTGGAGAAATAGCTTTGGCCACCCTGGAGTTGGATGATGAGGGCCCAGCCCAATCATTGGTTCTGTACTCTGCCCAAACATCACTCAGTAGCATTGACCTCTATTTACTGAGCATCTACTGCTCCTCTCGAAAGCAACCTTGTAAAGTAGGTTAATGTGGCAGTCACATAATGTCATGTCAACGTGATAAATAGATTAGGGGTGGAGTCTAGCCTGTCAATCAAGTCACAGCTTGATGATGCCTCCTTGTGGGCGTGGCCTTCTCTGGAGGGTTCTGGGAACTTCCTCTCCTTCTCCCTGGAGGTGGGTCACACTCTCTCTGCTTCACCGTCCTGTTGACAAGGCACATTGAGCCATGCAGTGACTTCCTGAGACCTACCCACTGGCCTGTGATCTTCCTGCAGTTTGCATCATTGTTTGTGCTGTGTTGAGTCTGAAGAAGGATTTATAGACTAGTATTAGACTTAAGGACTAATATCGGACTTACCACCTTGCTCTGGACTGAGCTGGGATGTTTTCTTGATATACAATTACTCTTTGATCTAAAGCTCTTTCTTATACATATATGAGTGTCCCTGGATTGGTTTCTCTAGTCAGCCCGCTCTAACACAGTTAGTTACAATGCCTATTTCGTAGATGAGGAAATTAAGGATCTGGGAATTTGAGTGACTTGCATAAGACTAAAGAGCTAAAAAGTTATAGTGCTAAGTGTGACTGGCTTCGATATTGTACCTTCCCGCTGTCTCACTGCCACTCAGCGCTGAGCCATGGGACCATGGGAGCCAGAGTTGAGTACCAAAAGCTGTGTGTGTGTGTGTGTGTGTGTGTGTGTGTGTGTGTGTGTGTGTGTGTGAAGGGACGTGGCCTTGAGCTGAAGCTCAAAGCTTCCTGGACTAGTACATTCTCCCAACAGGACTCGCGCACAGCCTAATCCCTCTCAAGTCTCCACTTGGAGAAGGAAGACCCTACTATTCTAATGCCCATGCTGAGATGTGTCACAGTGCCCCGCACCGGAAGCCCCACGGCACTCCTAGCCCGTTTCTTGCCTGTACTCCGCTTTGGAATAGAGGACAAATCAAGCCTCCCGCTGATGAACAGGTCTTCCTGGTGACAAACAGAACCAGAGGCAATGCCTTGGATATGTTCTTGCCAAGAAGTTTTCATCAGAATCTAATAAACCTTTTAGATCTAACTTTAAGTTTCCAGGAAATATAAGATAAAGAAAGAAGTTAAGTAACAAACCAAAAACCCAAAGTAGTTCTATGAGAGGAGTTCACAGGGTTTCTAAGCCTATGGTCTTTAGGGAAGCAGGCTGCCAGACCTCTCTATTGAAGAAGTGCTGCTGGGTTCTAACGGCCTACCTTTTTGTTACCAAGTCTCCTTTGAAGAGCACAAGAAAATAATTAGACAAATTCAAATTGGGGGACATTCTACAAATGAACTGTCCTATCTCTTCAAAAGTCAAAATCAGCACAAAAGGAGAGTAGATCATACTAGATTTCCAGATTGAAAGGGACTTCGGGGGGAATAACAACAACATGCACTCACAATCATTCACAGGATCCTGACTTCAACAAACCAGCTACCCAAGGCATCTGGAGACAAAAGGAGAAATTGGAGTATAACCTCATTGTTAGATGGAAATAACTGACCAATTTCATTTTGTTAGACATAGCAATGGCCTTGTGACTTTGTAGGACCAGATCCTACATAATCCAACTACTTTTGGATGATGTATTCAAGGCAGAAAAGTTATGATATGCATAATTTACTTGAAAATGATTCAGCAATAGATATATAAAGATAGATGACTGACAGATAAATCAATCCAAATATGAAAAATATTAATCACCGTTGATAATGAAAGTGGAGGGAAAATGGATGTTCTTGGTATTATTCTGTCTGATAGAAATTTTGGGGAATAAAGATGCTTTAGAAAATGGAATGACAATAACTATAGGATGGAGACTTGAAATGAGAGTTTCTCTGTTGGTCAAATTTTGCCCATCTGGTCCCCTCTCTTCAAGTTCTTATCCAGATGTTGGCCCCCCTACTGTGACAGCCTGGACCCCCAGAAGCCAAGACTGGGGAGCTCCTCCCTCACCGCAGGAAGCATTGCTCCCGGGCTGGACAAGGATGGCCAGATTCCTAATTGGCATCTTGGAGATGAAGAGAAATGTTTCTCCGTCAGGGCGGCCATCAGAAGAGACACGCCTCGGTGCTGAAGAGCACAAGCCCCTCTTGAACATCTCTCCCAGTGACAAGGGTTGACCCCTGCTGTCCGCCAGCCCTGAACCATGGTAACCCCGTGCACAAGGGAAGGAAATGCTGTCGACTCTTGCCCCATCCCCGTGATGGGCTGTGGATTGGACCATGTGGTCTATAGGGTTTTCTTTGCCTGCTTTTCAGAAGAAGATCCTTAATCTTTCTGCCTAGACCATCTCAATCGAAACCTGTCCAGCACGATAGCAACACAGAATCTTCCAGTGACAGGTGGGAGGTGGCTGTGCATGAGGTGCATGGGCCAGGGATTGAACCTGGGTCTCCTGGATGGAAGGAGAAGCCTCTCACGGTCCCCTTAGTGAGAAGGGGAGCAAGAATGATAATATAGTAAGATGATGAGCAGCTAGGCTATGCCCTGGAGTTAGAACCATTTATAAAAGCAGAAATCATCCCTAGCTTTAAAGATAAAAAAAATGAGGCCCTGGTATTCCCCAAGTTAATTAATAGACTCAGTACAACTCCCATAACACATTGGTGAACAACTTTATAGAACTTAAACAAACAAAATACACAACGAATAGAAAAATAAGCCTACCAGAAATACGAATTGGAGGACACCTTTGCAGCGCGTAAGCTCCTGGTGGAGAGAGCCCACGCTAGACCTGGCTCCCTTTCTACATATCACCACCACTACAGGGTCTTACACACATCATAGGTATACAACTTTTTCTCTTTTTTTACTTTGAAAGTATTTATTTTTCAACAGAATATAAAGAAGCTTTGGTATTGACACAACAATTTAAAACATTTAATTAAAATGAGAAAATAATTCGCCTCGCTTGACTGACCGACCATAGAGCCCTATATTGACCTCATTGGGAGGAGGAGGGTCACCAGGTCAGGGCCATGACTAACAGCACAGAGACTCCAGGTAGACAAAGGCCTCCCAGACCAGCTCCTGAGGCATTCAGAAACCACGTCCATTGGTGCCAGCTTCCCTGTCAGAACAGGGTGCAAGCAGACATTGGACTCCACCACGCATGCTGAGACAAACACCACTGCCAAAAACAACGGAGAGATCAAGCTTAGTCTCACCAGTCAAGGTTGCCTCCAATGTTCTTCCACGGGAACTGCAGTCTGGCTTTGGATTTAAATAGAAAACCCATTGCTATGAAGAGGATCCCACGTCAGAAACGGCTTCTAGGTCAGTCACACTGGCCCATAGAATTTCCAAAGCTGTAAATCTTAGAAGCAGACGTCCACATTTTTCTTCTGCTGAGAGGTGGGAGGGTTTGAACAGCTAGCGTTTCTCTGAACAGCCAAATGCTTACCAATTGTACCACAAGGGCTCCTTATAAGTTTAATAGACTCAGGCCCAAATATTGGCTCTGCCAAAAAACGAGTTGATTTTTGAGCATACGTTTCCCGGTCGATAAATGAAGATTTTAAGCATGTCTTTCTGAGAACAGGTAGAAATGAAATAAGATGCACGTGAAAAACAGCTGCCACAAGAACTTCGAAAACAGTAGCTGGTACTATTACTGTTATGACTGTAAGTGCAGCTACATAGTCTGCTTACGTCAACCCCTCATGGCCAACTTCCTTTCTTTTTTAGTTTTAAGGGTTTCAAGGTAAAGAAAACCCAACTCCTCACACCTGGAACAAGAGGTAACATCATGACAAATGGAGAAAAGATTGAAGTTGTTTGAAAGTTGCCTGAATCCACAATCGATGCTCATGGAAACATCCGTCAAGAAATCAACCGACACGACGCATTGGGCTCATCTGCTGCACAGACTGAAGGTGTGGAAAAGCATCCATGTGCATTCGAAGACTACAGGGTGTCTGGCCCAAGCCAGGGTATTTTCAATGCCTTCATGCGCACGTGAAAATTGGACATTAAATAAGGAGAACCGAAGACTTGATGCATTTGCATTATGGTGCTGGTGAAGAATATTGGAAGTACCATGGACTGTCAAAAGAACAACAAATTCTGGGTCGGAAAAAGTACAGCCAGCATATTCCCTTGAGGCAGGGACGGTGTGACTTCACCCCATGTCCTGGGGCCGGGTTGTCGGGAGAGCGCAGCGCCTGGAGCAG
>NW_022110173.1:4080284-4084958 GCF_000313985.2 Echinops telfairi
AATGTACAAATGTGCTTTACACAATTGATGTGTGTATGGATTGTGATAAGAGTTGTATGACCCCCTAATAAAATGATTTAAAAATTTTTTGCGGCTGTGTTCCAAGCATTTTGCTGTAATTTTCTTCGTTTTTATGGCTTGTTGTACTGTTTTTAGATAGAAAACATGGGTCCTAAGAGAGAGTTTTTAAAAAGAATCATCATGATAAGGAACTGATTAACTATGTTATTGATATTGTTGATGATAACTTAGTAAACCCTTTCAGAAAACAGTTAGGGAAACGCCAACAGCAGGCCACATTAGACAGATTTTTTTTTTTAGAGAAAGCCAGACGGGTCCTTGTGAAAAAAGGCAAAGGGGGTAAAAGTACTCCTGAAAAGCAGCTCCCAGTTGATGTTCTGGAGGGGCTTCCCCTTCCAAAGGATGCCTCTCTCCATCCCTCCTCTCCACATCCGTGTCCACAGACCCAGAGCCTCCTCAATCTCAAGGTATAGGCCATACTGTAGTTGTTAAAAACTTTTTAAACATTGTGTTTCTTATTTAAATTATATTATGTAACTCTGAACTTATTTACTTTGAAATTTGTGTAGTTTTATATAAAAAAGGCAAGGTTAGGGTAAAAACTTGGTGGTGGTCAAGAACAGATTAATCCATCTTCAGTTATTTCTTATGGGAAGAATTGATTCAGAACTCGACTGGGTCGTATCTCAATGCTCCTTCTAGAACGGATTTGTGTCAAGGTCAGGGGGTTCTACTGTACCATACAGTTCAATGGCTTAACCATATAAAAAAAAGTTGTGCAATCATCACTACAATCAATTTTAGCAATTTTCTTAAGCACAAGAAAGAAAGGATACCGTTACCTTTGGAATATACAGGTCAACTTAATGATGTATTCCCCCCCCACGTCCTTTAAGGTGAAAGGAAGATAAGGAGATGCATGACAAAATTGTTTGCTAGTGGATTCCTGTATGTTTGGGCTCACCAGAAGGCCAGCCAAATCTGCTAAGGGCCAGGCTATGTCATGTGTGTTTTCTGCACTCCTCAGGCAAACCGTCAGGGCTCAAACCCGAGCGCTGACAGTATGCATATAAAGTAGAGGTCACGAAATTTCCCTAGGAGGGTCAAGGTGTAGGTGAAGCCCTGCATTATATCAGAAGGGGCCCAGGAAATATTTGAAGAAGATGGCATCCTGACCCGACTGCCCTCTGTAAGCTTTTGAGAGAGGAGCGCGCCTAGAGCTTGCCCCTTGGCGAAAAGTGTTCAACTGGAGCCTGGGCTGGTAGCATCTGGGCTCAGGATAAGACAGTAATTTGAGCTGGCTGTGTGTGACCAACCACCATTAAGGGATGATTTTATTGGGCTACCTAGTCCCTGGAGAAGGAAATGGGCTATAGACAAAGACATTAGCATTCTAAAGGCAAGAGAATCTGTCAGGGTCCTTGGAAAGGAAGGAGCTTGATATCAGAGCCCCCAAGCCTGCTTTTTACACAGGAAGATCCTCAGAAGGGAAGGCTTGGGCCCAAGGCCACCGAACTTATCAGTGGCCAAGCAGATACTAGAAGCTAGGCTTCCCGACTCCTGGTCTCTCCTCTTCCCACTTCCTACCCTGACAGCATCCAACGCCAATGGCGCTTCCCTAGGCCTCTGCCCTTGCGTCACCCGATCCGCACACAGCCTGTCCCATCCTGCAGAGGGCTCAGAGAGGCAGCAGGCTGGGACTTGTGGTTTGTCTGTTGTTTTTCTCTTTTCTCGCCCCCCTCCCCGACTGCATGGAGGAGCGAGGCGGCCACCGACGACACTGCAGACTCGTGCACAAGGCATCTGCTTTTCTCATCCAGCCCGAACCGCCAGGCCCAGTGCCAGGGAAGCAGTCCCTTTGTCAACAGAGTGGCCCTGGCTTTGTGCACACACAGAGATGTCTTGGTAGCACAGACCGGCCTCCTCCGGGGAGGGGCACAGGGAGAGGGGACTGACTGTGGGCGCTCCAGCAAATGTTCTCACTTAAACGAATGACAAGCCGAAAATCAGACAGAGCAAGGACCAAGGTGGGGAAGCAGCAACCCCTCAAAACTACACCGTCACTAAAGCCTTGGCGCTTTTCCGGAGGCTCGTGTGCTGAGAGCGTTAGGACAGGCAGCGACCCCGGGCTGGTATCCCCACTTATCAATCTGGTTAAAAGACAGCAGGGCAAATGAAGCTGCAGCCCTCCTCCTTGGCCGGACAATTTAGCATGCAAATGAGACCCAAGCACTGGGGCCTGCATAGAACCAATCAGGAACCCTGCTAAGCTCTTGGGGCTGTTAAAGAGGGAAATCCAAATTGGGCTGCAGTGGAGAGAAGCGCTGGGGAGAGTCGGGAGACCTGCCATCCTGTTTCCACTGGGGACAATGTCACTGGTTTGGGCTAGGCAGATACTGGGCTAGGAGCTAGCGAGTTTGGCCCCCAAGGATGGTGCCAGCACATATGGGAGCATGCTAGACTGAGGCCCAGGAATATTTACAGGAGTGTGTGCCAGTATTAACCCAGTGGGGGAGGCCTGCCCAATCAGCACCCCTGCACAAGGCGAGGTGGGCATTGCCAGGGTGTTTGCCTGGCAGAAACTAGCATATGGGCCCCAAAGAAACCCTTCTGGGTAGGGGAAGGGAGGGCTATCCCCAGATGAATCGCTCTCTGACGGATTCGCTTTGGTTTCAGAACCTGTGGCTAAGGCAGAAGGACCAATAGGGCCCCTGGCCGCGTTGCTTTTTCACCTCCCAGCTGCTTCTGTCTCTCTCTTAGGCTCCTGGACACAAAACAGCTGAGCAGATAAACAAGCCACCACCTGCTCCCTCCTCCCCCATGACACCACCCCGTCCCCAAGTCCCACCCCTTCTCCCTAGCATTTGCCACCCCCACCCCCACTTCCCTCCCTGAAGCCAAACTTCTCAGCAGCAGCAGCTGCAGCCTGCTCTCTCTCCTCCCAGGCCCGACTCCCCAGCACCCCCCACCACAGGCAGCCCCCCTCACCCCCTGCTCCCCACCAATGGCAAATGAGAGACATGTGTGCAGAGCCCTGGGCTCTCCCTCCTCCCAGAGCCATTTCAAACAAAACCGTTGTGCTTTCTGAAAGTAAGATGTAGCACTCTAGGGAGTCCCCCAGGAAAGAGAGTTGATGGCATCCGCCAGTTCTGGGGCCAGGGAGTGTCTAGCCACAGGGCCCAGGGCCCCTCTTACCAGACCCAGGAACACCGGGAGGGAGGAAGGGGTGGGTACCTCGGAGCAGAATAAGCCAGGAGGGGGGGCCAGCTTCATTCCTCCCTGGTGCCCAGGGCCCAGTTTAAACCCTGAGCAAAGGCCTCCCTCGGAGCAGCACTGCCACCACATACCTGTGTGAGGGCACACCTGTGTGCGGCACTGTGTGTTCTTACGAACAAACGAGAGGTTGTCACAACAGACTCTGGTTTGCGTAGTCAGAAGCCCTGAGTCGGTGGTGCTTAATAAGTCCCCAGTGTCAGCGGTTGGCATCACTGAGGGCTCTCTGGTGGGGCAGACACCAGGGGAACCCAGAGTCCGTGTGGTGTCCCAGGGAAGGGACATGTGTGCAATGAATTGGCTGGTGAAGCTCCCCTAGAGGGCTTCTTCGTAATTTAGAGCTTCACTTTGGGCTCCTGTTGCCTCCTCTGAGTTCTGCAAAGCGTAGGTAAGACACTCCAACCAAGAAGACAGAGTACCAGGCCCCAGCGTTGCCCTCCAAGCTTCTGCGGGTCCTGACAACCTTATCTAATGTTTCCCACACAAGGCAAGAGCTGGAGCTGGAGCTGGAGCGGAACAAACCCGCCTTGCGTTTGAGGAATGCTTCATGACTCGGCTCACCTGGGTGCTGGTTCCTGTGGATAGTGGAGGGAGCCCTGGCCTGGACGGCTCGGCCCTGGGCTCAAAACAGCTCGTGGCGGTGTGGTTTTTTAGGAGCCTGGTCGTGCAGGGGGTTCTGGGTCGGAGTGCTAACTACAAGTTGAGCCGTTGGGACCCACGAGTCTCTGTGCAGGTAGAAGCTGAGGCTTTCTGTTCCCACAAAGGTTTGCCGCCTCAGAAACCCGCAGGGGCAGTTCTACTCTGTCCAGAGGGACACGATGAGTCAGAATGGACTCCGGGGCAGTGAGTTTGTTTTGGATTTATTTAGCTCGGAAACCACAGTTTCCATATGGATAAAATGGAATGAACACCTACCCCACAAATTAAACTAATCTTTTTCTCTCCTTTCAGAAATATGTGATGAGGCAGCCAGCACTCATGTAAGGTCACAGAATGTCACATGTACATAACGTTCATGTGGGTGATGTCCAAGGGCATATATGTATGTCCCTGGTTCCAAACCCAATGAAATGTATGATATTAAAAATTCAAGGTACACCAGATGCCATCATTTTTTATTTCTGGGCACTATCTAATCCTTCACTGCCCTTCACTATAGCAACTAACCTTTGGGGATCATCTTGTGAGACCAACTAGGGAGCAAGCAACACCACATTATAAGAATGACTTGCCTTGAGAGATCTGGGGGGCTGGCCCCAGTCCCAAATACTAAGTGGATGCCTGCCCCTCCCCCGAGAAGAAGTTATTTCAAAGGATGGCACTGAATCCTCAGCTCCAGGAGAGGGACATATCTGATCAGAGCACACAGGAGCAGATGAC
>NW_022110173.1:4086955-4088923 GCF_000313985.2 Echinops telfairi
TGAGTCAGCGTTGACTCAATGACAGTGAGTTGGTTGGTTTGGATGGAGATGGTGCTGGGAGCCTGGAATCTACTCCACGGCAGTGAGCTTGATGATACATACGGTTCACCTAGCGGACAGCATATCAGTCTCCCAAGAAATTATACTACAAGTCAGCTTCATGCAACATTTGATCAGTCTAATAATAGTAACAATGAAGTGCATGTCATTCATCTGGTCAACAGTTCAGATTTTAAATACTGAATGGAAAACCTCACGGAGGTAAGTTTGTTTCGCAGGCAAAGCACAGAGAAAGGATTACCCATGCAGATGAGTGAAGTGGAGCGCTCCAACAAATGACTTGCGAAACAATGAGGATCAGGCAGAAAGCAGCTCATTCACACTCACTCCTGAAGGCAAACCCTTACTGCAGAACCTCAAGGTAGGTCTGACAAAACAATGAACACGAAGGCAGAGAACAAACGTATGGATTGCATGAAAAACCGTCACGGGTCAAGAAACCCAACTTGGCTCTTTCCAGCCAGCGCCAAGCGATGGGCATCGCTCGGGACAACTGGCACAAGCACCGCAAAACCGGGGGCAAGAGAAAGCCCCACCACGAGAAGCGGAAGTATGAGCTGGGCTGCCCACTGCCAACACTAAGATTGGCCCCCGCTGCCTCCACACAGTTTGTGTGAGAGGAGACAACAAGTACAGGCCTCTGGGGAACTTCTCCTGGGGCTCCGAGTGTTGTGCCTGAAAGCCAGGAATCATTGATGCTGTCTGCAACCATGAGCTGGTTGGACCAAGACCCCGGTGAAGAACTGCATCGTGCTTACTGACAGCACAGTGGCACACTGTACCGCCAGTGGGGCGAGGCCCACTAGGCACTGCCCCTGGGCTGGAAGAAGGGGGGTAAACTGACTCCTGAAGAGGAAGAGATAGTAAATAAAAAGAGATCAAAGAAAGTGCAGAAGAAATATGATGAACGGAAAAAGAATGCAAAAATTAGCAGTCTTTTGGGGGAGCCGTTCCAGCAGGGAAGCTTCTTGCCTGTGTCACTTCAAGGCCAGGCCAGGGTGGCCGAGCAGACGGCTATGTGCTAGAGGGAAGGAGCTGGAGTTTTATCTGAGGAAAATCAAAGCTCGAAAGGCAAATAAATCTTCCTAGCACATGTAAAAAAAAAAAACCAACTGAAATAGCCGGTGTAAGAAAACCTCAGAAGCAAAAAATATTTAAACAAGGTAAAAAATCTTAATATAAGCTACATATAATGAGCCGTAATAACAAGTGGGTGAGATTTTGCAACGTTATGTCAAAACATTATTATATTACTTTATTCTTATGCTAAAGATGTTTTCAATAGACCCAGAAGTGTGTGTTTATGCATAGAAATGTATGTTCTATACTTAGGTAAATATTTGAATAACCGATGTTAGTTATGCCTCACACCTAGCTGTTAGGAACAAGTCACTCAAAGTAGATTTAGGAAAGGAGTTTGTTTGTAGTCCGAGGACTACCGATCTATAATATAGTGCTTGCAACATCCAAATCACATGATGATGTCCTGCTTCACCGAACATCTTGTGACCTTAAGTGACACATTCTGAGAAAACAACCATCATGCAGGCCTTCCACGGTTCCCTTTGGGAGATAAGAAAGGAGACACCAAACATGCAGTTTTCATTGGACACGTTGTCCGAGAGACCACTCCCTGGAGATGGACATCCTGCTGGGTAAAGTGGAGGGACAGCAAAACAGAAGAAGTCCCTCAAGGAGATGGATGGACACCATGGCAGCAACGATGGGTCCGACGTGCGAACAATCGCGGGGGCAGTGCAGAACCGGCAGCATTTCCTTCTATGGGGCACAGGGCCGCTATGGGCTGGACCAGACTCCACAGCGCCTAACGGTAACAGTGAAGATGGCACAAGCAAAGGGTCTGCCTGTGACTGAGGTGAGGAGGGCCAGGTGAACTCACTAAATGGT
>NW_022110173.1:4089602-4097258 GCF_000313985.2 Echinops telfairi
GAGTTTCCCAGACAGCATGTCTCTGCAGGAGCCCACAGCCTCATCTTTCCTCCCGTGGGTTGTTAGGTTCAAACCTCTGACCTCTGAGTTGGCAACCTAATGCTTCCCCCGCCCTGACACCAGGGCTCCTTTCCCAGAATATTACAGGCTGACGGATCCATGCACGACAGACACGGCAGCCCCTGAGAAAGAAACTGTGATAGCGGAGAAGGTAAGGCGTGGCTTTTCCAACAAATATGGTGGATGTGGGGAGTGGGGGAGCGCTGTGCCTTCTAGAACAGGCTGTCAGGAAGCCCTGGGCCTGTGGCTACGCGGCTCCCTCCCCAGAAGCACTGCTCAGTGGGAGTTCCTCACTTCTGCACTAGGTCTCACCGTCTGGGCCTCCTGCTTGCCGCCTCCATAGACTTTGATATCAACGTGGAAAATGACGGAAGTGGTGGGAGTCCCTAATGAGCTGCCTGGCCGATTAAGCGCTGGGACTAGTCCTCTGCCTGCGTTGGATGAGAACAGTGCTAAGGTGCCTTCCAGCTTTAAGTTCTAACACCTGTTCACGCCACCCACGTAGCAGAGGCACTGTGAAGCCTTCGCTGCAGGTGGGCCGCTGGTAAGTTCTCCACCTCTGTTAAGGATGGCTGTTGCTAAGCAATAGTCCCCAAGGTCCTACTACAGGTGGCCCTTCATGGGTCGGATGGCCTGCGCCCATTGGTACGTGGATTCTCCTCCTGCTGCCATGCCCGGGAGTGCAGGCGCTGTGAGGGTCCGCTTAAAGCGAGGTGCAGTGCCCTTCATCTCTGAGTGAGCGACTGCTTCCGTCCCTGGGGAGATGAACCCAGCACACTCTTGCAGTGGGTCCTCCCAGTCCTGGAGCTCACAGCAATCGCAGCAGGAGAAGAACCCGTGTGTCAGAGGGCCCATGCCATTCAACCTGTGTTGTTCAAGGGGTCCCTGTAAGGTACACCCGGATTTTCGACTGTGCAGGATTCCAACCCACCTTGCCCTTTGTAGTTTAAGTGTCAACCAACCGTACATATGTGCAAAGTGTTGTGTGAGCCACTGAGCCCTCCCCCTTCTCAGCCAGGGTTCACAATTTCACTCAAGATATACAAATAAGTCCAGTAAGAGGTACATACAGCAAAAAGGCCTCCTTCTTGCCAATGGCTTTGAAGTTGGGCTGACATGGGTTGGATGGCTGGCTCCAGCAATGACTACCAGCCCTTGGGCAAGTCACTTAATCTCAGCTTCTCCATCTGCCAAATGGGCATAATAATGTACCTATGACATAAGATTGTTGTGAAGGTTAAATGAGGTCATACAATTAGCATGGTTCTTGGCACCTCATTAGGTGCAATGTAATTGTTAGCAGCCAATCTTTACTGGTTCTTAGCACCAGACCCTGGGCTGGAGCCTGGGAACCAAGAGGAGAGACAGACTCCTGTTCATACAGCCCAGAAAGAAGGGCCACACCGCTACCCTTGAGCCCCTTGACCCTTACTGCGGGAGTGACGTGCCTCTAGGCAAGATTAGAAGGGCGGTTCTCAACCAGTGGATTGCGACCCCAGGTCAAATGACCCTCTCATAGGGGTCGCCTGATTCATAACAGTTGCAAAATAGCAGCGATGAAGCAACAACGAAAATAATTTTATGGTTGGGGGTCACCACCACTTGAGGAACTGTCTGGAAGGGTTGCGGCGTGAGGAAGGTGGAGGGTTACAGAGAAGCTCGTGGTGCAGGCATGGCTGAGCAGAGGCTGTCCTGATGGGACACCTGTACCCCGAGTCATTTCTGATCCTGAATGGTAAGCCGTTACCTCCCTAAGAACCCCCATGATTGTGACTAAAAAGGAAAAAAAGACCAGCACAACGGCAGTGTCTTGAGGGCGTTGTGAGAGGCAGATTCGAGGGGCAAGGACACACGCAAAGCATCTGCCCCTGACGGCAGCGTCGGAACAGGAATGGGGCGGAGAAGACTGGGCTGACTCCTGAAGATGGCCAATAGGCTTCGCAGGCTCAGGAGGCGGGGCGCTGGGCTGGGCGGGGCGTGCGTGAAAGCCCACGCGTGTCAGTGCTTCCACAAATCGGAGGTCATTTGAGCAATGCGAGTGTGTATGGGGGAGGGCTGAGAGTGAGCCCGCAGCATGAAAACCTCACTCAAGTGCGATAGGACAGAGTAGCACTGCCTTTGTGGGTTCCTGAGACAGCAGCTCTTGAAAGGAGTAGCCAGCCCTGTCTTTCTCTCTTGAGACAGCTAGGTGGCTTTGACCTCCTAGCCTTGTGGTCCACAGACCAGTGTCACCACCAGGGCTCCCAGGCGGAAGCGTAGGTCCTGCAAGAAAGGCCCGCACGGGAAATGCTTCCTCTTTATCACATCCCACACCAGTCGCCATCCCGGCGTGCCACACCCTGCGTGTGAGCGTGGAAGGTTCTCCCCAGGCTTCGCAGTGGCTGTTTCTCACAAGCAGATCGCCAGGCCTTCCTTCTGAGGTCCCTCTGAGGAACTTCAGCCTCCCCTGGTGCGTCTGTCAGGGCGCTGCCCGGACGCGTCTCCCCTTTAGGAAACACACTGTTTTCCCCCCTTGACGGCTCAGGGGCAATTTTCACTCTGTTCTTGCAACTAGATTTGGAGTCTAGATTTTTCTGGTGTCATGACTTCAGCCTCGTCTCGGGATTTGGGATTTACGGCAGCTGTGCCACATATTCCGGTCACACAGCGAGTGCCAGAAGTGTCTAGGTGAGAATGACGCCGGGCCCCACCACCAGGTCGTCCCCTCCAGGACAGTCAGCACAGGGCAGTAGCCCCAGGGCCTGGCACACAGGAAGAGCCCAAGGCATCGCCGCCGCCCCGGCCTCAGAGAGTGACATCAAGGACCGCTTTGCCTCCACGAATGACGCCAGCACTGACCTGTCAGACCACTGACTGCATCACACCCTCAGCTCTGGAGTGGACGTCTTTGTATGCTGTTCACTAATTGCTTTGGCTGAAAGCCTTGGTGCCCCGACCAGATGGCCAAGTACACTTCAAGGACAAACACTTTGTCATCTGTGCCCAGAAAGCAGCCTCCCTGAATATCTGTGGTGTCAGACCAGTAAGTACCTGAGGGCCTCCTTGCAGCTGAACCACCGCCAGCTGCCCTGACCCTTGCAAAGCCGGGCTGGAGTCAGGACCCTGTCTGCCCACACAGCGGGCAGACACACACAGGGTGGTTTCAGAGCGAAGAGCTGCCGCTATTGGCCTGCGCTGCAGGCGTCCTAGAACTCCCTTCTCACCAGCGTTAATTTGTGCCCTGTGCCCTTCCACACGACTGGCAGGGAGAGAAGGGACCAAGACCTCCACCAGCAGAGCTGGGGAGGGCAGCCAGACTGCTGAAAGCCGCTGCTCTCCCCACTGGGAGTCCCATGTCTCCTGGCTCTTGCTAGGTGTCAGTCTCAGGCCAAGGACAGGCTCAGAGGACACAGGCATATGGCTCACGGGATACTCACGTTGTACCTCTGCTCGGGGCAGACCCTTGGGATCCTGAGCGGTTTCTCACACACCTTCCTTCCTTGGTTCTTATTCTCTCTCTCTCTCTCTCTCTCTCTCTCTCTCTCTCTCTTTTCTCCCCCTGCCTCTCTGAGCAAAAGGGCTCTCTGGATGAAAAGATCAGGTTTCTGTTTTCTGTGTCCTTTCTCCCTCCTCCTTTTAGCCGGATTACACACAGCCAGAGTGCCTTGGCTCCCCTGGCCCGTCCAGCTGCCGCAGGGTGATGCCAGGGACTCCTGCCACCAGCTGCTCAGCAGGATGGCGGGCAGGGCAAGGAGTCTGCACAGCCACGGCTGCCCCCTTTCCTAGGTCTGAACTTCAGGCAGCGGCCCCAGAGAGAGGCCCCCAGTCTCCCAGAAGGCTGCGAGCCTGGGCTGCCTGAGCAGAGGGACAGTTCAGACGAGTGCTCGCTGGCTGGGCATCTGGCAACCAGGTCTTCTCTCAGTGGTGCTGCAGCGCAGGGGGGAAACAGGAAGCAGAGTTACTGCTGATCTGCAGGCGGTCTCCTGGTTTAGAAAAGGAAGCAGGAAGCCTGAGAATAGCACTGTGAGGACGCCGAAGGGAGAGGAGCCGTGACTAGAGAAAGAGCGAGAGCGAGAGAGAGAAATATCACATCACTCTCCTGGCTGCTCTTGGGCGCCAGCTATCAAGAGCGCCTCAGAGGAAATCAGGGTCCAAAACTCAGAAGAGATCAAAATAGGGTTGTGCGAGGCTACTTACTTTCCTGATCAATAATAAACATACACTGGATCGAGAGTCCTGGTAGTGCCAGGACAGCTGGGACCAGTGGGGTAGGGGTTGGGTGACTGACAGCGAGCTGCCCCTGGGAGAACAGGGAGGGAGGCTGTCGGCTTCTGTAAAGGCGGAGTCTCAGACAACCTCAGAATCCATTCGATGGTGGTCGGTTTGTTCTTTGGGGTTTGGCTATAGACAGCTCTCTTGACAGGATAATGCGGAAACATAGTCCTTTGGGGTCAACATATACACCATTGGAAGCCTTCCTTTGGAAACCCTGGGGGATATGGACCCATTTTGGCCTTTCCCACCATTCCATAACAAGAAAGCAACTCAAACTCTTTGCCACGAGTTGATTCCGGCTCACAGCAATCCTCTAGGACAGCGTGGAACCTCCCTAGAGGGCTTTTCAAGGCCGTAAATCTTCATCCAAGAGACTGCCGCATCTTTCTTCTGTGGAGTGGCTGGTGGGTGGAATCGCTGAGGTGTCGGTTAACAGCTGCATGCTTAACCACACCAAACTCAAAAAGCCCAACCCACACCACCGAGTCGATGCTGACTCATCGCGACCCCACAGGGCAGGGTAGAACTGCCCCTGTGGTGGTAGAGCTCCACAGAAATAGAAAGCCTCATCTTTCTCCCACTCAACCACACAGACAAGTAGAAATCATGAGTTCATAAGTCATGGGTTACTCTCATTTCACAGGCAGGATATGGCTGCTAGATCTTTCCAAGTCCACTCAGGGGCTTAGCAGTTATTGAGTTGGCTCTGGACTCCCAGTGACCCCAAGCGTTATAAGTAGAACTGCTGCACTGGGCATGCTTGGCTATAATCTGTCTTTAAAAATAACTTTTTAGTGCTCTTACCTATAATCCTTATGGAAGCTGTGGTAGTTACATAATCTGTTGTCAATTGGAGACTTAAGAGTGAAGGAGTGGAGTTTAGCCTGTCAATCAGGTCACAGCGTGATGACCTCATTTAGAAGCACTATGGAGATAAACAGCTCACTGGAGGCGGGACACATACTCACTCCTGTGAGACATGGAGCTATGCTAAAGCCAGCTGGAGACCCCTGCCAGCAGTGACATGCTTCCACTGCCACTGGATCCACAAGACTTTCCACCCACTGGCCTGTGATTTTCCTGCATTCGGCGTCATTGCATGTATTTCGTGAGTCTGAAGAGGACTTAATAGATTGGTATCAGACACATGGGCTAATATCGGACTTAAGGACTTGATTGGGACTGGGCTGGGATGTTTTCTCAATATTCAATTGCTCTTGTCTATAAAGCTCTTTTATACACATATGAGTGTCTATGAATTTGTTTCTCTAGTCAAACCTAGACTAACACAGAAGTCGATTGCTACAGGCAATCCATAGGCTTCCATGAAGCCTCTGGGTGGATTCAAACTACTTTTAGGGTAGTGGCCAATTGAAAACTGCTCTTGCCACCAAGGCTCCATCACTCAGGGACTTAGTGATGGGGCAAGTTCTAAATTCCAGACCCCCACTGAAAGCTCTTCCATGTAGGAAGAGTGCAAAGTGATTATCTATTAAAAGCAGCAACTGACAAACAAGGGCAAAAGCGAAAAGGAGGGTGGGTGCAGAGGTGGTGGGTGCCGAATGGAGCGGGGGTTTGGGTTCCTGAGACAGAGCAGGGGGTGGTCACGCTGGGCCCTGGGGTCCACAGCCTGCCTCCCAGGCCCCATTTCTGGCTAGCCAAGCACCTGAAGTTTTCCAAGGCACAGTTTTTAGCAGAGAACCTTAGAAGGCAGCCGGGATCAGTGTCTAGCTCAGCTGTCCCTGTTCTGGCCAAGACTCGCTTTCAGAAACCACCGCCAAGCCCTGGGCAGTCACACGTGGTCACCCAGGGCACCCCAGCTTCAGGCTAAGCTCTGGGCATTCTCACAGGTAGCTCATGACTGCTCTCCACCTCCAATCAGTCCCCTCCCCCCTGACCACCAGTGCCACCACCATCATCTCTTAGGACCCCAGAGGCAGGACCCTCAAGGGGAAACATTCCCTGAGCTTACTCACCTACAGGGCTCACTCTGCTGTGCAAAGGGCATGCCACTTCCCAGGGTTATGAGAAATAACTTTCTTACAGAGTGTCACCAGCTGTGGACACCCCTGTCATAAACCGTCCCAGCTCTAAGCTGCCTAGGGCTTTTATCCCCTCCCTCTTAGCTACTCATTACCCAGCTTAATTAGGCCAGGAAATGCTGAAGCAGCGGACACTCTCGGCGGGAGGTGAGACTGGAGGGGAGATTCTCAGCGGCCCCACTTCCTGAGGCTGGAGCTGGGGGCTGGGGAGGCAGCGGAGAAGGCAGGGCTGCGGCCTCCCTGGAACAGCTGCTGGGAAGGAGGCAGAGATGCACACATTTGCGCCCCAGGCCCTCCAGGGAGCTGAGGGTTTCACTTGTTTACTGGAACAGCTCCGGATCTGAAAGCCAGCTAGTCCCTGCCCCCCCTCCCACTCCCCCTCCCAATTAACTAGCTCCACCACCCCTTTCCTCAGGAAGAGCTGGAACCTCAGTAAGAGTTCAGCCCCTTCCTAGACATCATCACAGCTAAAGATACAGCCAGAGCGTTCTCCGCCCGGCCCCCTGCCCCCCCCCAGGTTTTAGCTAGCCCCCGACCTTCACCCTGAACTGCCTTAGTGGAATCATGTGAACTGCAGACTGTGCCTCCCCACAGGGGCAGCATCTGGCGGGCTCCTCCTGAGGCTGGACGTGCCTGAGCGAAAGCTGTGTTCTTCACCCGTTTTAAAAATTTTACACACACACACACACACACACACACACACACACAGTTCTGGTGTTCCTCAGAGCTGCTCAATATTGACCTTTAAATATAGGGGTGAATGGAGTGACTGTCTTTACAAGGCACTCCGCTTCATGGCAGCTAATTTGGGTGACAAGCAGCACCTCATAGCCAAACGTGCAGTAGGTGCACATGATTGTTGCTCTACCTGGGGCCACCGGAACGGCCCGGCCTGCTTCACAGAGCACTGCTCCCCCGTGCGTGTCCTGGCCTGCGAGGTGGAGGGGTGCTGGGGAGAAGCTGCCTCCAGAGCACCCAGGAAGGGCAGCCAATCGTTTGACAAGATAAAGATGCCCTCCTTCAGAAGGCAGGAGAAGATGGAGTCCAGGTGTCAGCTTCGATTTTTGGTTGGGTTATTAAGTTGTTTCTACTCAACCTGTTGTTGGCCCACCTCAAGAAAATCTACAGTAGCCATAACGGAATGCCAGTCGACACATTTGATTGCAACAGGGAGTTCTGTGCTTTGCTGCAATTTTATTCTTCCTCAAAACTTTTTCCTTTCCTTACGGCATCTTTAGAAGGAAAATTGGAGTTGTTACTTTTCAAGAACAGGGTCACAAAATGTTTGGTGACTTATCAG
>NW_022110173.1:4097358-4108630 GCF_000313985.2 Echinops telfairi
ATCTGGCGGGCTCCTCCTGAGGCTGGACGTGCCTGAGCGAAAGCTGTGTTCTTCACCTGTTTTAAAAATTTTACACACACACACACACACACACACACACACACACACACACACACACACGAGATATTTGCCATGTCGACATATTTTGCACATACAATTCAGTGCCGTTAATTAATACATCAGTCTGTGCAACTATCACTGACTGGTAAGAGCCCCATAGCATAGTGGTTAAGAGTAGGGCTTTGATCTGCAAGGTCAACATTTCAAAACCACCAGCCACTGTGGGAGAAAGATGGGGCTTTCTACTCCTGTAAAAAGTGACAGAAACCCACAGGGGCAGTCTACCCTGTCCTATGGGCCACTGTGAGCAGACCAACTGGACGGCGTGAGTTTGTTTGGGTTTTTTGAGTCAGTTTGGATGAGTTAGACTATAAAAATTTATTTTGTATGCTTTCCCCTGTGTGTGTTCTACTCCACCGATAAAGTTAAAAATAATGAAAGAAAAAGACAGCCCTACGGAACTGCCAAGTTTCTTTTTCCCATCAGATCTAACCACGGGGCGTGGCATCTGGTGGGGCGCTGGGATACAAGCAAGTGAACTGAGCTTCAGGGCAGGCAGGCAACAGCGAGGAAACCCCAGAGAGCAGAGCATCCCACAGTGGTATGAGATGCCAGGGCCTGTTAAGTCATCAATAGGACACCAGGGCTGCGCGAGGAGGGTGACCAGAATCTCCGAAGGGATCATCACCCTCCAAGAGGGGCTTGCAAGGGCTTAGAAGCAGCACGCCATTCAAGCACGGCTCTGCTCAGAGTCTTTCTCTTGGGGTGGGGGGGGCACACGCCCATTCACCTTGAGCCCTGGGGTGACTTCGCTCAGTTTCCCTGGTTTCTAGTTGTATGTCCTGCTGCTTTCATTGAGGCCTTGTGGGTTTTTTTTGAGAAAATGTACATTTCTTGAGACCTGACCCCATTCCCTTGCCTGTTGGGTGATAAGTGGGATGCTTGGTTCTGGGATGTCCAACAGGGCTGATTTGATGTTTCATCAGGAACTTAGGAAAGGCTCTTCCGTAGAAGAACACCCCCAGGCCGGGGCATTTCCAAGTGCCTCCAGAGGAGGGCAGTAGTCCATTTGCCCGGTCTCGCTCACGGTGCTCTTAGACTTCCTTGTCTGGCAAGATGTCTCTTACTTGAAATCCATAAAATCAAGGGACAGTTGCTGGCTGAACAGACCGAGACATAAAAAAAAACCCCTTGGTAGAGTGGAGAGGGAGGGGGAAAATGAATTGCTGGTGCCAGGGGTTTACGTGGAGAGCAAATGTTTTGAGAATGATGAGGGCAATGAATGTACAAATGTGCTTTATACAATTGATGTATGTATGGATTGTGATAAGAGTTGTATGAGCCCCCAATAAACTAGTCAAATAAATAAATAATAAAAATGTTTGAAAACCCTTGGAATCTTGAACCACGAGGGTCTCTGTCTTCCTCGCTGTCTGCTTGAGACCTGGGAGAAGTCCAGTCCGGAGTAAAGAGGATGACGTCATTGCTTCTCCAGGGTGCCGTTGGGCTGCACCTCATGCCGCTGAGGGAGCGGATCTGGAGCAGAGGGTCAGCTTGGCAGGAAGGCAGTGTGGTGGTGGCTGTTGGTGCCTCGACGTTGGTTCCTACTCATAGTGACGCTCGCACAATGGGACAGCGCGCCCTCTAGTCCTGCCCCGCCCTCACCGTTGTTCCCTTGGAGCCACTGTGTCAGTCCATCTTGAGGGTCTTCCTCCCTTTCCAGGAACTGGTCCCTCCTGATAAGAGTTCTCAACATGAGATCAAGTCTCCCCATCTTCTCTTCCAAGGAGCATGCTGGCAAGACTTCCTTCAAGACAGGGAAGCAGTTGTGGGCGTCATGTATGAAGCTGTCCCCCGGAGTTGTTGGTAAATCAGCCAGGCCAAGTCAGGAAGACCTAGGAGATGCATGCGCAGGTAGGAGCTTGGGGCTGGTGGGAGGGAAGGGGTTGGAGGAGCTATGTGCTGAGGAAGCCACCCCACCCTCTGGGCTTCCCCACCCCCAGGAGTGTGCCCACACAATGCTGTGGAGTAGGGCTAAGAAGTGACAAGGGTGGGAAGAGGGAAGGACTGAAACCCAGAGCCAGGACTGCCCGTTCTGACACAGGCACATTCTCTGGCCACCATCTGGAGCATGCGCCTCGGCAGTGGCCCCTCCTCCATTCAGTCTGTGCCCACGGGAGGCATCCTCTTCCTCGGGCTGACTCCCACACAGAGCCAGTCGTGGGAGCTGCTGTCCCCACCCACCATGAGGAACTTGGGGGCAAACACCTGCTCCCTGCCATTGTTTCCCTTAACTTAGGTGGGGGGAGCTCCCCAACCCTGGTGGCTCAGCCAAATCATGCACCCTAACAGTACACCCTAACATGTGCACTAACAGTTCCTAACAGTGATTCGGAACACCCTCCTTCAAGCTAACTGGGAGGGAGATGCGGGAAACACACCCCTTGACCTGTAGGAAGGCTTGTTGGGCCATTATTTCCACTGGGTGGAGGTGCCCAAGGCAGGTAGGTGGGTCCTGCTCCTGGATGGGGAGAGAGAGGAGGGTGACACTTACCCTCCTTGGCCACACCCCTCACTCCTTGTTCTCTGGTTCCCCTGAGGCTGGTGAGGCCACATGGCTGGTGCAGTCACTGATACCCCTCCCTCTCCTCCCTTCCCTTCCCCTCTGGCCTGCCTCTGTGTCACCTCCAACCCCCAGGCTTGCAGCCCTCAGCACCTGGCATTGGGTGTGGGCAGACCTTTATCTCACTAAACTCCTAACTGAATCACACATACCACAGGGCAGGGCTGTGGACTGCAGCACTCACCCACTGTCCCACCAACACACTCCCAAGAGAGCCTTCCTGGCAACCCCACCTGCTTGACACAGCAGGTTCAAGCAGCAGGTGAGAGGCAATCACAGGGTAGGCTGGCCTGGCTTGGGCACCTGTTCATCCCACAGATGCTTGTGGGGCAACTATTTTGTGCTCCCCTGTTGGGGCCACAGTGGTAAACAACCCAGATCAGGCAGGTGCTGACTGACAGTAAAGAGAGCATCCTAGTGTCCCAGGGACGCCCTAACAAAGGGTCCCAGACTGGGTGGCCCTATAACAATAGGAATGAATCCGCTCGCTGTCCTGGAGTCTGGAGGCCAGAACTCCATTTCAGTAGGGCCTGCTCTAGGGGACAATCCTGCTCCCTGCCACCAAGTCCATTCCAACCCGTACAACCCTGTATGACAGGGTAGACCTGTCCTGTGGGTTTCTGAGACTGTCGCTCTGTATGGGGTAGAAAGCCCTGTCTTTCTCCCAAGGAGTAGCTGGTGGTTTCGAACTGCCAGCCATATGGCTACCAGCCCACTGTGTAACCACTATGCCACCAAAGCTTCTGGTAGTCTCCAGGCATTTCTAGTCTTGTGACAGATGACTTCCAGTCTCTGCCCATCTTCCCCTGATCATCTTCCCTCGGGTGTCTGTCTGTCTTCACATGATTTTCTGCCAGCGGCGTCACTAGGGTGGTGCCCCTTGTGAGGTAACGCATGGTGCCATGCCCTCCCCCGTGGACTTCCTCCCAAACCAAAGCAGCAGGGCACAATCGGAGTGCACAGAGACAGAATCACATGGCCTGAAGCGTCACTGGAATTGGGTAATAATGACAGCTCTGGCCAGAGTACATTAGAAAGTTCAGAAAATAAAATAGCCTTATAAAATATTTTAGCTGCTATAACTAACACGGACATATTTTTATTTCAGATAATAAAGTTCTGCTGAAAATAGAGTGTAAACCTTTTATAGACAGTTCATTTGGTGCCTCCCCGCCCACCCCTCAGTGTCACCCGCTATGGTCCACCTCCCGTGCACTGGGGGCGCCTTCCCCACGATGCCACTGCTTTCTGCTTCTCCTCTTCTTATAAGGACACCAGTCAGTAAAGATGAGCATCCACCTGAATGACCTCATCCTAACTTTACAGCTGACATCTGCAAAGATCCTTGCCAGCTAAGGTCAAATTTACAGGAACCAGGGGTCAGGACTTGAACCTATCTTTTGGAGAGCCACCATTCACCAACACATAACAGATCCGAATGAAAACCCAATGACAAACTGCTGCGTGTTTGGGAGGAAAAGGCTGTGGTCCACTGGGGGTGAGTGCGAACAGAAGCAAAGTAGATGAGCCTGTGGGGAAGGGACATTTCAGTTGAGAAGAGCAGAAAGTAGCCAGACTGGATGCACTTCCAGGTGGCTTTCAGAATTAAAGTCGTAAGACTTTATGAGGCAACGTGTTCTAGAATCCAGGCAGGTTCTGACCGAGTTCTAATTCAGGTCTTTCTAATGATTCATTGTGTAGCCGGTGGCCAGCAGCCCTCAATTTTACTGTGAGTGACTGTGAGTGACGTTATCAGGCCTGTCTCCCAAGGTGGATGGGAAATGTGTGCCTTTAAAGTGTTTTAAGATCTCCAGACAAGACCCAGCATATTGTTATTATCAGTAGTAACCTGGTATTTCTAGTTTCTACGCACTCCAAAAATAGCACCGATTGTGAGGCTGGTGCAGGGCCAGGCCGTGTTTCTGTCTGCTGTGCACAGGCTGACTGACCAGCTGTCAGGACCGACTCCAGGGTATGCGGTGGCGGCAGCAGCAGCAGCAGCCCAGCCTCAACCCTGACAAGTCTCCTTTCCACGATTCCCACGGGCAACGATTGGGGTTCTCAGGCTCTTCCTGTGGAATTTCTCGCACCTCTGGAGTCCGGATTCTCTTTCTGCTGTCTCCTCCCGTCATCTTCATTACATTTGGGGGGAGACTTTTCTATTTTTTTTTTTTTTACAAGGAAACATTTTACAATAATAGTTTCCAGAATAAAAACATAACAATCCCTCCATGATCCCTGTCAGCAGTTGGGTGCACATTTCTTTTTTTTTTTTGGTATTGTAACATTCCTTTTTTTTTTAAACCATTTTATTAGGGGCTCATACAACTCTTATCACAGTCCATACATACATCAATTGTGTAAAGCGCATTTGTACATTCATTGCCCTCATCATTCTCAAAACATTTCCTCTCCGCTTAAGCCCCTGGCATTAGGTCCTCATTTTTCCCCTCCCTCCCCCTCCCCCCTCCCTCATGTGCCCTTGATAATTTATAAATTGTTATTTTGTCATATCTTGCCCTGTCCGACGTCTCCCTTCACCCACTTTTCTGTTGTCCGTCCCCCAGGGAGGAGGTCACATATAGTTCCTTGTAATCGGTTCCCATGGGTGCACATTTCTATGTGTGGTCACTCAAGCACACAGTCATATGTGTATCCTTCAAAGCCATAGGAGCGGAGTCACATGATCTGATTTCTCACCGAATAATTTCTCTTTCAATCGATGTGTTCATCTCTCGTGGGTATAACGGCTTCACGGTGTTCCAGAGGGTCTGCGTCATGACTTATTTCCCTCCTTATTGGCGATGGTCTGGCTTCCTGCCCCCCTTTCGTGCCGGGTGGGGGTCAGGGGCGAGCAGACTCCGTGTCCAACAGCAGGCAGCGCCGCGGGCCGGGCCAGCCTCGCAGTCGTGATGTTGGAGCGCATGGGGGCAGCCATCCCATTGAGGGCCTGTCCTTCCTCTGGTGACCGTTTCCCTCTTCCAAGCCCGTGTGATTTTCTCAAGGACTGGTCTCTCTCGCTGACATGTCCAAAGTCTGGGGGGCAGTCCCACCGTCCCTGTTTCTGAAGGGCACTGTGGCCGGCCGTCTGCTGAGACAGATTGGTTTGTTGTTCTGGCGGGCAGCAGGACTTTCGATATCCTTTTTCAAGCCCAGGAGGCAAAGATGTCACTCCTTCTTCGGTCATCGTCCGACTTCCATATGCCGACGAGGTGACTGAAAAGACGTCGGCTTGAGTCAGGCACACCAGAGTTCGAAAGGGACGTCCTTGAGTTTCAGTGCTCGGAAGAGGTCTCAGGCAGCCGACTGGCCCGCTGCGGTACTCGGAGATCCTGTGATTTCTTGATGGCCGCTCTGTGAGCCTTGACGGTGGCAAGCACAATGAGATCCCTTACAACTTCATTCATCGTGGTGCTGTGTATCGGTTTGGGTTTTCGTTGCATTGAGTTGGAATCCACATCGAAGGCTGCAGCCCTTTATCTTCCGCATCTGGTCTGTCACGTGCCTTTGCTTGTAGCAAGTCAGGTTGTGTCATCTCCAGTCCTGATGCGGGTGCTTCTTCACACAGTCCAGCTTCGCCAGAGCTTTGCTCGGCAGCCAGATTGGAAAAGTATGGGAAAATGACAACCTGGACGCATGCTGTCCCTGACTTTGAACCCTACAGTGCTGCCTTGTTTGGGTGGAATGACGGCCCCTTGATTCGTGTCCACGTGCCTCGGGACTCGCAGTGAAGGCTTCCGGAGTTTGCATCGTTTGCTATGATCCACACAGACAAATACCTTTGTACAGTTAATAAAACATAAGTAAACACCCTTAGGGGCTTCTCTTCTTTCAGCCAAGCTCCTCCTGACGCCGGCTCTGAGGGCCCTTGTCCTCTTCTGAATGCGGCTTGAGGTTCTGGCACATCCCTGTCGTTGTACTGCTGCCACCATTTTTGAATGATCTGTAGTAACATGTCATTTGCTTGTGGTGGGATTGATCTGCCGTTTGCATTACACACTGGATGGGGCACATTGTTAACATGCTTAGCTGTTCACCGACTGAGCATGTGTGAATCCACCCAGAGGGACTGGAAGAAAGCCTGGGTGATCTACGTCTGCAAAAGAAGACGCCGAAAACCCTGCGGCGCACAGGTCTGCTCTGACAAGCGTGGCTCGCCAGGAGCTGGCGTCAAGTCCAGGAAGTGGGAGCTGGTACACGTGGGACGGTTTCTTGATCAGGTAAACTGGACGTGGGCTGGATTTCAGATGGACCTCTTTTTAGAAAGTCTTCTTGGATACGAAAAGGTGCTGATGCTCTTTGGTTATTTTATCGCAGTATTACTTTTGGAATCATGATCCATCTGCCCCCGAAGCATGGCCTGTCACCCTGCAATGGCCGTAGCCTCCCTGCCCAGGCCCCAGGGCCCTGCCTTGTCCTGCTGTAACCTGATGATGGGCTGCTCTCTCAATGCAAACAGAAGTCCATCCTCAAAGAAGGATTTTCTTAGAAAACCTTTTTCTTGTGAGTTAGGTGGGGCTTGCATTTCAGCTCATCATTTTTCTCTTCAGTGACATAAACCACTTTCAAAACAGGGCTTCCTGGGCAAAGTGCTGTATGACACGGCAGCTTAAATCTCACCTTTGGGCCGGGAACTGATGCGTCCTTCTGCAAAACAGAGAGCAGACAAGCGTAGGTGGCTTCTGTAACTCCAAAGGCCTTGGCATTCCACTCTCCTGACCTTTGGAAAGTCAGAGAATCCCGGGGAATCCCCTGGGAGATTGCACAATTCCTAAGCACCGGTTCTGCTCTTGGGACTAAAACTATAAGGCTTGTCTCTGGCCTCAACTAATTGATTCTTGTTTTATATAATTCCATGGAAAAAGTATTTACCACTCTACATTTATTGCTTTAGAAAACAATTAAATGGTTTCCACTCATTTTTTGAACTGATAGCTAGATGTACTATGTTGTTTTGTTTGTCTCCTTGAGTACTGGGAGTCTATTTTTTTAATGTTGTTCATTTTGATTTAGAAAATACATCAGGAATTTTATTATTTTAAGAGATCTGATAATTAGTATTGAACTGGATTTAAAATATACATTGGGAAAATATTAACTTACAGTATGGACTAGGCCTTTGTTTGAATAGTTAAAACAAATAAAAATATATTTGGGAAGATAGGCGGGATAAACAATCTAGAGGAGAAAACAATGGACCGACAGTTCTGAGGGGACATGGGAGAGGGAGAGGTGGGGGGAGGAAGTGGTGTTAACAAACCCAGGGCAAGGGAACAACAAGTGATCCAAATCAGTGGTCAAGAGGGTATAGGAGGCCTGGTAAAGCGTGACCAAGGGTAATATAATCAGGAAGAATTACTGAAACCCAAATGAAGGCTGAACATGATAGTGGGACAAGAGGAAAGTAAAAGGAAATAGAGGAAAGAACTAGGAGGCAAAGGGCATTTATAGAGGTCTAAATAAAGGCATGTACAAATGTAAATATATTTATATATAAGGATGTGAAAATAGATCTATGTGCATATATGTATGGGTTTAGTATTAAGGTAGCAGATGGACACTGGGCCTCCACTCAAGTACTCCCTCAATGCAAGAACACTTTGTTCTATGAAACTGGCATTCCATGATGCTTACTTTCCTGACATGATTGCTGAACACAAAGTGGGTACATAAGCAAATGTAGTGAAGAAAGCTGATGGTGTCTGGCTATCAAAAGATATAGCTCTGGGGTCTTAAAAGCTTGAAGGTAAACAAGTGGCCATCTAGCTCAGAAGCAACGAAGCCCACATGGAAGAAGCACACCAGCCTGTGTGATCACGAGGTGTCGATAGGATCAGGTATCAGGCATCAAAGAACAAAAAATCATATCATTGTGAATGAGGGGGAGTGAAGAGTGGAGACCCAAAACTCATCTGTAGGCAACTGGACATCCCCTTGCAGAAGGGTCTTGGGGAAGAGAGAGCCAGTCAGGGTGCAGTATAGCAACGATGAAACATACAACTTTCCTCTAGTTCTTTAATGTTTCCTCTCCCTCACTACCATGATCTCAATTCTACCTTACAAATCCAGCTAGACCAGAAGATGTACACTGGTACAGATAAGAGCTAGAAACACAGGGAATCCAGGACAGATAAACACCTCAGGACCAATAATGAGAGTAACGATACCAGGAGGGGAAGGGGAAGGTGGGATAAAAAAGGGGAACCGATCACAATGCTTTACATATAACCTCTTCCCTGGGGGATGGATAACTGAAAAGTGGGTGAAGGGAGACTTTGGACAGTGTAAGACATGAAAAAATAATATTAATTTATAAATTATCAAGGGTTCGTGAGGGGGGGCGAATTGAGGAGCTGACACCAAGGGCTCAAGTAGAAAGAATGTGTTTTGGGAATGATGATGGCAACAAATGCACAAATGTGCTTGACACAATGGATGGATGGATGGATTGTGATGAGAGTTGTATGAGCCCCCAATAAATGATTTTTTAAAAGAAATATATATATACACACACACTTGGGGTTTTTCTGAAGCAGAATTCTCTTCGTAGCATTCTTGTGCCCACCACTAACCCTACTTTGGGTTATCAGGCCTGAGCATGGGATGCAGTGAAAATACCACAAAGCAAAGCGCTAGTGTTTCTCTGCCCACTCCCTCTTTTGACTTACCCTCTGAGGTGACTTTCTGAATGTGCCAATCAATGACTTGAGTTTGGAGACCTCAAATTTGGTTCCAGGTCCCAGCTCAACCCTCTTAGTTGTGTGACTTCAGGTAAGGGACTTTCCCTCCTGGAGCCCCAGTTTTCTGACCTGTACAATGGGAACATAATAACCCCCTCCTAGAGTTATCGTAAGAAGTAACAGAGATGATATAGTGCTTTAGAATGAAGCATAGGAAGTGTTCTGATGGGATAATACTGCAAGTATGCATTATTTGCTGAATTATAGACCACATGCTTGGCAGAAATCTAGTGGGAGTGGGTGAGATTAAGCCCTGAGAGGCTTAAGAAATCAATAGAGAAAACCCTCCTGAATTTTACTGGAGCTGGAGGACCACGTGGAGACCCACACCAGCACTGAGATGCTTCCATCACCACTGGATACATGAGATTTTCCACCCACTGGCCTGTGATCTACCTGCATTCGGCGTCATTGCATGTGTTGCATGAGTATGAAAAGGAATTTATCTACTGGTATCAGACATATGGGCTAATATCAGTCTGGGATGTTTTCTTAACATACAATTACTCTTTATATAAAGTTCTTTCTTATACACATATGAGCATCTATGAGTTTTGTTTCTCTAGTCTACCCGGACTAACACACCATCCCACTAACATTGGGTATAGCCAAGAACATGCCTTCAGGGAAGATGCACTTCCAAGTGCTTTGCACTCACACACACACAAAAACATATGACGAACAGCTTCAGTCTGTTCGCCAGACACTCCAGGATCTTGCTTAAAAGAGAAGAGGAAAAGGAAAGTAGGAACATATTTGCATGTCGAGGATGCAAATGAATACGGAAGATGGGAGAAGCACAAAGGAACAAAAGAAGAGAATCTTCTTTCTAAGAAAAAGATTTGGTGCCGTTTTCCGTTGAGCAAAATCCGAGATATGGAATCAGGTTGGTTCAGAGTCAACGGATGTTGCTTTCTTGTTTGTAGTTTATTGTTTCAGGTTTGTTTCTAGTTGTTTTGGACTTAATGCTTGGTTTAAGAGTAAGGGGTGGTGTAGGTGTGTTCACCTTTAATTGTTTCTGAAAATAAAATTCTGTATCACACCTGGGAGCTTTGCTTCTTCTCTATCCTGGTCTTTATTTACATGCACACGGATACTATTGCTCTTTCCACAGGTTCTGAATTTCTGGAATGGATGCTCACACCATCTTTATTTGAACCTCAAGTTAAAAAAAGAAAAAGGACAGTTTGTTGTAAGGAAAGAAAAAGGCACGTTTAGTCTAAGTCACAATACGAAAAGGTGGCTTTGTGCTTGTGCGTGCTGCCTTTTGTCCCAGCCAGAGCTGTTGCCTGGAAACAACAGACCTACTGGGGCTTAACTTCAGCTGGAAAGGTGATCTGCAGGAGAACGAGCGAACGCCTTGGAAATGGACAACACGCCAGGCTGTCCAGGCACCCGAAAGGAACACTCCGGGAACAGGCTGGCTGATAACTTCTGTAGGAAGTGCCTCTAGAGGGACCTTAGTTCCATCTCCTACCTTGTCTGTCAGCTTGTCTGCAAATCTGGGCCACAGTCTCCAGAGTCAAAGGCTTGGGTGGGGGGTTCAATGTGCCCATTCCCTCCTGGCCTTCCACTGTACGCACTCCTCCAAACCACACACTGTAGCCCCTGAGGAAGAAGGAATATAGGTTCCCTTTTCTTCTTTTTTTAGATCATTTTATTGGGGGCTCGTACAATTCTTATCACAAGCCATACATATATCCATTGTGTCGAGCACAATTTTACATTTGTTGCCATCATCATTCTCAAAACATTTGCTTTCTATTTGAGCCCTTGGTATCAGCTCCTCAATTTTCCCCCTCGCTTCCCGCTCCCCCCTCCTTCATGCACCCTTGATAATTTATAAATT
>NW_022110173.1:4132303-4136831 GCF_000313985.2 Echinops telfairi
GGCAATCTCATCTGACTTCCTACCCTGAGAATGGACCCTCCTGGCCAACGTACCTCATATCCCACCAGGTAGGAAACCCCACTCCACACCCACACCCCTGGCCAGAGGGGTGATCCTTCCCAGGAAGGATGACCCTCCCTGGGATAAGTTCAGGTTGTATTGATTGAATAACCAGGGACTTGACCCCCAAGTCCTGCAGAGCAGTCTCAGGGGCTTGCTCTGGGCTCTAAGGCATGGATGGAGGTCCAGGGTAGGTGTGAGTCTCCCAGTCTTGTTTTCATTGTGAGTCCGGGCACTTCTCTGACACCAGATGCCCACTCTTCCATCTCTGAGGACAGGCCCTTCACGGGGCAGTTGAGCCTCCACCAGCCGTTTGACGGTCTCACGGTTCCCCAGGCACACCCCTCCTCGGACAAGCCTGCTCCCATTGTTCACTGGGGTAGCTTTTCCTTCCTTTCCTTCATCCCCCGGCAGCTCCTGAGCCTTTTCAACTCATGCCCCTTCAGACCTTCTGCTCACAACCCAGAGGCCCCTCGTTGGGGCCTCACACCCCCAATATGGCTCCCAGTGGGGCACATAAGGGAGCTGAGAGCCCATGGTGACTGTAAGGCTCCGGTGAATGCGGTCAGAAGCTTCCTTCTCCCTGGCTTCTGGTTACAAGAAGGGAAAGAGATGGTATATTTTTCAGCAACTGAAGATTTGTCAAAAAAAACACCAACGAAATGTCGAATGAGCAATGTTGTCTTCATTTCTAAGGTGCAAATCCAACCCTTGGCCTTCTGACCCTGTTTCTGAGGGAACTTATCAGGCAATTTGTGAGTGGGGATTTTGGAGGAGCTCTGGTGGTGTGCTGGGTTCTGAATTGAACTGCTGATCACCAGGTCCGTGGTTTGAACTCACCAGCTGCTCTGAGGGAGAAAGATGAGGCTATCTACTCCTATATAGATTTACAATCTTGGAAACTCAAAGGGACAGTTGCACTCTGTCCTAGCGGGTTTAGTTTTGAGTTTTGGAGCAGGACAAGAAGGTACAAGAGGTTGGCAGAGTGAAGACAGACTTTGACTATTTGATGGCTTCGAGTCTCAGTTCTAGAGCCTATGAGCTTACTTCACAGCCCAACCCAAACTCACCGCTGTGGAGCCTATGCTGACCCACAGACACCCACACTAGAGCAGGGTCGCACCACCCACGGGGTACTCAAGGCTGTATCGTTACCAGTGCAGATTGACACAGCGTGTCACGCAGTGCTCTGCTCGTCCCCAGTAGCGTGTGGTAGTTCCCCCGTGATGAGATTTAATACAATGTGTTCTACTCCACGATAAGATGAGCAACAAACAATTGAAAGAAAGTTTCCTTGAATGTGAGACCTGCTTTCAAAGTACGTGGCTGCTGGGGAACTTGCCAATCTTGGGTTTGTCAACCCCTGCAGCTACGTGAATCAGGGAAAGCCTCCAAGCTGACATCCAACCCATGGATTTGGAACTTATTTGCCTCTGCAGCTGTGTGAGTGATTTCCTCGATAGCGACCTCTTTGTATGCATACAGGTATAAGTTTTACTGGTTTAGTTTCACTAGAGAACCCAGCCTAAGAGGTAGCCCTTCAATAAAAGTAATAATTTTCTTAATTCACTCAATACATTTTTATCGAACGGCCCTCTTATATGTTAAGCGTATTATAAATTGTTAACTTTTCTAACTTGACCAAAATTTGCAGCTTGTACCTCAGTGTAACAGGGAGACTTTAGAATCATGGTAGGTTTTTAAGAGTTTGGCTCTTGTTTCATTTTGTTCACCCCTTTCTCACGTTAGACTGTTAATGTAATTGGAGGGGTGGGGAGCCATGGTGGGGGTGGGGGTGGGGGTAATAAAACACAAACAAATTCCCCTGTAGGTTATTTCGAAAACACTCAACATTTTGTCTGAATTTTAGATTCTCAGAATAAATGTCTTTGACAGCTCTAAAAAAATTTTTTAAAAGAGTATTATAAAGATGAATGAAAGATCAACCTGCAATAGTAAGTGAAACTAGGCTATTAGAGTACAGTACTATCCAATAAAAATATAATGCGATTCACATATGGAATTTAAAATGTCCATATTAGAAAAATTATAGCTTTTACATTTAAAATGTCAATGAAATTAATCTCAAAATGTTTTCTCAAATTCAATATAGCCCAAATGTTATTTAAAGTTTAAATATTTTAAATAAGTATTTAAAAATTATAATAAGAACCTACGTCCTGTTTTTCAGCATAAGCCTTCAAAATCTGTGCGGGATGAAGCAGGGGAGCCCAGCAGGTGTCTGTTCTGAACAACCATGACAGTGAGCAAGGCTCTCCTCCTCTTGACCTCTTTTCCCAGTCACCCCATCCCTCACCCGGGCAGCGGCAGAGCCGTAACCTCAGCAAATGATTACTGAGCCAAACTTCCTCCCCAGAGGACAGAAGCACAGAGCGCTCTCATCCTTCTTGTTGGGACTCACACCTTAGAAGTTCAGTTACGAACTCCGCGCAGCTGTGAGACTGCTTGCAGGCTTCCTCTGGTACATTTGTCTCCCTCACCCCCGTCACCTGCACAACTGCTGTATGTCCTCACGGTGGGGGACATCTGGGGGTTTCTTTTCCTTTTGCTTTGCCCAACATCCTCTCTTTGGGGGAACGGCCCCACTCTACTTCCCCTATTTTATCTAGTTCTGGTGGGGCTTTCTGTGCCAGAGACCTTCCCAACCCACGCATGAAGGTCGGCATTTGACCATCCCAAGTCAATCAGACACACTCTCTCTCTCTCTGGGATTGAGATATTGACCAGGAGTGGAAGGGAGAGAGGGAATGGATCCTGAGCCTAAAATCCATCCAAATGCCAAGAAACCTATCTTTGTTCTGATTTGTAGCATATCTGAGTTATGACAAACCACTTTCACAACGGTCCAGTTGTTGTTTTTTGTGCACCTGTTCCTTAGTGATGTGTATTACATACATGGTGTTGCAGTCTGTAAGTTGCTAATATTATCATTTTCTGATGTTCGCTCTCAGAAGTGTTCAATTTTATGATTTACTGTTCAAGACAGTGCCCTGTAGATTTGTTTTTTCTGAACTCACTCAGGGGCTCTGGTTGCTTGAAAACAAAGACTCAAATGTAATTGCTGGGCAAAAGTTGATAGGCAGATTCAGAAAGTAGTGAAGTATTACTGCAAAATGTATGAAAAAAAAAAAAAAAAGAACTTGACCATGCATGCTAGACTAGAAATGCTATCCCCATTCTCAGGGATAATGTAAATGATCCAGAATCTTTCACTACTGGAGCTACTACCACAATGAAAAACATGCCAGTGTCATACAAGTCTTCATTAGTGTCCAAATAAATTTCTATATTTCATGTACCTTTTTGTATGTATGTATGTATATATAATACAGCATTAAAATTTATCTGTAAGTTTGTGTGTAATGTTTCCAAACCCCAAAGACAAAGATCAAACTTATAACAACAACAACAACAACAACAACAACAACAATTCACTGCCATCAAGTCAATTCTAAGTCATAACCACCCTACAGGACAGAGTAGCACTGCCTCTTGTGGGTTTCCAAGGCTCCAACTCTTTACAGGGTCAGAGAGCCTCATTTTCCTCCTGAAGAGAGGCTGGTGGTTTCAAACTGTTGACCTTGCAGCTAGCAGCCCAAGAGTAACCCATTATGCCACCATGCTCCAAACTTAGAAAGACACTACTAATCACAACTACACATAAAGTAGAAGGGCAGCAAAAAAGAGGGTGGCCCTTGACAAGATGGTTCGACACAATGGCTGCAACAAAGGGCTCGGCCATAACTATTGTTAGGATGATGCAGGACCAGGCAGTGTTTTACTCTGTTGTACATAGAATCACCGTAAGTCAGAACGAACTCCATGACACCTAACAAAATGGCAACAAACAGAAAAATGAGGTAGTCGACTTACTTCAGAACCAATTTATGGAAGAATGGTAGGAAAGAAACCATATTATTGTAAGGCAGGGGCTGTGTTAGTCAGGGTTGACAAGGGAAACACAGAGACACTCTGACACTGTATGTCAGAGACAGCTTTATATCAAAGAGCAATTGCATATTAAGAAAACATCCCAGCCCAGTCCAGATCATGTCTATACATCAATATTAGCCTATATGTCCTATAATAGTCCACAAATTCCTCTTTAGACTCATGCAGCACATGCAATGATGCCAAATGCAAGCAGATCACAGGCCGGTGGGAGAAAAGTCTTACGGATCCAATGCCAGTGGAAGCATCTCAGCTCTGTTGTGGGGTCTTCATGTGGCTCCTCCATCCCTCTGAGTGTGGCTCCCCAACAGGAAGGTGAAGCAGAGACAGAGGTTCTCACAGGCCTGAGCAAGTCTCTGCATGGCTTGTCAACAGGAAGACCAAATCAGAGAGATAGGAAGTTCCCAGAATCCTCATGAGAAGGCCTTGCCCATATGAAAGCATCATCAGGCTGTGTCCTGATTGACAGACCAGACTCCACCCCTTCACTCTTTTT
>NW_022110173.1:4139151-4171214 GCF_000313985.2 Echinops telfairi
CAATTCATCACAATACATAGATCAATTGTGTAAAGCACATCTATACATTTGTTGCCCTCATTATTCCCAAAATTCGCTTTCCTCTTGGGTTCCCAGAATCAGCTCATTTTCCTTTTTTCCCACCCACCTCCCTTCCTCCTCCCCTCTCCCCCATTAATTCTTCTTTTGATTTAGTGAACTTTCCTCTTAAAATCCTCTACCGTTCCAATCTTTTGTTAAATTAGCCCACATCCATTTCTGTGTCATATAACCAAAGATTCCTGATACACACAAAATTTGAATCTCAGATTTGCCAAAAAAGAAAAAGGTACAGAAGTCCAATATATATTTCCCCTTTTCCTATTGAGAAAGACAAGGTTTTCTCCTCCTGTAAGGTTACAGTCTCATAAACTCACAACTCCTGTTCTATGGAGTGGCTATGAGTCAGCACACATTCGATGGCAGTGGGTTTAGATATTTTGGTTTCTCTACCACAGTTTTATGATTAACATCCTCCTTCTAACTCTGTAAAGTATAAGCTTTCTAAAGATTAGCAGCTAGGTTTTGCGTGGTTTTGCTTTTCGTTTGTTTGACACAAGAGGCACTGGGAGCCCCCTTTGCTCCCGCTTTCTCCAAAATTAAAGTGTGTCCACGTGAAAGGACACCACCCGCCACCTCCTGGCTTGGCTGCCATGCAGTCAGCGGGGTCCTGGCAGGAAGCAGGGCCCTGTGGCTCTCAGCCCAGTCAGAGAGGCCATTTCCTACACTGAGGGTAGTGCTGTAGGTGTTGGTCCACTCTTTTCCCTTCTATGGAGGGGTTCAAATTTGAAGACTTTAGTTCAGCAAAAATCCAATGGCTGATGATGTAGACACTTGAAATGCATTATTAGAATAAAGATAACCCACTGCCATTGTTGATTCCTACTCCTAGTGGCTCTATAGGTGTGTTAATCCAGGTTGACTAGAGAAACAGTCACAGACATTGTAAAGTAGGGGCTGTGTTAGTCAGGGTTGATGAGAGAAACAGAGACAGGGACACTCACAGGTGTATAAGAAAGAGCTTTATATACAAGAGCAATTGCCTATTGAGAAAACATCAAGTGGCAAAACAGGGAGGGTAAAGGGAGAGTGGGTTGGAAAGGGGGAACCGATTACAAGGAACTATATGTGACCTCCTCCCTGGGGGATGGGCAACCGAAAAGTGGGTGAAGGGAGACGTCGGACAGGGCAAGATATGACAAAATACCAATTTATAAACTATCAAGGGCTCATGAGGGAGGGGGGAGCGGGAAGGGAGGGGAAAAATGAGGACCTAATGTCGGGGGTTTAGGTGGAGAGAAAATGTTTTGAGAATGATGTACAAATGCGCTTTACACAATTGATGTGTGTATGGATTGCGATAACAGTTGTATGAGCCCCTAATAAAATGTTTAAAAAAAAAAAGAAAACATCCTAGCTCAGTCCAGATCAAGTCCATACGTGTGATATTAGTCCATATTTCGATACTAGTCTATAGATTCCTCTTCAGACTCACGCAACACATGCAATGATGCTGAATGCAGGAAGATCACAGGCCAGTGGGTAGAACATCTGGTGCTTCCTATGGCAGTAGAAACATCTGGCATGAGTGGCTCCTCCAGCTCCAGAGCTTTAGCTCCATGTGGCTTGTCAGCAGGAATGTGAAGCAGGGAGAGTGTGTGTCCTGCCTCCAGGGAGGAAGACAGGAGTTCCCAGAATCCTCAGGGGAAGACCATGCCCACTCAGAGGCCTCATTGGCTATGACCTGATTATCAAGCTAGACTCCACCCCTTTGTTCAAGTTGACAGGAGATTATATAACTGCCACAATAGGACAGAATAAAACTGCCCCATAGGGTTTCCAAATCCATATATCTTTATGGAAGCAGACTGCAACATCTTGGTGAGTTTGAACAGCTGACCCTTTGGGTAGCAACTGAGTGTTTTAATCATGGCCTTCCACGATGGCATCTTCATTTGTTCGTGCTGCTGTCACCAACAAACCACAAGCAGGTGGCTGTAAGGAACAGAAAGGGGCCTCTCACAGTCCTTGAGGCTCTCACTGCCATCGAGTTGAAGCTGACTCATAGTGACCCTACAGGGCAGGGTAGAGCTGCCCTAAGGGTTTCGAGACTGCCACTCTTTGCCAGAGTAGAAAGCCTCATCTTTCTCATGTGGGGTGACTGGTGGTTTTTAACTCCTGACCTTGCGGTCAGCTGCCCAACTCTTAACACAATGCCACTGGGGCTCCTGTTCTGGGGGCTGAAAGTCAGAACTCAAGGCAGTGGCAAGAGGGAGAAAGAAGCCCTGCTGGAATTGCCAGGTAAGTATTAGACTGCTAATCTTAGAGTCAATGGTTCAAACCCAACAGCCAATCCACAGGAGAAAGATGAGGCTGTCTCTCCCATAAAGATTTACAACTTCAGAAACCCTTTGAGGTCACTATGCATCAGAAAAGGAGCCCTGTGGGAGTGGAGTGGGCTATGCGTTGGCCTGCTACTGGCAGGACCAGCAGTTTGAAACCACCAGCTGCTCCTCTGGAGAAAGAGGAAGCTTTCTACTCCCTACGACTCACAGCCTCGGAAAGCCACAGAGGCAATTCTACCCTGTCCCCTAGGATGGCTGTAAGTCAGAAGCAACTCCCCGGCAGTGAGTTGGCATGGATTGCACACAGTGAGTTGTGGGTCTGGGCGACAGGGAACAGTCCTTTCTTGTCTAGTTCAGTTTCTAGGAGCCACAAGTCCTTGGAATTCCTAGGCTTGTAGACTCATGTGCCTCCATCATCTTCAGAGAATGACTGCCTTCCCTGTGTCTGCTTCGTAGTGGGGTCTATCTGTCCCTAGACCAATCAGCAGTGATTAGGGTTAGGATACACTCTATGCAGATAAGACTTCATTATCATAACAAAGAAAGCCCTCTTTCCTAATAGGATAAAGGTTCTGATCATACACATGTTGTGGGAGGGTGTGTGTCCAGTTTAACCTGTGACCCAATGTTACCATTGGGAAACTGTGAATTCATTTGGCTTCAGAGGTAATACATTGCTTTCTTTAGCTGGGTAAAGGTAAACACTTGCCTCATTCTAAATGGTATATTTGAGCGTCTGAGGGATTACACAAATGAAGATACGACTCAGTTAACCTGCTTCCCAAAGAGACAGACTGAGAAGGAGCAGCGGGAAGCCGGGGAACATGGTGTCCACAGTCAGATACTGTACATTCTGTTATACCGAGATACTGATCTGTATACATTTTGGTCAGTGATGGTAAAACAGCTTCAAAACGAGAGGAGGAAAAATCATTTTGCTGCGAGAAGTCAGCATTTAGCCTCTGTGGCTGCAGCTAGACCGGCTGCTTGATAATGGGACATGAAGTGGGAAGGGGGAGAGAGCGCCTTTGTGAGGCGCAAAGACTCTCCTTGAAGCTGGGTGGTCTGTGCGATCCCTTGCCTTCCACAGCTCACACCAAGTGCTCGCATGGGGACTTCTCTAGCGCTTCTGCAGTAGAAATCGCCAACAGAAACAGCAGCTCAAAATAGAAAACTAGTTGATGGAAGCCCCAAATCCACAATGATGCCTTCACAGCAACCCTGAGGGGTAACCAGACCAGTGCGGGTTGTGGCCAGTGCAATATCAACAAAGGAAGAAGGCAGGGGCCACAACACTGAGCAAGTCATCTAGGCTGGGTCAGAAACCCAGGCCGAGTCACCCCCTGGAAAAGGTGATATTCGTGCTCCATTCTCTTTATGACCATATATCATTTATAATTTGGTCATTTTTCCAAAAAGAGGAATATAGTGAACTGCCTCGTCTGAATTCAGCATACTACTCTGTTCACTTTCCTAAAGTTTTGAGGGAAGAAGAACCATACTAGTATTTTGGAGTTCTTGGGTGGGTTCAATGAGTAAGCACTTCGTGACTAGCCAAAAGGTTCGCAGTTCAAATCGACCAATAGGCACCTAGGGAAAAAGGTCTGAGAATCTTCAAAACAAACCCTCCCCAAAATCAACCAACCAACAAAGACCCTATAAACCAAAATGACCTGATTCTAGTGTACATGGGGTTGTCCATGGTACCTACCTATACAGATACATATATAAGTATCTACCAACCAAATAGATAGGAAAGGGTAGAACTGCTATGTGGGTTTCCAAGACTGTAAATCTTTATGGGAGTCAAAATTCTCATCTTTTTCCTGTGCAGTGGCTAGTGGTTCCGAAATACTGACCTTGAGGTCAGCAGCCCAACTGCTACCTGACTGGAGGGCAGTAAGAGAATTAAATAACGTGTGTGCACGCACATGTGTACTTGACACACACAACAAAACTATATGCAATGTGTACACATATTTCTACTTAAAGTGGAAATATTTAGGAAGCACTGGATTAAGGGCCTTTCCTCACAGCTTTCTTCATTCTGAAGCAAAAAAATTGGAGGGGGCATGGTTCCCCCTGTGTTAATCTGGGTAGACTAGAGAAACAAATCCAGGGAGACTCATGGTAGTGTTTCTTCTGTGGCTAGCCAGAGGTCAGATATGTTCATGCAGTTTACTGGGTTGTTTTCTGGAAAGAATATGGGAAATTAAAGGTTTGAGTGTTTTGTTTGGTTGTTGTCTTTGGCCAATCCTGTTTGAGATTATGCAAATGAATGTTGTTAATATGTATTTTGAACTCGGGTAGAAATCGCCCCTTGAATTTCTCAGAAACCACGCTGTTTAGGGAAAATGGCTGACTCCATGGGAGACATTGCAGCTGAGAAGACATATAGAACTACACTAGTGCCCGGAGCTGGAGAAGCCACGTGGAGATCCTTGCTAGCACTGAGATGCTTAAAATGCCACTGGATCCGCAAGACTTCCCACCCACTGGCCTCTGATCTTCTTGTATTCAGTGTCATTGCATGTGTTTCGGTGAGTCTGAAGAGGAATTTATAGACTGGTATCAGATATATGGGCTAATATCGGACTTATGGACTTGATCTGGACTGGGCTGGGATGTTTTCTTAAGTACAATTACTCTTTATATAAAGCTTTCTTATACACACACGAGTACCCATGACTTTGTTTCTCTCATCAACCCGGACGAACACACCCCTTTCCCTTGGAGCTTCTTCAACACATGGATTTCTCTCTGCTTGGCACTAAGTTCATCCGCTGTTAGTAGAGTGAGTCGCTGATGTGGTTCCTCTATAGTTTGACCAAAAAAAAAAAACCCTCTCAAGGGCAAGGACTGCTAAGCTGGTTTCCTGAGTGGCTGTACCACTTTGCATCCCCAACAATGTGTGAGAATTCAAGTTGCTCAGTAACCTTTCCAACACTTAGTGTTGTTAGCATGTTTAAAGCTATTCAATAGGTGTGCAGTGGGATCATATTATGATTTTAAATTGTATTTCCCTAATGGTTAATGACACTGAACATGTGCTTATTTTCCATATGTGCATCTTCTTTGGTGAAATGCCTATGTCTTATGTATCTTTTAAAATGATAGTTTATTTACTATAGATTTTTGAGCATTATTTTTATATTCTGGATACAAATCTTTCATCCAGTGTGTGACTCAGAAAGCTTATCTCTTGTTCTTTTTTTCAATTCCTTTAATGATATCTTTCATGGAGAAAACATTCTTAATTTAGATGAAGTTCAGTTGATCAATTTGTTGTTTTATGAATTACCTTTTATTGGATTACATGTCTTCCTCTTAACCTAATGTGATGAAGGTCATTCTCATCATAGAAGGGGGAAAAGTGTTTTTTCTCTGAAAAAAAAATTTTTTTTAATTTACAAATACAGAGGAAATAATGAAATCAGGATTTAAGGTTGTGATCACAGAAACACCTATATGCACCATAAATTCAGTAGCTTCTGCTTTCCTTAAAAACAATTATTAGGATTGAAGTATTTATAGAGGAAATTAGTTTTCCATTCAACAATTCATACATTTTGCTTCATGCCTCGATTGCAATCTTCATAAATTCACACTACTCTTCCCGCTTCCTCCCTGTGCTTCCTGCTTCCTTCCCCCTTCTTCCACAAGCCTTTCCACCCTCGAAACATGGCTCTAAGCAAAAGCTGCTCCTTGGGTCTCAGAGGGTTGACTGGGTTAAAGAGTGAGTTCGTGTTATTGTTCACCTGGGAGGCTTGTCTGTGGCTTAGTTGAAAGTTGCATCACGGAGGTGAGTTCAGTTACAATTTGAAGGGTGACTCGGGGCTCCAGTAGCAGGGATTCTACCAGTCTCTAACAGACCAGTAAGCCTGGTCTATTCTTTTTAGCCTGGTCTTTTTTTATGTTTTAAAATTCTGTTCCATCTTTTTCTCTCATTCTATCCAGGACTTTCTATTGCGATCCCCTCCAAATCACTCAGTGGTGGAGTCAGGCATTGGGTGGTCAGGGTCGTTGAGACGCAGGTGGGTATGCTCCATTAATTCTTCATTTACTCTCAGGCATCTTTGACTTTCTTCACTCTTCCCTGCTTCAGTCAGAGAGAGACTGTGGACTTAATTCTAGCCTCAAGCAGATACTTTCTCTACTTTTATTCTCTTTTAATTTTTTAAAAAATAATTAAATCATTTTATTGGGGCACTTTTGTTCTCTTACTCCTTTCTGCTTCTATTCTAGTAAATTCAGAAATGTCAGTTTCAATATTAATTGCTGATAAACTTTTAGGCAAAATCCACCATAAGGTGTACCTTATATAATGATCAAAAGGTCGATTGAGCAAGAAGGCATAACCATAATAATAGTTATGTATCCAATAAAGGATGCTAATCACACTATTTTAATCATATTCAGTACTCTTGCAGGACTGAAGAGAGAAAAGACAAGTCTATATAGCAATCTAGTTGTTGTTGTTAAGGGCTGTTGAGTTGGTTCTATCTCATAGTGACCGATGTGCAACAGAACAAAGCGCTAACTGGTCCTGCTCCATCCTCACAATTATTGTTAGGGTTGAGCTCATTGTTTCAGTCAATTCATCTCCTCGAGAATCTTCCTCATTTTCACTCCCTTCCATATTACCAAGCATGAGGCTCTTTTCCAGAGACTGGTCTCTTCTGATCACATGTCCAAAGTGCAGGAGATGAGGGCTCCCCATCCTCACTTCTAAGGAGCATTCTGGCTATCCTTATTCCAAGACAAATTTGTTTGCTCTTTTGGTAGTCCATGATACTTTAACATTCTTCAACAGTACCATAAATTCAAATAATCAATTCTTTATCAGTCATCTTCCAATGTCCAACTTTCAGAGGCACATGAAGTGAATGAAAAATACCATGGCTTGGATCAGGCACGTCTTATTTCTCAAAATGACACCCTGATCTCCAAGCCTGTAAAGAGGACTTGTGCAGCAGATTCATCCAATGTAATGACTCGTTCAATTTCTTGACTGCTGCCTCCATGATTTTGGATTTAAACAAGTGAAATCTTTGACAACTTCAATATTTTCTTTATCTGACATTGGAAACCTCATGAATAGCACCAGAACATTGTCAGGTATAGGATGAGCCCCTCAGGTGGGAAAGTACTCAAAATATGATTGAGAAAGATCTGCCTTCTCTAAGTAGTCAGCCACGAGGAGATGTATGGTGTAAAACGTTCAGGACTTCTGGCTGCTGATGAGGCATGACTCAAGATGAGAAGAAAAGGCTGTAAACCTTATTAATAACTGGCACTTGGAAGTAAAAAGTATGAATCTAGGAAACTGAAAGTCATCACAAGAAGATCAACAACAGTACTAGGAAACTTTCATATTCTCCATTCAACGGGGGCTAGAACAACTAAAGAGAAACTAAAAAATAAGAAGAAGAAGAAAGAAGTACTAAACAACACAATCAATCAAGTTGACCTCATAGACATATAAAGAACTCCACCCAACAACAGCACAATATATAGTCTTTTCCAGAACATACAGAATAGATCATATGTTAGGCCACAAAACAAGCCTCAATAAATTTTAAAATATCAAGCTATTACAAAGTGTCTTCTCAAATTATATAAAATTAGAAATAAACAATTGGAAGATCAAGGGGGGAGGGGGGATGACACACAGAAATTTAAAAAAAAATCCTGCTTTAAAATTACTGGGGAACAGAACTAAAAATTGAAAATTTAAATTAATGAATTAAAAATGGAAAATCCTTGGATCAAAGAAGAAAGAAAACACATGCTAAAACTTTTGGGATACAGTGAAAACAGTACTCAGAGGGCAATTCATAGCATTAAAATTTACACATTAAAAAAGAGGAAGAAAACTGAAATCAACACCTTAACCCAACATTTCTAAAACTAGAAAAAAGACCAGCAAAATAAGTTTGCAACCACCAAGAGAAAAGAAATAATAAAGATTATAGCAGAAATAAGTAAAACCAGAAACAGTAGAAATAAACCCAAAATAAGAAGCTAGATTGATGGAAGGATTAATAAAGCAAATCACTGGCAAATCTAACAAAAGAAAAGAAGAGGATACAAATAAGATGAATAAGAAATGAAATGATAACCTCACAACAAAACCACAGAAATAAAAAGGGCAATAATGAAACTCTGTGTTGAAGAAATGGGACTTTTTCAAGAAACACACTACCAACCTAATCATATCATCATATCATCTGAAGGTGGAAATAAAAAACCTGGACAGACCTATAACAAAGAAGAAATTAATCAATTCATTAAAAACCTTCAGCAACCACAACAAAAATCCAGGCCCAGAGGGCTTCGCTGGAGAATTCTGGGAAACATTCAGAGAAAACATGATACCAATTCTACTCAAACTATCCCAGAGTACGAAAATATCCCAAATTTGTTTTATGAAGTAAGTGTAACTTTGATAGCCAATTCAGGCAAAAGCATCATTATAAAAGACAATTATAGAACAATGGCCCTCATGAACATAGATGAAAAAATTCTCAAGATCTTAGCCAATAAAATCCAACAACATACCATCATGACATGACCAGACCATAGTACCAATCCAAAATACTACATCATAACAAGTGGAATTTATACTACATATACAATAATGATGCAACATTAGGTAAGCAATCAATGTATTCCATCACATAAACAAAGGAAAAGAACCACATGATCACATCAATTGACGCAGGAAAGCTATTTGAGAAAATCTAACTCTCAGTCCTATTAAAAAACATTCAACAAAATAGAAATAGAAGAGAAATTCCTCAAGAAAATAAAAGGCATATCTGTAAAACCAATGGTCAACCTTCCTCTCAAAAGAGAAAATTAAAGCATTCCCTCTGTGAAGGAACTGGACAAGCTTGCCCTGTATTCATCACTGCGGTTCTATGTTGTGCTTGAAGTCTTATCACTATCAGGCAAGAAAGGGAGATGGAAGGCATCCAAATTGGCAAAGGAAAAGTAAAATTCTCTCCCTTTGCAGATGATATGATCCTATACATAGAAAATCCCAAAGACTTGGAAGTAAAATTGTTGAAACTTGTGATAAACTAACACTGAGGGAAATATGATGAGAATTATGTTTCATAACTTATAGCAGGGAATCCGGAAAGCTGGTATTCCAATGTAGGAAAGCCTCCACTTTGGTAAGTTAGAGGTAAAGTCCAAGTACATTATCCTGCTTTAAATATCATTCCCACAGATTCTCCCCTTAACAGCTATGCTGCCTTAAAGTGAGCATTTGGATGATTATATCTCCCTATAAAAGCAGACATCGTTTTGCTCTCCCTTCCTGCTGTGTCACCCAACTCCCCTTATACCTTCCCCCAATGCAGGTATTAGGTTTCCTCACCTATGAGCTCAGGGACCTTAATGCAGATACCACCCACCAGTTGTGGCTCATGCAACTACTGAATATGCATGTCTGAGGCTACCTATAAATGTCCCAAGTAAGTAAAGTCTCCCTCTCGTCTCCCAGTTCCATGTGGACCATCAAGAGGGGCTGAGGTGAGCATGCTACCATAAATGTGTCTGTTTCCTTTGTTGTATTCTCTCTCCTATCTTTCCTATACTCTTTGACTTTACAATAATCTTTATATATTGTCACCATACAATTGCACCTACTGGCCCTTCGGTTGTTGGGGGCTGGTTTCCTCTGACAAATGAATTGAAAGATTCAGCGAAGTGGCAGGGTACAAGATCAACACACAAAAATCACTGATTTCTTTATATGAACAAAGATTTCTGAAAAAGAAATCAGGAAAACAATATCATTCACAATAGCAATCCAAAAGATGAAATACTTAGGAATAAATTTAAGATAAATAAAAGACCAGTACAAAGAAAACTACAAAACCCCGCTACAAGAAATCAAAAGTGACCTGCATAAATGGAAGATTATACCATGCTTATGGATAGGAAGACTTAACATTGTGAACATGTCAATATTACCCAAAGTGATCAACAGATATACAGTGAACCCTCCTTTATCGCGGTTAATCGGTTTTAGACCCTACCGTGATAAATGAAATTCCGCGAAGTAGTATTCCTTATTTGTAAATCAAATATTTTCGTAGTTAGAGCATAGAGGACATGAAAAAACACCCTTTAGTCACCATTACACTCGTATTACCCAATTTATTAAACGAAAAAGGGAAAATACAGTAAAACATTTTGGACGTTACAATTATCATTTATTATTTATTATATTATTTATGGCATCAAGCGTGTACAGTATGAGCCAATCAGTGGCAGTAATGACAGAGCATGCGCTGTTATGCAAAAACCGTGATAGAGTGAAGCCGCGGAAGTCGAAGCGCGAAGTGGCGAGGGTTCACTGTAATGCAATCCCAACACAGATTCCATTATCATTTTTAAAAAAGTTGGAAAACCTAGTCACCAGCTTTATATGGAAAGGAGAAGGACCCAGAATATAAAGCACTACTAAAAAAGAATGAAGTAGGAGGCCCAATCTCAAAATCTACTACACAGACATTGAAGTCAAAATAGCTTGGTGCCAGTACTGTAGTCAATGGAACAGAACTGAGAACCCAGAAGTAACTCCGCCTCCCTACAGAGGAGCTGGTCTTTGACTTAGGGTCAAAACAAACTAAATATGGAGTAGACAGTCTCTTTAACAAATGATACTGGCACAACTTAGTTATTTGCAGAAGACTGAAAAGGTCCCATACCTCACACCATATACAAAAAGACACTCAAAGTGGACCAAAAATCTAAATGTAAAACCTAGAACTATAAACACATCAGTGAAAAAATAGGGACAAACAGAGGGGGCCTAATAAACACATTATCAAGCATAGTGGAAAACATACAAACAGCAGAGACAAAATAGGTGTCTGGGACCACCTGAAAATTAGACGTTTATGTGCCTCAAAGATTTCATCAAAGAATAAAAAGATGGAATGGGGGGGCGGGTGATGACAATGATATATCACACAAGGGACGAATCTCTAAAATGTATAGGGAAAAGTCAAGACCTCAAAAGCAAGAGACAATTCAATTTTAAAGTAGACACGGACATCCACTTGACCAAAAAGGCATCAGGCAGCCAACAGACATGAAGAAATACTTACAACCATTAGCCATTTGAAGGCAGCAAATCCAAATAACCAGGAATAGCACCTCACCTCAACATTAATAGCAAAGTTCAAAAAAGCATAAAAGAACAAATGCTGAAGAGGGTGTGTAGAGTTGGAAAGCCTCGGGCCCTGCTGATAGAATTGTAAAACTATGCAACCACTGTGGAAAGGGAAATGGTGCTTCCTCAGAGAGTTGGGAATAAAAATACCACATGACCCAGTAATCCCTCTCCTTGGTATATAGCTTAGAGACATGAGAGCCATAGCACAAAGGGGCATATGCACACCCAGGTTCATCACAGAGCTATTCACAATAGCAAAAACATGGAAATATCCTAAATGCCCAGCAGTGGAAGAATAAATAAACATTGGTGTGTGTGTGTGTGTGTGTGTGTGTGTGTAGTGGAATACTAAGTAATACGAAAGGATGACTATGAATCTGTGAAGCAAGACATAAAGCATGGTTGAAACTGGAGGATGTGGTGCTGAGTAAAATGAGTGAAGCACAAAAGGGCAAATATTGCATGAGACCACTATTGTAAAATGTCAAGAAAAGGGTCTCCCACTAAAAGAAACATGATTTGATGGTTACTACGGGAGGAAGGAGGGGCAGTCAGGTAGACAAGTGTCAGCCTGGGTGAAGGGAAAGTCAATATACAATAAGAAGGTGGTTGGGAAAACATTATGGAGACAGGGGAAGACACAGGAGGCTTGCAAGAGTTAAAAATGACAGATGCAAATACTGTTATATACTCAATCCTGCAATAAGGGTCATCTATGAAAAGATGCATGGATAAACAAGCACGTAGGCTGAGCAAGTGAAGGGTGGAGAGTGGGAGTAGTCTCATGAGTATATACAGATGTGGCTGAGGATGTTTGTGTCGGTGTATTTACCTTCACTGCAAATCTATTCACAAACGTAGGGCAAAGTTATGACTCCTTCTTAGACAAAACCAAACACCCCGAGGGAATAAGTTGCTGGACCAGGCAGGGCACAGAGGGTTGGATTCAGAGGCCCTGCTGCACAAGACCTCTTTAGAGTATTGAATACCATGGGTATGCCATGGTATTTTCAATCACCTCATGTGTATGTGAAAGTTGGACACTGAATAAAAGAAGATGGCAAAAGCATCAATGTGTTTGAATCGTGGTGCAGGAGAAGAATATTGAAAGTACCATCGACCGCTGAAAGGACGAACTGATCAGTCTTGGAAGAAGTACAACCAGAGTACTCCTTAGAGTGAAAAGGATGGCAAGATTTCATCTTACAGACTTTGGTCCTTTGTCAGGAGAGAACAGTCCTGGGAAAGGACATCATGCCTGGTACAGCAGAGGGACAGAGAAGGAGGGGAAGGCCCTCAAGGAGATGGATTGACACCTGGCTGTACCAATGGGCTCAAGAACAGATGCAGTTGTGAGGATGGCGCAGGACTTGGCAGCATTGCCTTCTGGTGTGCGTAGGGTTGCTACAGATCAGAACCGACTCGGGGGCAACAACAACACCAAGGTCAATTGGTGTACCAGTTCACAAAGACAGTGCTCGGCATCTTACTTGTAGCAGCGGGGCCTTCAAGGTTCTTGAGCAACCACGTAAGGTGAAACTACCGTTCTCTGCATATCCAGAAGGACGAGTGATGGAAACCAAAAGATATATGGAAACCATTCATCCCAGGACTGCAGGGTCCTGCAACCATCAGTTCCCACAACCCGGAAACCAGGAGAACAAGGTGGTGTCTGGCTATCACAATAGAAGTTCCTGTGCAGAGGCTCAAGTGGAAGGCAAAGGTTTTGAGAATGAGGATGGCAACAAATGGACATATGTGCTTGACACAATGGATGGATGGATGGTGATAAGGATTGTATGAGCCCAATAAAATGATTTAAAAAAAAAAAAGAAGTTCCTGCATAGAAAGGGAGGAAAACGTAGAAACTAAAACTCCTAAGAGACCAGGCTTATTGAACAGAGAGAGATTACTGGGACCTCCCACAGGCCTATGGCCCTCAGTCACCCTTCAGGTCTGGAACTGGCATTTCTTGTTAGAATAATCAACCATTTAAAATAAAAAAGGCAGCATTTATACAAAGACAGTCAGGAACGGAGGAATAGAAGAAAGAAACCGAGAATGTGGTATAAGTGATGGCATGTTGAGTGGAGTGTAATGAATGGATTCAAACAAAACGTGTCTGACATTTGTCATGTGGAACTATGATCTGCTTTGTAAACCTTCACTACATTCACACTCTTCGTTTTTAGCCAATCTGCAGAATAGAATAAAGCTCGCCCCGTGCTCCAGCTCTGGCAAAGAAGACTACGAAGACGCAGTGAGCAACCCGCTGTGAGTCCGGTAGAACCGGGCGCCACCGCGTTTGCAGCAGCTGGTTTTCCAGAAGTAGAGTCCCAGGTCTTCCTCCCAAGGTTTCTCTCGGCAGACACGGACCTCCAACCTTTTGGTAAAAAGCCAAGTGCGTTCATGAACTGTTAGCACCACCCTGGGACACCTGGAGTCAACATGAGTCAGAATGAACTCGCTGGCAATGGAAGGCTGTGCCTCAGCTATCGAGGGTCAGGAAAGGGAGAAGGGTTGGTTTGGGGAGGAGCTCATGGCATCATAGCCAGGGGGTAGAGTGATTTAGCCAGTAAAGGGATCTGCCTCGATGGGGCATTAAACGCTTTCTCTGAGTTTTTTCCCCTCTGAATTGTGTGACCTTTAAGGAGTCATTTTACCTCTGTTTGTTCCGTTTCTATAAAAAGATGGGATTGAACTAGACACCTTAAGACCAGTTTAAATTCTAAATAGTTTACAATGCCATGGTTAAACCAGTCTGCAAAAAATCTTAAGTTGTTGGAAACCAAGCTCAATCATTTTTATTGTTAAGTGACTTTGTAGATCAAGTTCAATTTTTTTAAAACCCCTTGCTGGGAAACAGAAATGCATGCTGGTTACTTAGAGATCTCTCCAAGTCCTGACCTGAATTCCAGCTTTTAAGACGAGGGTTCACCTGTCTTCCCCAAACCACCCTGCAGACAAGTGCTGACATGCACTTCTGGAGTGTAACAGGTGGGCGAGTAAGGCCAAGAGGAAGTCAGTCCCCTTTACTCTGATTAAGTTTCCTTCACTCTGTCAAGTTGATCTCTTGCCCGTTCCTAGCATTTGATCATCTCTTTGAAACCAGGTTAATTACTTTCCCCACCCCCACCCCCTCTTTTGCTTATTCAGATAACAGTATGGTATCATCTTCAAAGGCCACATATCTGGAAGAGAAACAAGACGACATCTAATAATTGACTGGTTTCTGCCTCTGGTTAATAATTTGGACACTTTTTACCAAGGGGCCTGTTATTAGGAAGCTCGACGTTTTAATTAGAAAGGGCAGAGGGATGTGTGTATAAAGAAGAGCTTAGTAGTTATTGTTAATTTTCTCTGTGAACAGTCTCGTGTTGAAGGAATGAGAAGACGAAAAAGACCCGGAGCATCTGACCCAGTGAGCATTATACTTGTTTGTATTTCAGGTTGTTTTCATTTCAAATCAAGGATCAGTAGCCACCAATGATCAGACAGCATGTCCATTGCTTCTTTTAAGAGTTACCTTTAGCAGCAAAAGAACCACCCAAGTCACTCCAATAGTTATAGGAAGCTGGTTTGAGCAAAATTGTCTTGGTCTGTTTATCTGGAAAACACATCAGAAAACGTAGCTGGAGACTAAAATTTCCAACACCTTCCCTGTAACATTCTGGCAGCTGGCACTGAAAATCATTTTGGCACCCTAATGAGCCTGGAAGAGTTCTGGAGGCATAGTGCCTTATGGGTTGGACTACTAACCACAAGGTCAGCAATTCCAAGTCACCAAGTGCTGCGCGGGAGAAAGATGAGGTTTTCTGCTCCTGTGTGGATTTTATAGCCTCAGAAATCCAATTGGGGGAATTCGACTCTGTCCTATAGGGTCATTATGGGTCTGGAGTTTTCTGGAAAGAGCCCTGGTAGCATAATGGTTTAAGCATTGGGGTGCTAACTACAAGGCCTGTAGTTCCAAGCCACCAGCTATTCCACAGGAGAAAGATGAAGCTATCTTGTCTCATTCAGATTACAGCCCCTCACCTGAAAAACACACAACACTCCTCTAGTTCTTTAATCCTCCCTCCCGCCACTATTATGACCTCAGTCCTATCTCGCAAATCCTGCTAGGCCGGTGTAAAACATCAGTACAGTTGAGAGTTTTCAATATACGTAATTCAGGAAAGCCAAACCCCACAGAAACAGTAATTGAAGTAACGATTCCAGAAGGGTAGGGGAAAGGAACGGTAGGAAGAGGAAACGGATAGCAATGATGAATAATCCCTCTTGAGGGGGTTGAACACCAGGATTGTAGGTGAAGGGATAGAATGGGAGGTGTAAGATATGTGTAAATAATAACAACAATACATAATCTATTAAGGGTTCATGAGGGTGGCAGGGCAAGGGAGGGAGGGAATAAAGAGGAGCTGATACCAAAGGGCTCAAGAAGAAAGATAATGATTTGAATCTGTTGATGGCAACGTTTATACATGTCTGCTTGATATAATAGATGTATAGATTGCTGTAATATATGTAAGAGCCCCCAATAAAGTGATTTATTAATGAAAACAAAACAAAAACTGATATTTAGCTCAATGGGTTCTACAAGGATTAAATGAGTTTATAATACAAGTAAAAAACATGTCATATTTTTAAAACATGGGTTATTTTTGTTGAGCAAAATAATTATATCTTTCTTTGATAATTATCAGGTCATTTGAAAAGAACACATATTTTTAGTTTCTACTGTTTTTCTAAAGACTGATATTAAAATTGTTTTATAATCCTTGGACCTTAAAAAAAAAAAAAAAGCTTTACAACCCCAGAAACCCTACGAGACAGTTTTACTCTGTCCTATAAGGTTGCTATGACTTGGAATTGCCTGGACTCAGAGGCAGTGTGTATGCAGCCTTACAAAAGTTAAAAGAAACAAACAAACACCCACTGCCATCAAGTCCTACGCATAGTGACCCTGCAGGACAAGGTTAAACTGCTCCTGTGGGTTTCAAAGACTGTAACTCTTTATGGAAGGAGACAATCTTGTCTTTCTTTCCTGGAGCAGGTGGCGATTTTGAACTACTGACCTCGTGGTTAGTAGCCCACTATGCCACCAAACACATAGAGACTCAAGTTGATCATGATTCCCAGCAGGTGACAGGGAAGGGAGTGAGGTTCTTGCTTAGAGGTCAAGTGTGATAGAGAAGCTGGGAAACAGACGTGGTGGTGGCTGAACAGCTTAGTGACTAAACTCAGTGTCACAAAATTGTTCTCAAGGATTTTTAAATGTTGAAAGGTTGTATGTAGTAAAATGTTGGCACGTTTTGTTATGTAATATATATTTACCACAATAAACAAGGGGGGGGTGTCTATACATGTTAGCTGATATATCTAGCCTACTCTGATTTTTTAGGGTATTTTTCCCAGTTCCTTTCCTTTGCCCTCAGCCGTAGAACATCTAAAGTCATGTTAACACTAGTTCACCAGCATTCACATCGCCCATGGACTTAGCTCTGTTATCCGTCTGCCCTGGTAGCATCCTGGGTCCCTCAATTACCAACTGCAAGCAAGTCTGTTTACTGTCTCACGTGTGTTAACATTTAGCTGAGAGTACATAGATACCGACCTCACACAGCCCTGGCCCACATTAAGTCTCAGTCTTTTCAATCTTGTCTGCTCTTGGGATGTATCAGTTGTCTATCACTGCATAACAAATTAACCCCAAATTTAGTAGCTTAAAACAACAAATATTTATTTTCTAGCAGTTTCTAAAGGTCAGGAATCTAGGCATGGCTTAAGCAGTCACTCTAGCTAGGGTTTCATTCATTTGCACTCCGGATGCCAGCCAGGGTTAGAGCCTCATCTTGGAAATGACATTGCATCATTTTGGTCCTTCTTAAGGAAAAAGGATTGGAGACCTAAAAAGATGAGGTCATTCACCTGCTGCCCTTTCATCTTGTCCTTGCAGAGCTGGCTGACCGTTTTCTGACGACTGTTCTCCAAGGCAGGGATAGGGTTTCAGGCACCTGGGCTCCTGCAGAAGGGATGGTGGAACGAGAGATGCCAATTTGTAACTGAGCTTTGGCCTAAATGGTAACAGCGGTCTCTTTTCCTTTTTCTCCTGTTTCTCTTTCTTGCATCTTCTTGATCTTTCTCCACTCTGTGAGCTGCTGTAACTTTCCTCTGCATATGTTAGCATAGGATTGACTACCTTTGTTTGTCCCCGGTGCTTCCTGTGCAAATGTAGCCGTATTGGTGTGGCAGGAACATTTTTTACATGTATTCAGTACTGGTGCACAGATTTTCTTGATTTAGTCAGGATATTCTTTCCATGATGTAAATAATAAGCCCTATCTATAAGATGATCCTATCATTTATTATTAAAATGAGTATGCTTTGAAGAGCAAAAGGGCGTATACACTCAAGGAAATGCTTCTCAGCCATAAAGCCAACAAGTCCCGATGGATCCTGAGATGAGCCTTAAAAGCATCAGGTTGTGCAAAACAAGGCCATTGAAAAAGGGCAAATACTATATGATCTCACTTATATGAAATAGGCAGATACATAGAAACCAACATTCCTGGTGGTCATCCAGTGGTAGGAAGAAGGGTGTATTCCCCCCCTCTGGAACATTGACTTTATGTCAGTGGTAGTGGGATGATTTGGAAAAGAAGAGTAAGAACGATATTCAACATGAAGAATGTAATCAGGGTTATGGAATTGTACATGTAGAACTCGTTGCGATATTGTTTGTTTTGCTGTGATAATTTCCATCACCATAAGTTTGGTTTGTTTGTTTTTAATAAAAAAAGAAAATAGAAGGGGGCACCATTACTGGGCCACCCCGAGGAACCAGGACGCTGATTCACCAGACCCATGTGCCAAGCAAAGCAGATGGCTCCCATCATCCAACTGTTAGACTTTCCCGCTTCTTTGACCTTGCTGCTTTGCACTCCTCTCCTTGATCCTCACCACCCTCCTCCTCCACAAAGCCTTCCCAGATGGAAACACCCTCCGCGGGATTTCTACAGCCTTTGTTTTTACTCCTGACATTGTCTGTTCACATTTTATTTAGCAGCATACTGCTGCACAGGTAGTCTCTGTTACTGAACTGTAGGTTAAGGGCAGCGAGCATTGATGATTCATCTTCCATTGACCCCACCGCACTCAGCTGGGCTGGATGGGCCCGTGACAAGCAGGGGGCGTGGCCCAGCCAATGGAGTAGGCAGCCTGCAGTTTTACGAGGGAGGCAGGGGCAAGATGGCCAGATTTCTTTCTTTCTGTTCTTTTCTCCAAGAAGCCAAAAACTCTAAATGGTTGTACACAGTGCCATAATTTTTGAAGATTAGAAAACAAAATGTAGTAATGAATAAGAAGTCGACAAGGTAGCTAAGAAGTCAAAGCAGATTGTTTGGGCTCAAATCTTGGCTCTTTCAAATCCTAGCTACGGTCTTTGGGCAAGTTACTTAACTTCTTGGTGCCTAAGTCTCATAATCTTTTAAGTGAAGTGATTAGTTGTACATACTTCATCAGGATTAAATGAGTAAATACTACTGAGCGACTGGGGTCTTAAAAACCTGCGAGTGGGTACCTAAAGCACAACGACTGATCTCTCCCAATATGGAGCAAAGAATTGTAAATAAAATCAAAGATTGCCCCCGACTGCTTCGAAAGGGACCACATTGAATGGCCCTGGGTTGAAGGAGAGAAAAATGTAAAACAAAAATCAAATCCATAAAAAAAGATCAGCCTCACAGGTCTGACAGAGACTGGTAGAACCACCAAGAGGAGGTCCTTACTTACTCACCCTTCAGCCTTTGGAGTGAACTCACACCCCCAGGACTCAATTTTCAGCCTAACAATAGATAGGTCTATAAGGTGAACAATAATATCAGAGAGGTAGCACTCAATCAACCATATGAGATCTTTTAAAAGGGCTGCATTTGCCCCAGGACAAAGTTCAGAAGGCAGGAAGGTTTGGGATAGAAGGAGGTAAAGGCAAGGGAAACCCAGGAAGGAAGTGGGGTGCGTGATGTTACTTGAGAGAGATTGCCCTTCATACACATGCACTGGAACGTGTATTAATCGGTGAGTAAAAAGCTAGTTTGCTCCATAAACCATCACACAATTCACAACAGAAATTAAAAACAAAACCCAAACCAGTAAGTCCCACTTATAAATGTTAAATAAGGAACATTTTAAAACTTAAATACAGACTAAAAAAAGCACATCTGGGCCAATCAGCAGCTTTCCAGCCATGCGTTTGCAGCTCAGACTTTCCTGGGTGCAATTTGATGGCCTTGCTATCACACCCCTCTGACCACTCAGACCAGAAAAGGCGGATCTTCCCTCGAGAGGCCTTTCTGCGCCCTCTGTTGTACCTTTGCTGACCTCCGCCGTTGTCCTTCTTAGCCCTGTGCCTGACCCTACTCTGCACTTGCTTTCCACAAACCTCCATGACACTCGTGGTCAGGACAACTGGCTAAATCATCCCACTCGAGCTCTGGCCCCAGCACCTCACACGCCCATCTCCATGTTCCAGGGACGCATGAAGAGCGGAGAGGAAAGGGAAGAAAGTATAGCACGTGTCTCGTGCTAGCCATGTTACGTTATGGCTGTGTGCAGGTAAGAAAGGCTGTGTGTGTGTGTGTGTGTGTGTGTGTGTGTGTGTGTGTTGGGGGGGGCGGCGGGGGGAACGACACTAGAACTGATTGTGATTACCCAACTCATTTTAAAATCTATTTAACCATGGAAGCATATGATACGTGAATACTATGAAAAAAGGGGGGAAAGAAGCCCAACTTGACTAATGGTCACCGTAGGTGGAGGGGAAAGAGTTGTTGTGCAGGGGCGTTGAGTTTATACCAGTGGTGGTAAGGATGTTAATAGTAGCTACACAGCACCAAGAGTATCGTCCATAACACTAGATTATACAAGTAGACGTTGTGGAATTGGAGAATGTTCTGTTGTGTATAACTTCCCCACGATTAGAGAAAAAAAATTACATGAATAACAATGACAAGGAAGAAGAAAATGTTCTAGAATTGAATAGGATGACAATGGTACAATTCTTGTGGATATGATTGAATTATTGAATTGTATGACATGTGGATAGCGTGCTAATAGAACTGTTTTTAAAAACGGCACTGGACAAAACAAAACCAAAAACAGAGTTCCAAGAAGACTGAGTAACTATGACCAGGCCTACGGCGCGCTCTCAGGTGGTCGCACTGTCATGGCTGGTGTGGTGCTATGATGTTGGAGGCTATGTCACGAGCATTTCAAATACTAGCAGGACGTAGGTTCAAAGCCAGCTGTCTCTGTGATCTCAGTCCCTTACCTAATGGGGTAACAGAGCCTCCTTTACAGCACAGTTAACATGTTTGAAGTGCCTCTAACCTGGAAGGGGGTCCGTTACAGTGATGAATAGAGAGACCCAGTCCCCCGGTCTTCTTTGCAGTCTCCTGGAGCCCCCCTTTCTTTTCCTTTGGGCAGAGACACACCCCTGGCCTGGTTGTCACCTGCTCTGGCTGAGTCCCTGACTCGCTCTCCTGACTGTCTCCATTCTCACGCTGGTCCTGGCACCCCCAGCTCTGCTTCCTGCTCTATGTTCATAATCTCAAAAGGGCTGCCAGGTTAACCTTCCATCGCCACTTTCCTCTTTCGCCAAAGCCCGTTCTTTTTCTCCACCGTTCCCAGTTTTCTGTGGCATTAATCCGATTCCTCCCCAGGGCCCCTTTCATCAACCTTACTGCCCGCCCCCACGGTCCCCAGGGCCTCCCTCAGTCCATTCTATATCTCAGTGCTCGTCCATTTAGGGACCCTTGCTGGTTATTTCCCCAAGCTCAATATTTCCTCCACTCTTTCCAATGGAGAATGTCATGTCCCCACTTTAAGGCCCTGGTCAAATCCCACCTTCTCTGAACACTTCTAGCAGTCTAGTTTAAGTGAAGTCAACGTACACTTACTGAACTTGTTATGTGCAAGGAACTGTGAGATGAGAGGTCATAAAGCTGGACAATAGAAAGCTGTCGTCTCTCTGAGGAGGATAAAAAAAGAAGGGAGCAGCATTTGAGCTGGGATTGGAAGGAGGGTCAGTATTTTTCTAGAATGGTGTAGGTGAAGTAGAATGCACTAGGTTTGTTTGGTCAGATCAGTCTTTAACATCTTTGTAAAAGAAATGCACTGCACTATGGAAGAGGGGAGGGAACACTAAAACTGACTGCGATTGCACAACTGATTTCAAAGGCGATTTAACCATGGGGGGATGTTCTAAAATTGATATGGTAATGACTATATAATTCTCATTGATATGCTTGCTCGATTGAACTATTGAACAGTGTGATATGTTAGTTATGTGCCAATACAACTGTTAAAAAAAGAGAAAATGCATTACACACATACTGCACATAGGGCTGAGTTCTAACAACCATGTTTGTGCTATGCAACTTTGTCCTCCTTGGCCATAAATGACACTTGACCCAAGTTGCCAACCAGATTTTCTTCCCTGTGGCGGGGGTGGGGGGGATGGGGGGGTGATGGGGGTTGGGGGGGGGGGGGTCTCATCAATGTTGGTTAGTTTCTACCTCTGTAACTGAACAATGAAGGACAGCAACCTTCTACCATGTGCCCAACAGGAAGAGGAAATGAGGAATGAAGCAAATGCTTAGAGAAGCCAAGAGGAGACCATCTGTCCATAGGGAGAGTCAGCCAGGAACATAAGTCATGCCAATACGAGTCTCCCAGGCCCAGTTCCAATTCTTTGAGTCACAGGGCCTCAAAGTTGGAATTTCCTACAAGAAGCGGAGTCTTGGATGTCCCGAATACAGAGTGAGAAGTGCTTGGCCATCAGGCTGGAGAAGGACCAGTGGCCCCTTACCCCTTGCGAGGGTTCTTGAATGCTATATACAGAAGTTCAGATAATGTTACTTAAAAGGAAAACAGACAAACAAAAAGCCATTGAGCCTTTGTGCAGAAGAACAATGAAAAGTTTCAGAGGTAGACCTTCAGGAGATAGAATTTGATCATTTGATCTCCCTAAATTTGTTCAAGTTTTTCATCTTTCTGCTTTATTTTTTATTGAGATTTTTATCTGTTTTACTTTGTTATGCTTATTAGTTTTTATTTGTTTGTTTGAATTTAAAACTCAGCTGGTAAATGGCAGCATTTACCAGTCACAAGACCTTGGGGGAATTACCTAACTTCTTATGTTCCTGCCTTTATAAAGTGAGTCAATGCTTAGCCCATAAGATTTGGGTATAATGATAAGAGGCATGCAAATATTGAGCTTGCAAATGGCAACTCTTATTATTTGTATAATCTTTCCTTCTGCTAAATTTCTATGATGCTTATTAGTCACACAGTCCATGTTTTCCTTACTGATGTAGAATAGTTTCAGGTATGCCGATTTACTCTCACAATCAGAGCAAAAGCATTCACACCAGGATGGCATCTTAAAGTTATTTTTCAACCACTCCTTTAATTCCTGTAAGAGTTTCTGGGCACAGAGCATGAAGAAGTCGGACTTGACTGATTGTTATTGGTGACAGCAAAACCACTCGGTACAAGTTGGTAGTTAGTGGCTGATAAGCATTTCCACATGTTGACTCTTCATGAACTGATAGTCTGGGTTGAGGTTTAGCAGAAAAATGACCACATCACTGAAATCACTTCCCAAATGACAAGATATCATGAGCCAAGGAAATGTAATTATTCTCTTATGTGTACTTTCTGCTTTATATTATGATGTGGTGGCTGTAACTGGTGCCACCAAATATTGGGTAAATATGACACAGATATGGGTTCTACAGCGGTTTCATTAATTCATGTTTATTTAGAATCTACTATATGAAAGGTATTGAATAAGGTAAGTCTTATGCAAAGATATGTACAGAGCAGAAGCCTGCTCACAATTTATCAGACTTACAGTTTATCAGAAGATGAACGCCATGGAATCATTACGAAGCATTATGTGATAAACACAAGAACAAAAACCAAACTCACTGCCATCGAATCAATTCTGACTTATAACAACCCTATATGACGAAGTATAACTGCCTCTGTGGATTTCCAACACTGAAACTCTTTCCCGGAGTAGAAAGCCTCCTTCTCCTAAGGAGCTACTAGTAGTTTTGAACTACTAACCTCGTGGTTAGCAGCCCAACATTTAACCACGACACCATCATGCTGTATTATAAAAATGATAGAAAGTCTCAGGTCGTTTAAGAGGAGCAAGAAGTCAGGAAAGGCCTTAAGAAGAAGCTACATGTATATGGGCATTGAAGGAGGAGAAGGATTTTGATAGCTGGTCTTGGGTAAAGAACCAGTTTAAACTGAGCAAAGATAGAGATTGAAGTGCTCAAGGAGACCAGAGTATGAGGTCTGTGGAAAGAAACAGAGTAAGTAAAGATAAGGGGGCTAGTTGGAAGGCAGAGTCAAGAAAGCTTCAAATGTTATATGGATGCTATAGCAAAGTATGGTGAAGAAACTAGATGGTGCCTGGCTATCAGAAAGAATAGCATCTGGGATCTTAAAGGCTTGTTTTCAAACAGGAAGCCATCTAAGTGAGGCATCAATTAAATCCATATGGAAGAGGCACATCAGCCTGTGGGATCCAAGGATTGGAAATAATATAATCTAAACCTAAAGGAGGGAATGGCATCAGAGCTTAGATTGTGAACAACTGGTTTGCAGAAGGTTATGGATGACACTGGGAGTTCAAAATCTGTTTGCAAGGCCAACACATGATTAAGACTGAGGTGAATCCACTCTGATCATAGTTGAGGGACGTGAATAGCCTTATCAGACAGAAAGCATTGTAAAGTCAATTATGGCACACATAGTTAAGTCAAAATATAATATATTATCATTTGATCTCCCTTTTGACCCACTTTAAAACTGTTTCTGTTTAAAAAAAAAAAGTGCAGAAAAAAATACACGTGGATTAAGTCCTTGGAGAATGCCCTCTGACCTTGACTGGGGATGTGAATAGCGCTGATAACATGCAGAAGGCATTGGGAAATAGATTGTTGCAGATGCAGTTACATTAAAATTTATTACCTTATTATTTGGTCTCCCTTATGATACGCTTAAATTTGTTCTAGTTTTTAATCTCTTCTGCTTTATTTTTGATTGACGTTTTTATCTGTTTTACTTTGTTATTCTTGTTGGGTTTTGTTTGTTTGTTATGTTTTTTTGCATATGAAATCCAAGATTGGTAAATCCATAGAGACACAGACAGTAGTGGGATTAATGGATCCTTGGGAGTGTGGCAGGGGAGGTTGAGGGGCTTTAAAGGGGAAGCTAATAAGGATGAGTTCAAGAACGAAGCAGATGCTCTAAAACGGACTGTGGTGATGATACATAACTCTTCTCGATGTGAATGAATTACTGAACTGTATAATATGTAAATTATATGCCAATAAAACTATGGGGGTGGGGAGAAAGCTTCAAATGCTAAGGTTTTTTAAAAATTCATTTTATTGGAGCCTCATACAGCTCTTATCACAATCCATACATACATACATTGTGTCAAACACATTTGTACATTTGTTTTCATCATCATTTTCAAAACATTTTCTTTCAACTTGAACCGTTGGTATCAGCTCCTCATTTTTCCTCTCCCTCCCCACCTCCCTTCCTCATAAACCCTTGATAGTTTATAAATTGTTATTACTTTTTCATGTCTTACACTGACCGATGTTTCCCTTCACCCACATTTCAGTTGTCTGTCCCCGTGGAAGGGGGTTCTATGTGGATTATTGTGATCAGTCCCTTCCCCCACCCCCACCCCATTCTTCCCCTTCCTGGTATCACTACTCTCATTATTGGTCCTGAGGAGTTTATCTGTCCTGGATTACCTGTGTTTCCAGGTCTTATCTGTACTCATGTACATGCTCTGGTCTAGTCGGATTTGTAAGATAGAATTGGGGTCATGATAGTGGGGGGGAGGAAGCATTATAGAACTAGAAGAAAGTTGTATGTTTCATTAATGCTATACTGCACCCTGACCGGCTCATCTCTTCCTTGTGACCCTTCTGTAAGGGGATGTCCAATTGTCTACAGATAGGCTTTGGGTATCCACTCTGCACTCACCCTCATTCACAACGATATGATTTTTTGTTCTGGATCTTTGATGCCTGATTCCTGATCCCATGGACACCTCATGATCACACAGGTTGGTGTGCTTCTTCCATGTGGACTTTGTTGCTTCTCAGCTAGATGGCTGCTTGTTTATCTTCAAGCCTTTAAGACCCCAGATGCTATATCTTTTGATAGCCAGGCACCATCAGTTTTCTTCACCACATTAGCTATGCACCCATTTTGTCTTCAGTGATCATGTTGGGAAGCTTAGCATCACAGAATACCAGGTTATTAGAACAAAGTGTTCTTGCATTGAGGGAATACTTGAGTTTATGCCCAATGTCTGTCTGCTACCTTGATATTTAACATATAAATTTATGCACATAGCTCTATTTCCCTATCATTATATATAAATATATTTACATATGTGTATGCCTGTATTTAGACCTCTATAAATGTCCTTTTCCTCCTAGTTCTTTCCTGTATTTCCTTTTACTTTCCTATTGTCCCACTGTCATGTTCGGCCTTCATTCAGCTTTCAGTAATTCCTCTCAGTTACATTCCCCTTGATCAAGCCCTACCAGACATCCCACACCCTCCTCACTGTAAAATTTAGATCACTTGTTGTTCCCTTGTCCCTGGGTTTGTTAACACCCACTTTCTTTCCCCGCCTCCCCTTTCTCATGTCCCCCCCAGAACCGTCGGTCCTGTTGTTTTCTCCTTCAGATTGTTTGTTCTGCCTATCTTATGTAGATAGAGATGTAGAAACAATAATAAGCACAAAAACAAGACAGAGCAAAATAAAACAACAAAAGAAAACCAAACAAACAAACAACAACAACAACAACAAAAAGAAAGAAAAGTCTATAAATAGTTCTAGGTCTATTAGTTGACCTACAGGAGTGTTTTCTGGTCAAGTCTGATGGGGTGCCATACCCTGGCCCCAAAGTCTATTTTTGGTATTCCCGGGCAAATGCTAAGTTAATGAATTGAGATTCTTACATTAGGCCAAGGGAAATTCCCACAGGCTTCCACGTGCGCACATGAGGTGATATTTATGGACCAATTTATGATTAATTAATGTTGATGATTAGACAGGAGAGATTAGCAGCAATTGGAACAGTGAAGGTATGAGATGAAAAAGCTGAAATGTGGGAGTAGCTATAGAAATGCAAACAAAGAAATTGGTAAGCAAAAATTGCAAAAAAATGTATCAAGTATTTAGACATGGAAGTCTGGGGAGGAATAAAAGAAAACATCTTCTCGAAATAGTAAGTTGGGATCTCGGAGTGCTGATGTTGGTCCTGTGAAGTCAACCAAATAAATAGCTAGTCGGCAGTAAACCATGACTGGAGCTCAAGGAAGGGACACAGAACCAGCTCTCACCTCTATGATCTTTCTCATCCAGCTGACGAATGGAACTGCAGAGAATTACATATCCAAAAGAAAGAAAAAATATAGAAAAAGAAGAGAAACAGGAAAATTTGGGATCCTATTTACTTGGGGGTCCGGGAAAGGAGCCAGACAAGGAGACTGAAAAAGAAAATTCCAAGATAAAATTCACTTACTGTCCATTCTGTGCTTCTTATGTTCTTGGCACTAGTCTACATGCTTTACATGCCTTAATTTAATTCTCCAGAAACCTAGTGATATCAAGGAGATGCCATTTAGAACAGCAATAAGATGCCACCTCACCCCCAGTAAACTGGATGGCTATGGTTGAAAACGACAACAAAAACAGAAACAACAGGTGTTGGTAATGATGTGGAGAAATCGGAACCCTCATTCATTGCTGGTGGGAATGCAAAATGGTACAGCTGTTGTGGAAACAGTTTGGCAGTTCTTCAAAAAGTTAAAGTTAGAACTACCATATGACCTAGCAATCCCAATTCTAGATCCATATATACTGAAAAGAATTGAACACAGGAACGCAAAAAGAAACATGTGATCCAATGTTCACAGCAGGACCTGACATAGAGCCAAAAGGGGGAGACAACAGAAATGTCTGCTACCAGATTAACAGATAAACAAAATGTGATATAAATATACAATTTTAGATGTCGTTGAATCAATTCACACTCATTGCAACCCCAGACACAACAGGGCAAAACATTATTTGGTCCTGCGCCATCCTCACAACTGCTGCTGTGTCTGAGCCCATTGCTGCAACCACTGTGTCAATCCATCTCATTGAGGGTCTTCCTCTTTTCCCTGACCCTCTACTCTACTAAGCAAGATGGCCTTGTCCAAGGACGGATCACTCTGACATCATGTCCAAAATAGTGAGACAAAGTCTCACCATCATTGCTGCTAAGGAGCTTTCTGACTGCATGGTACATTGAATATTTCTCACCAACACCATAAATCCAATAAATTCTTCTTTGGTTTTTCTTATTGGTTGTCTAGCTTTCCCTTGCATAAGTGGTTGTTATGTTGTGAAGTGTCATTCAGTGGGTGCCAACTCACAAAGACCTTATGTACAACAGCATGAAATCGTGCTCAGTTCTGCTCCAGCCTCACAATCATTGTCCTCCATAAAGGAGAGCAAAAATTTTGATCCATACTACAACATGGATGAACCTTGGAAGCATTATGCTGGACGAAAGAAGCCAGCCACAAAGTGGCAAATGTTATATGATCCCAGTTAGATTGAATAGGCAAATATTTATAAACAAGGGTTATTAGTGTTACCAGTTGTCAAAAACTGAAAACCTCATGAATAGCAGTGGAACACTAGCCGATATAGTTCCAGAAGAGCAATCCGTTAGATTTGGAAGGCACTTAAAATATGGCTGAGGAAGAATTGTCTTCACAAAGTAGAGTAGTAGACTCAACACCTTGACGAAGCACTAGAAGCCCTCACTGTCTGTCCCAAGATATGCTTAACACAGCTAACTGGCCAAAGGTTGGAAGGAATCCATTTCTGTAACCATCCCAAAGAAAAGTGATCCCACAGAATGCAGAAATTATCAAACAGTATCACTTATATCATATGCAAGCAAATGTTTCTGTAGTTTATTCAACAATAGATGCAGCAGTGCATAGACAGGAAGCTGCTAGAAACTCGGGCCAGATTCAGAAGAGGATGTGGAACAAGGACTATCATTGATGTCATGAGCATCTTTGCTCAAAGCAGAGAATACCAGAAAAGTGTTTTATCAGTTATGCAAAGACATTCACCTGTGTGGATCAGAACAAGGTATGGATATCATTGAGAAGAATGAGAATTGCAAACATTTCACGAACATGGATCCAGAGGCAGTGCCTCAAACAGAACCGGAAAATGCTGCGCTTTCAAATCAGGAAGGGTGCGCCATGGTTGCAGCTTTTCACCGCTCAGTCAATCTGCGTGCTGAGCAAACAATCTAAGAAGTTGGATTGATTGGCGTCAGGGTGAGAGGAAGGTTTATCACCAACCTTTGATGTGCAAACGAAGCAATCTTGCTTGCTGAAAGTGAGGAGGACGAAGCTTTTGCTGATGAAGATCGAGGATTGCAGTCTTCAGTGTGGATTACAACTCCATTTAAAGGAAACAAACATTCTTACCCCTGGATGGATAGGTAACATCATGATAAACTGAGAAAAGATTGAAGTTGTCAAGGCTTTTGTCTTGCTTGGATCTGAAGTCAGTGTTCATGGCAGCAGCAATCAAATCATTGCAGTGGACAAATCTGCGGCCCAAGACTTGAAAATGCTAAGAGCAAGGATGTCACTTTTGGGGACTAAAGTACGGCTGACCAAAGTCATGGTCTTTTCAATCACCTCATATACGGGTGACAGTTGTGCACTGAGTGAGGAAGACTGAAGAATGGATGTGTTTGAGTTCTGTACGGTGCTGGTGAAGACTACGGAAAGCACCACAGGCTGCCAAGGGAACACGCAAATCTGCTTGGAGCAAGTACAGCCGGAATGCTCCTCTGCGAGAGAAGCCCTGGGAAAGGGCGTCAGGTGGAGGGGCAGCGGAAAAGAGGAAGACCTTTGACAAGACGGATTGATACAGTAACTGAAACAATGGAGTCAAGCATAATAATTGCGTGGATGGCGTGGGACTGGGCAGTGTTTCGTCTTGTTGAAGGAACCGTTTCTGTGGCAACTCACAACCACCACCGCCAGTGGTGAGACGGGAGGGAAAAGCGAGGTCATTGGTTCAGGGTCATGGCCTTTCTGTAAAGGAACTCTGGTGGCTTAGTGGGTGATGTGATGGACTGCATGCACAATGGTGGCAGTTCAAACCCACCAGTCCCTCCACGGGTGAAAAAGGAGGCTTTCTGCTCATGTAAAGAGTTACTGCCCCAGAAATTTTCTATCTTAGAGGGTCCCTCTGAGTTGGAATTGACTTATTGGGCAATGAGCTTGGTTTTGGAGTTTCTGTAAATAGCTATGGAATAATTGGAGAACAATGGCAGTGGTGGCCCAACATGATGAACACAATTGATGTCACTGAATTGTACATATAAAATATTATTGAATTAGAAAATGATTTCTTGTATATAGTTTACCATAATAAAGTATTTAAACGGGAAACAGGCCTAATGAGATGTGTATTTAATTACTTGCTGGGGAGAGGGGCATGGGGTGGAGAAACAAGGGTAAGAATGATTAAGCAACTTGCCCATGCTCACACAGTTGGGCTCAGGGCCCAGAGTCAAACACAAGCAGCCTGACATCAGTCATGTCCTTCGCCTCCAGTCTATTCTGTTTCTAATGTAGTGGTCCAGGGTAGATTCACTGAAATAAAGGTGATGGTGATCAAAAATGCCAGAGTTGACGGAAGATCATGGAGAAAGAGAATCATTACCATAAACAGAGAGACTCCAAAACGAGGCTCTGGTTTCACAAAATCATGTACGCGCAAGAACCCACTCTGCCCTGGACTTTATACCTGCCTCATTCTCTTTCACAAAGCTGATCAAGCATGACCAGAATGTTTTCACTCGTGTGATTGTTCTGGGAACAAGGTAGCTAAATGCATTCATTAGTCACTCTCCTTCTCTGTCATCATCTGAGAGCCATTAAACCCATGTAACCTGCCGTTCAGGTGGCTGGAAAAGAACATGAGCCAAAGCCCGACTGTCCACTGCGTGGTCCTTTAATGAAAGGTCAGAGTCGTTGAACGGAAGCTCGAGCTCCCTCTTTAGCCGAGGCCCAAGAAAGGTAGAGAAAGGGATAGTACAATCAAGAGAATTTAAACAGAGCTTAAGTAGAACTAAGAGTTCTACTTCTTATTTATTAGGACAATAGAGTATTAAATCTCCAAACTACAAAGACCTTTGAGTGTCATTGAGGTTTTAAGTAAATTTAGGTTGGGGTCACTGGCAATCAAGTGCTTTGACTTGAATATTTTATTGTCTTCATTTATCTTTATGCAGAATTTGGGTATAACTATATTTTGTTAATTGGGCAGACACCACCTATCTCTCCATGAGGGGCTTGATGGTTATTTCTGGCCAGTGTAAAACACCCATGAGACCTTTCATCTGACCTGTATTAGGGCAGCTCTCGGCCAGTCGTCCCTTCTCAAACTCGGATGTCTGATCTCAGCTGCCTCCCGGCCACACGTGAAGTGACTCGCCTGGGATGCCACGCTCAGGAGGGCCACAGGCATGCACTGGTTCTTTACCCGATTTATTATGTGAACAAATATTTCCTGAAAGCCTGCTGTGGAGCAGACACTGTGCTCACTGGAGAAGATCAACAATAATCGATTAAATATGTAATTGTCAAGTGGCAAGAAACAACACAAAGAACAGTAGTTGAGTGGAAGCGAATAGAGAGTGAGGAGGGAGTGGGGCTATTTTCAGAAGGGGGGAGGCAGAGTATGAGGTGCCATTTCCAAAATGGCTCCAGCAACATGAGGCCGGAGACAAACGACAGGTACAGTCTGACGAGCTTACAAATTGCTTCAGAGCAGGGAATGGATCTTCTTCATCTCGTACTCTTCCAAACACTTGCTAATCTACCTTGTACCTATTAAATACCAGGTGAGTAAAAACAACTACTAATTTAATTGGAGTTTAAACTGTTGAAATTAAAATTTGATGAACTGAAATGTTAACTCCTACCAAATTTCAATTTAAAATTGCCATAATTAATTAATGGAACCAGGTAGCTTGAGACTGTGGGGAAGGGACATGGGGAGAAAATGTGGCATTAGACCAAATAAAGTATTTCTCACGCAGAACCTTTCTTACAGGGGCTTTACCATAACAACAAAAAAACAGTACTTCACATGACGCATGAGTGAACATGGATTTGGGGGGAAACATTTTATTATATTTTAATACAGTACTCATCTTTGTCCCAAAGGTTATAAATAACATGTTACCTGTGACATTAACCAATTACTTGTTAGGATTTTGTACGCTTTATTAAATGTAGATTCTTTTACAAATCTTCTGCCTTTCTTATAAAAATAATCATTTCAAGTAGACTAC
>NW_022110173.1:4174927-4176236 GCF_000313985.2 Echinops telfairi
GTGGTGGGATCAGATCAGGCGCAATTCCCACACTGTGTCTCCAGTGCTGTCCCCTGTAGGGCTATGGGTCATCATTTGTAATTTTTATAGGTATTGCTTTCCTTCAGGGTTGTATACCATTTAGTTGCAATACCGGCAATGAATATTAATTTCTTATTTGTTTTATTCAATATATAACCATTTATAGATTTTCTGCCCTTTAAGCTCTGTGGAAATTACTAGGAATTCAAATCCAATAAGATATGATCTGTACCCTAAAGGAGATCATTGTCTAGGACAATGGTTCTCAGCTAGAGACAATTGTGTCTGCGTGCTCAGAAAATATTTAACAATATGGAAACATTTTTGATTACCAAGACAGGGGCAAGGAAGTACTACTCATTTCAAGTGAGTAGAAGCCAAATAGCCTACAGTGTCCAAAGCAGCCCCCAACAACAAAGAATTATCTGGATCAAAGTATTAATCTTGTCAAACTCTAGACTTAGGGAGACAGAAGACAGACATGGAAATGTTTTACCAAAAAAGTGTGCTCTTGAAACTTAGAGAAGAGACTTTTGAAGATTGGGGAGAGCTTTTCAGAGCTGGTAGATGAGTGCCTGCGTGGGGCCGTGACGTAAAGAAAGGGTGGGTGGAATCAGAAAGCAAAGGGAACCATGGATGCAGATATATGGATGTGTGTAACAACCTGAAACTCGTGAGAAAGGAGTGGCTTTGAATGGTCCTGAATGTGCCGAATGTGGGAGAGGTCAGAGAGGTGGGTGACAAAGGCTCTAGGTGCCAAGCTGAAGAGTTTAATCTTTATCCTGAGGGCTCTAGGGGGTCACGGAAAGATTTCAACAGGAGAGTTTGTTGCTTGGACATGCGTTTTAGAAACTTAAATTGGTATAGGAGGGAGGATGGATTGGTATAGGATGGGCCAGATTGGAAAGAAGCAGAGTTAGAGGTATTTCAGACTAGAAGGGACAAGAGCCACAGCCAAGGCGGGGAGAACATGGAGGGCAGGGGAGAGGCACAGTGATAAAGGAGGTTAGAATCAGAAGGAAATGGAGCTAAAAGGCCCATAGGAGGAGGTACACCCCCACCCCACCCCCGCAAAAAAACAACAACAATGGAAAAAGCCCCCCTGGGCGGAGCCTTGGTTGCAGTAGTGTGCATTTTTCCTGCCAGTTAGGCACCCGGTTGGGTCGCCTGGAAAGGTTCTCTCCGGTCACAGGGAATACTTTCATGAAAGCATTTTGCTAGAACCTTGTTTTCTGTGATGGCCAATTTCAAAGAACAGTGTGTGGCTGTGAACTTTTGTTTCCGGCTC
>NW_022110173.1:4178232-4181399 GCF_000313985.2 Echinops telfairi
AAAAAAAAAAAAAAGGAAAGCACAGGGTTAGCATCCATGTGGAAGAGCTATGCATGAGTAACTGTGCTTTGAAGCCCAGGGTGTGGATGAGGTCATGGTCCAGGATGAGGATGCAGAAAGAGAAACGGGAGGAGAACAGATCTGGAGAGCAGCTGTTGATTGACTGCCATGTAAATTATATGAGGAGCTGAATGCTCATGTGATAGTGATGGTTTTGTGTCAACTATCTCAGCCAAAGACACGTTATGTCTTTCCTGGATTGCTGTTCTTATTTCTTCTCGCTTTGTTGACACTGTTCTTTCTAGATGGTGCTCCCAATTTCCTCTCATGCAACCATCCTAATTCTGGACAACATTCTAAAGGTCAATGTAAATCTAACTTGTTATTAATATTGTTATGTTTCAGTGTTCCAATTGTTCATCTGGTGCCTGAAAACCTTCCACAGCATGCCCTCTGTCACTCAACCCCAACAACTCTTTGAGTAACAGAATATTCAAGTAAACAGACTAACAATACAAAATGTTGATTAGAATATGAGCTACTGGAACTCTCACATATTGTTGGTGGCCGTAAGTTTGGTGCAACTACTTTGGATAAAGCTTTAACATTATAACATTATAAAATGAAACATACACCTCCTCTATAATCCTGGGACCCAAGAAAAATAAAAGCACATGTTCACACCAAGGCTTGCATCAGAATGTTCATGGCAATTTTACTCATAATGAATGGACAAAAACTGGAAACAATCTAGGTATCCACCAATAGGAAAACAGCGATACTAACTGTGGTATATTCAAACAGTGCCGCTACTATTCAGCCATAGAAAGGAACACATATATAAAAACAGAAATGAATTTCTAAAACTTTTACTGTCCTCCCCACCCCCACTATCATGATCCCAATTCTACCTTACAAATCTGGCTAGACCAGAGGATGTACACTGGTACAGATAGCAACTGGAAACACAGGGAATCCAGGACAGATAAACTCCTTCAGGACCAGTGGTGAGAGTGGTCATACTGGGAGGGTGAAAGGAATGTGGGGTAGAAAGGGGGAACTGATTACAAGAATCTAAGTATTGCCTCCTCCCTGGGGGATGGACAGCAGAGAAGAGGGCAGAGGGAGACGTCAGACAGTGTAACTTATGACAAAACTATAATAATTTGTGAATTATGAAAGGTTCATGAGGGAGGGGGCAGTGGGGAGGGAGGGGGAAATGAGCAACTGATATTAAGGGCTGAGGTGGAAGGCAAATGTTTTGAGAATGATGAGGGCAACAAATGTACATATGTACTTGACACAATGGATATATGTATGGATTGTGATGAGAATTGTACGAGCCCTCAATCAAATAATTTAAAAAAACTTTTACTGAATGACAGAAAGCTTATATTTAAAAAAATACGTACAATATGAATCCATCTATTTGAAATTCCAGAATAGACAAAACTTACCTATTAAGGGGGAAAAAATCAGAATAGTAATTGCTTCTGAGGGGGTGGGGCTTAGAAAGCGTGGGAGGGCATGAGGGACTTTTCTCAATGATGGTAGTACTGTTTGAGGAGCTCAAAAGACTTCAGGGAAAAGTTCCATTATCTTCCATTTCAGTTTTTCACAAAATTTTGGAAGTCCGCTCTTCAGGCTTTGTAGAAGGCTGAGTGAAGGGGTTGTTCGGTTTTGTCAAAACTCACTGTACAGTGTCCTTAAGATTTGCATATTTGAATGTTTACAAGTATTACCTAAACAAAAAACCAAGCCATGACGATTACTAAGTAAGCTATTCAGAGCTGGGGGTGTGAGGGATTCCTCCAACTTAATTAAGGCACCAAAAATCAAAGTAGAAACGATTCTGAAGAACGATGTCAACTCTTGGGGAGTTACTGTGTCATCAGAGCGGACATATAATTTCAGACTGAGATAAGGAAACCCACATTAGGCTTGAATTTGTGTGATTTCTACCTTCCCCCAGACTTCATATCTCTTTTCTTTGGCAGTTTCATCAACTACATCCTTGAGTCATACTTACTTGACAAACAAGACAAGATCAGCAAGAAAGGTGCAAGAATATAGCTGGCTTACCTGCACTGGAGCAAGATATTTTGCAATTTGATTCACTAAGCAAGACATGGAGAGGGTGACTAAGCGGCAGCCACAGGCACAGTCGCTGGGATAAACAAGAGGACGAGCACTCAGCCTGAAGCAACACCCTGTACCACTGAGCAGCAACAGGAGCAGCAGCTAAACCTGCTGGGCACGGACGACGTCATGAGAGGACAGGATGGGTGTGTGCAGGAGGGCTGCTCTAGAAGCCGAATGGTGTGCTTTCAGTACTTATATTTAGTTACATTACTGTTCATGGGTGTTATGTGGGTTCGGATTTCCTGGGGCCGACCTGAAAAGCCAAAGGGTAGGCGATTATGGTTTGTCTCTCGCCAAACATCTGGATGGGATTTAAGACAGTGTCAATTTTGAATAGTAAGATGCACAGGCATAACCGGGCAATACACAGGCTAGCTAATACATGTGTTCCATCTAAATCTTAGTGGAAAATCCGAACTTATAAAATACTTTAGTTTGGGCAAAATTTAAAGTATTTTTATGACAAAAATAGTACATGCATAAGATTTTTAGAAAATGAAATGTTTGTAAAAGGGGTTGCTCACTTCACTGTTTGAATTTTAATATAATATTAAATATAATATAATAACTATATAATTAATATAATTATATAATAAATATAAATTTAATATAATATAATGTTACCTATTCAAAGTAAAGTCTGTTTTGTTTATTGTCAATAATTGGAAAATAGAAAAACAAAGAAAAAATATTAAGGGACAATTCTTTCTTTGTGTTTTTTGCAATTCAATAGTTTAATCATATTAAGAAGAGTTGTACCATCATCAATTTTAGTAAAAGGTGAAAGATTTATACGATTTGAAGAGAAACCAGCGTGTGCATCATCAAGTGTAGAACCATCATTTCTCCCGTTTTGCACGCATGGTCATGAGCTCCCCGTCGCCCCCTGCACCCCCTAAGAAAACATTAATCCAGTTACTGTCGCTACGGATAGCAATTACTCTTATCAAAGCAATTCACTGCAGCATTTTTTTTTTTACATTTTAGCATGTTTCTTTCTGAAATGTTTAAAATATGACTGCCTC
>NW_022110173.1:4181868-4198956 GCF_000313985.2 Echinops telfairi
AAATGTTTTGAGAATGATGAGGGCAATGAATGTACAAACGCGCTTTACACAATTGATGTATGTATGGATTGTGATAAGAGTTGTATGAGCCCCTAATAAAATGATTAGAAAAAAAAAGTGGCAGGGTACAAATGACATAAATTACTGAATAAATATCATTTAGTGTGCCAATATTTAGTTCTTAGCGTTTCCAACATAATATTCAGTTCCACATCTGCCATCGAATAGATCAAATAAAGCACAGTTCACTGCATCTCCAGGGCTAAGGGAATGACTGTGCCAAAGCGCCCCTGATCACCGCCATTCGGATGTGCATCTCACGTCATTAATGGAGCAATCTCTGGGTCTGCTCCCACTCCACCGAGGCCGCCGGGGGAGCCAGGCTCCATGGTGAGGGCACAGAGGGATCCCCAGTGAACTGGGAACTTCTCTTAATTGGGACACCGGAGGGGCTGTGCTGGCAAGGTTGCGCTGATCCTGGTTGCCTCGGTGGTTTGCAGGGACTTGAGCCAGTGACAGCAAGTCTCCTCCTCGTTTCCCTCTGGCCCAACTGTGGAAAAACACTGGGTCCGTTTCCTTTCCCCTCTTTACTTAGTTGGGCACTCAGGTGACATCTGTCAAAGGGACATTCCTGAAAAGGAAGGGACGAAAGGAAAAGAAACAAAGGACATTTTCAAGAATCACAGAGTCAACAGACAAGATCCAGGTTTCTGAGTTTGCGTCAGCCACGTCATTCCTTACCATGCACACCGCCTGTTCTCTGGGGCCTCCTCCAGAACCGGCCTTTACAATGGATAGATAGGCTGTTGTCCCTTGCAGAGGCAGGGCAGGAGTGGGGCCCAGTCTCCGAGCTGTTCTGAGAAAGCATGGGCACCAGGGAGACTCCCTCAGGCACCAAAGTCTCCTCTTTGGCCTCTGTAACTGTCTTAAGTGAAGAGACGGCTCATGCTGCAGACGTCGTCTGAGCAACAGTGCGCTGTATTTGAAACAGTGGCCTTGGTCCCAGCCTCCGGGCCACGGCCTAATCCCAGACTTTAAGGCTTCCTGGTGCTGCACTTTTGTTTTGTTATTGTTTTCTTCGGATAAACAATTTTATTGAGTTATAATTCACCAATTGAAAATGTATAGTTCAATAGTTTTTTATATATTTGAAGAGCTGTGCAACTATCATGACAGTCCACTTCAGATTTCCATCATTCCCAGAGAGCCCTGGTGGCAGAGTGCTTATGCATTGGTCTGCTAACCGAAAGGTCAGCAGTTCTAAACCACCAGCCACTCCTTGGGAGAAAGACGAGACTTTCTTCGCCTATAAAGAATTACAGCCTCAGAAAACCACTAGGGTGTGTATGATTTGGAAATGACTTCAGGGCTGAGAGAGAGAAAGAGAAAATCATCCCCCAAAGAAATTCTATAACCATTCGCGGTTACATAGCTCCCTCCCTCAGTCTCTGCTTCCCAGCACCTCCAGAGCTCGAGGCAACCGTCACTCCACTTTCTGACTCCATGGTCTGCCTGTTCGGTGATGACATCCTCCATAAAATGATTGAGCCTCCATCAATGTCTTCCTTCGTAAAATGGAACTAATTATATTCTTCACATGGTCGACACACAGGCATTCGCTGTACTGCTAGTTCTCGAGTACTCTCTAAGCTGTTTCTGTGCATTTGCTTCTATGTTGCTTTGTTTCCTCATGCTTGTGGGAGCAGAGCGCATTGCCCACTGTCTGACTTCAGTAAAGATGGGGCGAGGTCCCCAGATGATGACAGACACTCTTCCCTTGGCCCAGCGTGGAAACAAGCTTCCCACCACCTGCTGCACTCGGACCCAGAACAATTCATTCTAACTTCACGAAGGCTCTGTGCGAGGCATAGCTTGAGGTGTTTTTCATGGTTTTGGTGCTGTCACTTGATTTCAGCTCAGCATGCACCTGTGTGACGAAATAGAGTGGCCGCATAGGGTTTTCTTGGCTGTAATCTTGAAGGAAGTAGATTGTCAGCTCTTTGTCCCGAGAAGCTACTGAGTGGGTTTGAACGGCCAACCTTCTGACTAACAACCAACTGCCTAACCGTTGTGCCACTCTTTTGACTTTCATGGAGTAATCGGGTTAATCTTCATAAAACTTCATGAAATACGTACTTCTGTTAACCGCGTCCTATGGATAAGTAAATTAAAGCACAGAGGGATGAAGTTGGTTCGAGGTACAAAGCTAATAAGTAATGGAGCCAGGTTTCAACCCAGGCAGGCTGGCTTCTGTGTTTGATTCCCAGTCCAGCTGTGCCTCTCAAGTATGAGGGAATTTCACAGTGTCCATGCGAAAACTCCATGACGTTTTCATTCCATTTTCCTACTTCCTTTATGAAGCCCTCTCTTCTAGGCGACCTTGTACCTGCCACTTGTCGCCAACAACTCAATGAGCTTCCCTCTTACAGAACTGTTATTTAATAATGTGTTTAAAAATAACAATAATGTGTTTATTCCACAGGATAGAGTCTCAATCACCTGGAAAACAGGTGCTTCTAGATGCTACCATGTAGGGAACACAGAGAGAAGTCTGTGAATTTGAAAGCATTTGTATGGACATAACCACAAAAGCCACTCTGGGCTGGAAAGACTCCATCTTTCCCAATGATGGGCAACTTTTCTGAGCTTGTGGCAAACTTTCCTTAGGAAAGTGTTCTATTGTCATTTGCAAGGTTCTTGCTCACTCACTGATGGGCACCACCTCATACCCTCCGCTTGTGTTGGTACTTAAACACTTGGTAGTTCATTTGAATCATGTACGTTAACTGCCCTAAGTCTCCAGGTATTTGGGGACAGTGTTCCTACCAGATTCATCTCTGAGTTCCTTCAGTTTAGCATCGTTCGTAGCACATAGTCAGTATTTACTAAATCCTTGTTGAGGGCAATTGCACTGAAATGGAACTGGTTTTTCCAAGTCTGTGTTATGGAGTGGATTGTGTCCTCCAAAAATGTACGCTAAATCCCAACCTCTGGTGCCTGTGAACCTGACCTTACTCGGAAGTAGTCTCTACAGATGTGATCAGTTAACATGAGTCCATACCGGAGTAGGATGAGTCCTAATCCAAATTGCAATGGTGTCTGATGGGTGAGGAGAGAGAGAACGAGAAAGGATGGTCATTTGAAGATGCATCTAAAATGGAAACAAGGAACACCTGAGGCAACCATCGCCTGAGCCAGAAAGAGGAGAAAGGGTCTTCTCTGCCTGCGGCTTCAGAGAACCAGGCTTAAGTTCAGACTTGTAGCCCCTTGAGGGGGAAAGACAAGGCTGTTCACTCGCATACAGTGCTAGTCTCAGCGTTCCACAGGGGCAGTTCGACTCTGTCCCACACGGTTGTTATGAGCGCACTTTGACTCAATGACAACGAGTTTTGTTTTGTTTCCAGTCCCTTAAACCACAAGACAATCCATGTCTACAGTTCAAAGCTATGGGAAACAGAAGGATTTCTCTCAAGTTATCTCCCCCAAATATATGCCAGACTTAGCTGCTTGAGAATGACTGTACATCAGGAGTGGATTAAGGGTCATTCTCCCTGAGAGGTATCGGCTGCCAACTTCATGGTACTTCTTAATGGCAGCCCTAGGAAACTAATAGTCTGAAACCCCTTACTGTTTTTTTATTTTTTTCTTTACTAAAAGACATGGCCAAGTTCCTGACAATGATTTCAGCTCCGCTCGAATTCTGGTGGAGCCTGATTCTGAGAGTCCACGGCCACGCATTCTCTCTTGCTTGCTGACTGTTCTCTTGGGGATCAGAAAACCAGGTTTCAGCCTGCGGTTTTTCAGTCCCATAGGAATAGAAAATCAGTTGAAATGGAAATCTAGACTTCCCCTTTCTGATCTGGCTTTAGTAAGGGTTACAGGGTAAAGCTGGAGGAAAAAGGAATTGAGGGGAGAGAGCGAGAGAGCACCTCTTTCTTCCATTGTGCCCCAGTTCTCAATTTTCATTGACGTTAATTACTAGCACAACAAATACGCAGCTGCTGCCAAAGTCAGCCGAGGTCTGGCTGTCCTGGGCAGCTGATCTCCCAGCAGAGGGCCACGTCCTGCTTTTGTGTCTTCTATGGCCGCCTCTTCTGAGCTGGTTGACAAAGAGCTACAAAGTGTAAGACCATTTCCTGCTTTTCTTTCTTCCCAAGTGGAGTTTTCCTGGTTTTTAAGTAGGGTCTCATTTCTAGCCTCCTTATGATCCACGTTATGCAAAAAGGAGAGGGAACCTCTATGGCATTTGCATTTCCATTATACTAAATGCTTTCCTTCTGTATTTTCAAACAAAACAAGACAGACAGAAAGCCATACCCTCTGCCTTTTCTGCCTCATAGCAACCCCTCATAAGGTTTCTGAGACTGCAAGGCTTTTTAGGAGCAGTGAAGTAGTTAGTTTATTGTGTCAATCTGGCTAATAAACACATGTGGGGTTAATTGAAGGGTGTTGGAATACATGGCTCCGTGAGCCTCGCCTTTCTAGTTCTTGGGTCTCTTGCTTTCTGATGGTCGGACCAGGGTGCAGCTACCTTAGCCAGTTCCCTGCTTCAGCTGGCAAGGCTCACTTCCTGCAAGACATCCCTGAGGAGAAGTCACATGGACCTACCCCAATGCAGCCCTGGGTGCTGGAGCACCCTTGTGAAGACCCATGCCAGCGCTGAGATGCTTACACATTCACTGACTCGGCTTTCCTCCTGCAGTCAGCATCATCGCATGTGTTTTGTGAGATGGAGGAGGACTTTGTGGACTGGTGTTGGACATATGGGTTAATGTTGGACTTGTGGGCTTGGGCAGCACTGGGTTGGGATGTTTTCTTGATGCACATTTACGTTTATATAAAACTCTCTTTTATACATGTTTCTGTGGATTTGTTTCTCTAACGTACCCAAACTAACACAAGCCGATAGCCTCATTTTTTTTTTCCCCTCAAGGAGCATCTGGTGGGTTTGAACCACCAGCCTTATGATTTGCTGCCCAATATCTCACCCACAGTGCCATCAGGGCTCCTTCTATATACATACTTCTTATTCTCTGTTATGAAAATTTATTATCTCTACATCTAATGATACTTATCAATCCTCTGTAGCTCAGAGATTTGCTAAAGTAACCTATTCTTACCATTGTTTAAGGAGGTCTAATTTTACTTTGGACCTTCAGAAAAGAGAATCGATCATTTACCGACTGATCTTTCATTTCAATGATTTATTTCACCCTTTCCAATAGTATAGTCAAAAAGAAAAATTATAATATGTGAAGTAAATACAATAAAAGGTTTCCATATTTTATTAAACACCACTACAGGCGTCCCCGTGGCTGCTAACTACAAGGTCATTAGTTTGAACCCATAAACCTCTCCAGGGGAGAGATGAGTCTGCCTGCTCCTATGTAGACCGAAAATCTCAAAATCAAAAAGGCAGCACTACTTTGTCCCACGGAGGCACTCTGAGTTGGAATCCACTTGATGGCAGTAAGTTTTTGGTAGCAAGCTAGTCTCAAGTATAGGCTAAAAGTCTCTAAAATGCTGGGGCAGCAGAGGGTGACCAGAACAGTGGGCCTTAAGATAAGGTGACCAGACGTCCCGCTTTTAGCGGGACAGTCCTGATTTTTAACAATTTTTCCTGCATCCCGCGGCGTTTTTAAAAAGTCACAATTTTTGAAAAGAATGCACGACAAGCTAGGTTATACGGTTTTTGGCTGCCATGTGGCTATTTAGCTAGGATTTGAGTTTTATCAATGGTGTTCCACTTTACCAATGTTAAAATCTGGTCACCTTACCTTAAGAAGATCAACACTTCCCTTCTCCCCCCAAGATCTCCTACCCGTAGGTGTCAAAAAGCCTGAAATCTATGGCTAAATATTCATTCTGAGTATTAAATAGTGTCCTTTCAAGGAACTACCCTTTCAGAGTGCAAACAGGCTGATAATGAAGTTTCTACGATTATAGTATGAATTACTTTATCATACATGGTGAGAAACAATGCAAAATTATTGGGTGGCTTAGAGGAGAAGGAAGAAGAACAAAGAAGTTTGAAAGAACCTAAAATAGTGAGATGTATCAAAAATGTAACTCGACTTTGAAAGATTGCCTCAGGTAAACTCTGGATCTAAATACAAGGAATCCAGTGTGAACAAGAAATGATATTTAACAGATGCTCTTAAAAATCACAATGGATAGATAGGTAGATACGTAGATAGATAGATGGATGGATGGATGGATGGATGGATAGGTAGATAGATAGGTAGGTAGATGGATAGATGGATGGATGGATGGATGGATGGATGGATGGATGGATGGATGGATGGATAGATAGGTAGATAGGTAGGTAGATGGATGGATGGATGGATGGATGGATGGATAGGTAGATAGGTAGGTAGATGGATGGATGGATGGATGGATGGATGGATGGATGGATAGATAGATAGATAGATAGATAGATAGATAGATAGATAGATAGATAGGTAGATTTTAGTCAGTTTATTTATAAGAGCTATTTATAAGAGCTATTAAGGTCCTAAGGTAGTGTTTGTGTTGGATATAATTCTGAAAAGTTTAATACAATTTTCAAAATGTTCCCCAAGTAATATTTGATTAATATCTACAGACATATTTTCATTTGGATGTATATGTACATTCCCAAAATATTACAAATGGGATGTGCCAAAATGGCAAAACTTCATCTCGTGTACTTTAGACATGTGATCAGGAAGGGCCAGTCCCTGGAGAAGGGCATCCTGCGTGCTAATGAAGAGGGCCGTGCAAATGTGGAACACCCTCATTTGTGAGATGGACTGATGACCGATAGGGCGGCCATACGCATGGGCTCAAGCAAAGCAACAATTCGAGAGTGGCAGAGGCCTGGGCAGTGTTGCATTCTGTGGCACGTAGGGTTGCTTAGAGCTAGAATGGACCCAACTTCACGTAACAACACCACGGCACTTAAGCATTCATCCTCCCACCCTGTGGCTCTGCAGAAAAAGACTCCAGAGCGGCTTCCGTAAGATTCCAATATGTAAAAATCCCAATGTATCAAGTTCCAAAGCAAACCAAGCTCACTGCCATCGAGCCGATATCAACGCATAGTGACGCTAGAGGACAGGGTAGAACTGCCCCTTGAGTTCCTAAGATTGGTTATGGAAGTAGAAAACCCAGTTTCCCCCTCAGAGCGGCTAGTGGTTTCAAACTGCTGACCTTTCGGATCACAGCCCAATGCATGAACACTACACCATAAAGATAACAGTCCAGAAAACCCCATGGGGCCATTCTACTTTGTCATATGTGGTTCTGAGTCAGAAGAGAAGACCCAATAACAATATAGGTCTATTTCATAAGGAACTTCTGGCTGGCGGCAAGGCTGGCAGTTCAAATCCACCCAGAGGCACTTGGAAGCGAGGTCTAGACACATTTATTTCCAAAAGGTCACAAACACTGCCAAACCTATGGAGCTCGGGTTCTACTCTGAAACACATAGGGTGCCTATAAGTTAGAATTGTGGCAACTGCTGTGGGTGGCATGTAAATACCATAGTACTTTGTTGAGCTGGGTGTCCTGTTTTCCCCTCTAGCCATTCTCTGACCCATCTTTATCCTGTTAACTGATGCCAGAGGCTAACTCTTAAAGTCTACACTAGAGAGGTGAGAAGTGAGACAGATGGAGATGTTGCTTCTATGATCATTGTTCTAGCCGGAAGTTCCTCCTCCCTGACTCTCCCTCTCTCTGGGGCTCCATTCTTTGCCCCTTCAGATCTCAGATGGTAATGGCTTCCTGCCATTGCTAGTCAGTCCACTAGTGCCGCCCCATTCCTCATTGGTTTCCTTAACCTGCTCACCCCTCTGTAAAAAGTCCTTCACTAAATTCTCTGAATTCCAGCTGAGTATGTCTTCTGTGTCCTGCTGGGACTGGGACTAAATAACATTTTAGTATATTTGTTTGATTATTCTTATGTTACTTCCTCAAGAATGTAAGTTTCCTAAAAGTAGGGACTTCATTTCTGTTATTGATTATCTGCATCATAGCACAATTTTTGACACATGAGTTTTATTGACGAGTAAATACATTATCATTAACACATGTAAGAAACCAAGCATTGGACTGCTAACCACCCAGTTGACAGCTCAACCCCACCAGCTTCTCCGAGAGAGAAAGATGAGGGTGTCCGCCTCAGAAACCGTGTGGAACGGTGCTGTGAGTCAGAACAGACTTGAAAGCAGTGGGAGTTTTTGGTTTATGCTGGAGTAATTTTAGACTTTTTACTTCAAGATTTTATTTGAAATAAGTAAGTCCTCTCCCTCTTTCTGTTAACCACCCAGATCCCCTTTTTCTGCATCAAGACATGTTTAGAATGGCAATTAAAATGTATTTTTTCTGTGGAGAATATACAAAGCAAAAATTCACTAATTTAGCAGTTTGTGTAGGTTCAACTCAGAGACATTGATTACATTATTTTGGGGGGAGGGGGATTTAAAAAAATCATTTTACTGTGGGCTCATGCAACTCTTATCTCAATCCATACATACATCAATTGTATAAAGCACATTTGCACTTTTGTTGCCCTCAACATTCTCAAAGCATTTGTTCCTCACTTAAGCCCTTGGCATCAGCTCCTCATTTTACCCCCTCATTCCCCGCTCCCCACTCCCTCATGAACCCTTGATAATTTATAAATTATTATTTTGCCATATCTTACGCCGTCTGACATCTCCCTTCACCCACTTTTCTGTTGTCCATCCCTGAGGGAGGAGGTTATATGTAGATCCTTGTAATCAGTTCCCCCTTTCCACCCCACTGTCCCAGTATCACCACTCTCACCACTGGTCCTGAAGGGATCATCTGTCCTGGATTCCCTGTTTTCCAATTCCTATCTGTACCAGTGTCTAGCCTATCTTCCTCTGGTCTAGCCAGATTTGTAAGGTGGAATTGGGATCATGATAGTTGGAGGGAGGTAGCATTTAGGAACTAGAGGAAAGTTATAGGTTAGATCATTGCTACACTGCACCCTGACTGGCTCATCTCCTCCCCGCATATCCGCGACCCTTCTGTAAGAGGATGTCCAGTTGCCTACAGCTGGGTCTTGGGTCCCCAATCCACCTACCCCTCATTCACAATGATTTGATTTTTTGTTCTTTGATGCCTGATACCTGATCCCTTTGACACCTTGTGATCACACAGGCTGGTGTGCTTCTTCCATGTGGGTTTTGTTACTTCTGGTTACATTACCCTTGATCACGTCCTACCAGGCCTTCTACACCCTCCTCACCACTGATTTGGATCACTTGTTGTTCCCTTGTCCCTGGGTTTGTTAACACCACTTCCTTCCCTCACCCTCACCCTCTCCCATGTCCCCTCGGAACTGTCGGTTCCATTATTTTCGCCTCCAGATTGTTTTTCCAGCCTATCTTATTTAAACAGACCTGCGGAGATACACTGATTACACTCTTGTCTGACCATTCTCCCCTCCTTTCCTGAGTTGTTCCTGCGTCATTAACATAAACTGACTGCCTTCAGGTTCCCATCTAACCTTTCCAGTTGCTCTAACCAATTGGATCATATGTAATAGTTTTTTTTTAATTGAAAGATCATTTTATTGGGGGCTCCTACAACTCTTATAACAATCCATACATCAATTGTATCAGGCATATTTGTACATATGTTACCATCATTCTTTTCTAGACATTTACTTTCTATTGAGCCCTTGGTATCAGCTCCTCTTTTTTTTCCCTACCCCACCCACCTGACCCCTTGACAAATGATAAAGTATTATTATTATTTTCATATAAAAGCTCTTAAAAGGGAATAAATTAAATGGGTCAAATTAAACTATCATTTGCTTTAAGAAGACTTCAGGGGATATTTTTGTTTTAAGATTATCCCAGGAGAAAATTTTCAGGGGTTCATCCAGTTTCCATGGCTCCAGAAAGTCTGGAGTGGAATGGTGTTTTAACAATATCAGCACACTAAAAAAATAATAATAATATTCATATTCTTGCAGATCTACAAATTTAGGATGCAGCCAATTTAATATACTTTTAAAAATTGTGCTAAAATATACATAATGAACCATTTTGCTATTTTAACCATTTTTCCCTGTCCAAGTCAATGACATTAATTACAGTCACCATATTGTGCAATGACAAGCATGATCTGTTTCCAAACTTTTTCATCCCCCTCAACAAAATCTCAGTGCCCCTCCCTTTCACGTGGCCCTAGTAATATACTCGCTTCATTTTTGAGGGACTGGAAAAGATTGCATGAGTACCATGATGATGATGAAATTTGGAAGTTTTAAAACATAAAATGAGGAGCTCAAAGAACTTCAAAACGCATTTATTATTATTATTAAAACAAAAAGCAAAAGTGTGTCAATGTTGTTGTAAGTGAAAGCCCTCAGATGCCTAGAAGAAGCTGCAGCAGCCCTCACCCCTAACTAACCGACTGGTGGACAGACTAGATGGTCTATGGCAACCCATCCTCTCTCGCAGGCACTTGAACCTGGGCTGGAGCCCCATTTATTCACTCTTTCTGGTTTAAACTTGAGGCGATGTCATTGACTCATCCCCTCCCTTCAGACTGCATAGCCATGCCAGTGTGCGGATGCTATCTTTAAAAAGCCTCTTCAACCACTGCTTTGCCTTCCCACTGCTGTGAAGCTAATCTTGGCCCTCATTACCTCTTTTCTGCCTTTTGCATGTCTCCTAAAATAGCTTCACTGATTCCAGAGTGTGTCTCTTAAGTCCTTCCTGGCCCTAGGCAAGCTACCCAAGCCAGTTTCCCAATCCTCCCTAGCAAGCAGTCTCCACCGTATCATAGCCTTGCTTCTTTGACACCACACGCTCGCCTGCTCGGTCCTGTCTCTGCCTGTCCCTTTGTTGATGTTGTCCCCCATATCTGAAATGCCTCTCCGCCTCTTCTCTGACTACCCAAATCTCACCCATAGTTCAAGTTCAGCTCAGATTCCGCCATGGGCCTTCCTTCCCGTTCTAAACCACAATAATTGCTCCCTTTCCTGGCATCCAAACTACTCAGTTATAGATTCAAAGAGCTGGAAAGAACCTTCGACGTCAGTGAAAGCAGAGCATGCATTGAACCGAATGAGAACATAGACTCAGGGAAACGCTAAGTGACCCATCCAAGCGTCTACAGACACTGGTAGAACAGAGGCTGAAACCTAGACTCTCAACTCTCCGTGCTTTTCCATTGTTGCTGTCAGGCGCTGGTGAGTAAGTTCGGACTCACAGAAACCCTCTGGACAACAACAGAGCGAAGCACCACCTGGGCCTGGGCCATCCCCATAATTGTTCTCCTGTTTGGGCCCACTGTCGCAGCCACTGTGTCATGGGCCCTCCTCTTCCTCATTGCCCCTCTACTTTATCCAGCAAGATATACGTCCTTCTCCAGATGCGGGTCTCTCCTGACAAGATGCTCCAAGCACAGGGGACAAAGTCTTCCCCTTCTTGCTTCTAAGCCGCAGTCTGGCCGTGCTGCTGACAAGACAGGTGTGTTTATTCTTTGGGGAGTCCACAATGCTGTCAATATTCTTTGCCAGCAACATAAAGGCCTGGCTCTTTTTGTTGGTTGGCTTTTTGGCCCTCCTGACCCCAAGTTCCCTATCTCCTAGCAGGCAACTGCTTAGGTTATCTCTTTATCGATTCCGTATATGTATTGCCAATATTTCCATTGGCAACTTTACTATAGCTCAGGTATTGTGCAGCTCCTAGACTCCGGGGTCTATGCTATCCTGGTAAAAACATTCATGAACAAGACCTGCTTTCCAGAGCTTGGTCTGATGACCTAGACAATTAAGCATTCTATTCCAGAAACGTGACCAGAGGGAAGTAGAAGGTATTGAAAGAGGCGATCCTAGATTTGAGAAGATGGCTCAGGGTAGCCCATCAGAGGAAAGAATGACTAACGTAGATCTGAAAAAAAGTAAAAATTATCCAAGAATATGGATCAAGATTATTAGCTAGATGGAACAGCCTGTGCAAAAGCTATTAAGTCAAAAAGTCCGGGGCATTGGCGCTCCTGAAAGAACCTCAGGGTGCCGGAGTCACTGGGTGCAGAGGGAGCTTTCCGTGCTGTGGAGGCAGTCCCGACTCAGTGAACAGTATACAAACAGAAGGTAACCCTGCCTGCTCCTACGCGAGCCTCACAGTCACCGGTACAGCCACTGTGGCGGGGTCAGCATCCTTGGCCACCAACATAATTCAAAGGCATGAGTGTATTTGTCTTCCTTACTCAGTATACAGCTTCCACATGTGGATAAGATGATTAAAAAAAAAAATTTTTTTTAAAACATGGCCTGGGTCGGGCACACCTTAACACTCAAAAACGACATCTTTGCTTTTGCACAGTGTAAGAGGGCTGTTGTCGCAGACATGCAGATATCCAATACCCACCTTTCACATGCTGATGAATTCATTGAAAAATACTACTGCTTGGGTCAGGCATACCTTAGTCCTCAACGTCACGGCCTTGTTTTCCGATACTCTGAAGAGGTCTGAGGCAGCAGATTTGCCAAATGCAATATGTCATTTGGTTTCTTGACGACTTTGATGTGGATTGATTGGATCCACATAAGCATTGATGTGGATCCACACAAGACAAAATCCTTGGCAACTTCAATCTTTTCTCCATTGATCGTGTTACCCATTTGTTCAGTGTGAGGATTTGGGTCTTCTTCTCATTGAGTTGTGGTCCATCCTGAAGGCCGCCGTCCTTGATCTCCATCAGCAAGGGCTTCATGTCCTCCTCACTCTCAGCAAGCAAGCTTGTGCCACCTGTGTACAGCAGCCTTCCTCCAGATGATGCCTCCCTCTTCTCTGTTTATGGACTCGGCACACAGATGGGACATGTATGACTAGGGGGCACAACTCTAACACATGCCTTTCTGGAGTTTAACGTAGTCTTCTCGGGTACTGTTTGCACAACTGCCTCTTGTGCCAAGAAAAAGTTCTGCATGAGCACAACCAAGTGTTCTAGAACTCCCATTTTTCTCAAGACTATCCATAGTTTTTCCATTATGCACTGCCATTTCTCTATTACAACTCTTTGCATTCCATAGGACTATGATTGTATCATTTATATTTCTTTTATACAGTGAAGTGGTAGTACCCTTTATAGAGTGAAAGTCTCATGACATTAGAAACCATGTGTTTTCACTTCTTCGCTATTCTCATAGCCAATAGTAGGCACAATTTTTAAAATCCCTGTTGTATTGCACACAATAAATGTACAGTCTTTTGAAGATTCCCCACGACGTAGAATATGATAAGCACATAGTAGATCCTTTGGAAATATCAGCTAATTAGCTGATTGGAACCCTTGATGGGTATAAACGGTTAAGCGCGTGGCTACTATCCATAAGGTTGGTGTTTCAAACCTACCCAACAGCGCCTGAGAAGAAAGGTTTGTGATCTCTTTCCAACAGGTCACAGGTTTCCAACATTTAAAACTGTCTCACAGTTCTACTCTGGAACACATGGAGTCACCATGAATTGGAATCAACTGAGGACTTGCTGAGTAGACTATGCACATGCACTCAGACGGTCTTCTGTCCATTCCACTAAAAAGGCATCATGCATCAGACACCATCTAGATATCAGAGGACATTGTGGCCTGCCTTTGGGGGACTCACCCTGTTTCAGAAAAGGCCACCATGCAGCAACAAAAGAAGCACTCTTCGAGAGATGCGCACAGTGGGGTGTGCATTGGGAGTCTTGGGAAGGTGTTACAAAGAGGTCACTTTTGAGATAATACAATTTCATAAAGCACAGAAAAGGGAGCTTTCGTGACATATACACAATTCTTTCTAAAAGCAATTTAAGGGGAGCTGATAGATAAGAGTTCAAGAAGAAAGAAAATGTTTTGAAACCGATGGTGGCAGCCATTGGACAGTCATACTTGATCTAATTGAATTATGGATTATTATAATATCTGTAAGAGCTCCCAATAAAATTTTTTTTTTTAAAGTGAGTTAACCATGGAAGTGTATGATATGTGAATATTATATCAAGAAAACCACTTAAAAAAAAAAGAAACCAGACTTGACCAATGGTTACCATAAGTGAAGGAGAAAGAGTTGCTGCTTAGGGAGCATTGAGTTTATCTTAAGGGTGGTGGAATAATTTGAAAAGGATATCAATAAGTGCTGTACAACATGAAGAGTATAATTAATGGCACCGAATTGTACAGGAAGAAGTTGTTGAATTGGAGAATGTTTTGTTGTGTATATTTTTGCCACAATTAGAAGAAAAAGTTCCATGAATGACAAAGAGTACAAGGAAGTTGTAGAATTGAATGTGGTGATAATTATACAACTCTTTTAGATGTGATTGAATGATTGAGTTGTATGACATGTGGATAAAATGCTAATAAAACTGTTCCAAAGAAAAGGAAGCCGTTTAGCGGTTAGCGTCGGCAGACACACAGGCAGGAAAGCGTGCGCTGTGGTAAGAGAAGAGGGAGTGTCAGGGATGAACCTTGACAGGGAGGTTGGCCTCAGCTTGTGGAGAGGCTTGTAAGCAGAGAGAATGAGTTGGAACTTTGTTTCTATAGACAGTGAAGATGGAAAATGTTGTTTTGTTTGTTTGTTTTTCATTTTTTATTATTTTTGGAAAATGTTTTCAAGGAGAGCCGTGACATGGAGATCCATGAAGGATAGTCTACAAGCTCTTCCTGGAGGCCAAGAAACCAGTTGGGACACAATTCCAGGCCTCCAGGAAACAGAAGTTCCACAGGGCAGCGGGAGATCAGGGCGGAAGAGTAATAGGAGGAGTGCAGAGAGTGGGTTTTTCTTCCCCCGTTAGAAAAGCCCACAGTACATGGATTGTTCAGAATTGTGACTTATTTTTCAAACATTTGGGAAAATGTTCAGGTTTCTGCGCTATTGATTTCTAACTTTCCCTTTAATTTTTAAATTTTTTTAATTTTTCAAACTTTCCCTTTAATCAAAGACTGTTTCAAACTCAAACTCAATGGCAGTGACGACTCTTAGGGACCCGATGGGACAGAGTAGAGACTGTGGCTTTCCTGTGGGTTGCCAAGACTGTAACTTGCTATGGAAGTAGAACACAGGTGGATTTGAACTACTAACTTTGCTGTTAGCAGCCCAGTGTGTAAACCCTATGCTACCAAGGTTCTCATAGTCAAAGAACATGCTCTGTATGATTTCAATAATTTGAAGTTTGGAGACTTACTTTCTAAACTCATAATGTCCATGTTGGTAAATTTTCGAGGTACACTTAAAAGAATATATATTGTGCATTTGTTGTCTATAAAGAATGAAATGTGTGAGTCAGAAAAACAAAAGTCATACAAGCTTAGAAAGACAAATACAAAAAGGCAAATAATAGCAATCTCTCGCTCATGACATTACAGATAGTTTTTCTTTTTAGCTTTCTACGTTTTAAAAATATTTTGGTTGGTACATTGAGCATATGCTAATTTAACGATTGGAAAACAGTGAGTCTGACACAAAATAACACAAAATATATAGAAGATTTTTTAAATACAAAAATATATCATGGAGAAAAAAATTGAATTATACACTAAAATACTCATAACAGTCGAGTGAAAAAAAATGAACCCCTTTACTGAAGGGCTGTGGGGAGGAGATGAACCAATCAGGGTGCAGGTTAGCAACGATGAAACATATAACTTTCCTCGAGTTCCTAAATGCTTCCTCCCCCCACTATCATGATCCCAACTCTACCTTACAAATCTGGCTAGACCAGAGGATGTACATTGTACAGATAGCAACTGGAAACACAGGGAATCCAGGACAGATAAACTCCTTCAGGACCAGTGGTTAGTGGGGCAGTCCCTGGAGAGTGAAGGGAATGTGGGGTAGACAGGGGGAACCGATTACAAGAATCTAGGTATTGCCTCCTCCCTGGGGGATGGACAGCAGAGAAGAGGGCGGGGGAAGGGAAGGGGACGTCGAACATGACAAAACAATAGTGATTTGTGACTTATGGAGGGTTCATGAGGGAGGGTTGACGGGGGAGGGAGGGGGAAAATGGGCAGCTGATATTAGGGGCTAGAATAGAAGGCAAATGTTTTGAGAATGATGAGGGCAGCGAATGTACATACGTGCTTGACACAATGGATGTATGTATGGATTGTGTTAAGAATTGTACGAGCCCCCAATAAAATAATTTTTAAAAGGAAAAAGAAAAAAAATGAATAAAAAGTTGCATTTACGAGGAGGAGGAATCAAGATGGCTCCCAGCATTGGGGGTGTGCACACAAACCCCACCACAGCGCACCAAACCAGGAGGGTGACGTCACCACATGGAGGATTGCACGAAAAGATTGGGCTACAGGGCTGGCCCCAACCAGAGCCCATCTGACCCCCGCCTTAGAAGTATGTGCGACAGAGAACAACACTAAACCTTCAGGTGGGGGAAAGCAGTCAACTTATCACACCCACATGGAAGCAAACCAAGAAAGACGAGAGAGGGACAGTCCGCCTAGACTCCATATTGGCACACCAAGCCCGGATGATGATGTCCCTCCACAGAGCTGCTAAGGCACAGAGAGGACTGTAGGACTGTCAACCACTCAAGACATGTTGGCCCCTAACGAGTGTACTGCAACAGAGGACAATAATGGGGACACATGGTGGGAGGTAGTGTGGTCTGAATCCCCCGCAGCGGGACAAACCAAGAAGGGAACATAACAGATTAGCAATTGGAGCAAAGCCAATCCACAAAGCCCTCAGAGAGCCCCCAAAATAGACTTTGGGCTAGGAGGGGCAGCCCCCAGAACTCCCCCAGGACCAGGGGGGAGAGAGTCATAAAGGCCAGTGGACAGACCTGGAACGATGTATGGTTTGTTTGGCTTTTGTCTTTCTTCTTTTTTCAATCTTTTGTTTTCTTATTGTTTGGCCTCGGACATTGCTGGTTTGCCTACTTGTATGAGCCAGACCTGGGAAGCACGCAGGGGGAGAAAGCACTGGGGCCAGTGGTTCCATTGTTTTGTTGTACATTGTTTCTTGGTTTTGGTCTGTCTAGTTTTTGTGCATGTTGTTGTCTCCGCAGGTCTGTCTGGATAGGACAGGCTGGATGAACAATCTGGAGGAGAAAACAA
>NW_022110173.1:4200392-4222306 GCF_000313985.2 Echinops telfairi
GAGAATGATGAGGGCAATGAATGTACAAATGTGCTTTACACAATTGATGTATGTATGGATTGTGATAAGAGTTGTATGAGCCCCTAATAAAATGATCTTTAAAAAAGTGGTGCTGGCAAAAGTAGGTATGTATTTGTAGAAAAATGAAGCACAACCCTCAGATCCATATTCTACACCTTACTAGCTCAAGATGGATCATAGATCTAAATGTAAAACCTAAGACTATAACAATCTTCTCAGAAAAAAAAAGGGGGTTGAAACTTAGAGGCTCCCATTTATGGCATAAATACCCTATCATATTTAAAGAAAAATACACAAACTGCAGAAGATAAACTAGACAACTAGGTCCTCCAAAAATTAAACACTTATACACGTCAAAAGATTTCTCCAAAAGAGTAAAATCAGAACCTACAGATTGGGGAAATCTTTTTGGTAATGACATACCTGACAAGAGATGAATCTTTAAAATTTATAGAAAACTTCAACACATCAACAACAAAAAGACACTGTAATTTTATAAAAAACAGGCAGAGGACATGAACAGACGCTTCACCAAGGGAGACATGCAGGTGATCAACAACCATGAAGAAGAATGTTCACAATCACTAGCCATTAGAGAGATACAAATCAAAAGAGCAATGAGATATCATCTCACCCAGCAATAACAGCAAAGTTAAATAAAATAGAAAACAACAAATACTGTTGAGGGTGAGAGAGATCTGAATTCCGTTACATTGCTGTGGGATTGTGAAATGGTACAACCACTGTGGAAAATAGCATGGCATGTGCTTAAGGAGTTGGGAATAAAAATACCAACGATGCTGTAATCCCACTCCTAGGTATATGTCCTGGAGAAATAAGAGCCAGGCTACAAACAGATACATGCAAAGCTATACTTATCACCACCTACTGACAACAGCAAAAAGATAGAAACAACCTAACTACCCATCTTTGTATGAATGGACATACATATACACACAATTAAATACAATGCAACATTTAAGAATAGCAACGACTCTGTAAAACACCTCACAACATGAATAAACCTGGAGGACATTATGCTGAGTGAAGTAAGTCAATCACAAAGGGACAAACGTTGCATGAGACCACTATTGTTAAAAGTCAAGAACACGTTCACACACAGAAATTACCAGGAATAAAATTCAAAAGAAAGAAATGCCCAGGAATGAGAGGAGAAGGGAGCATAAAATACTAACTAGAGAGTAGACACATATGAAGTTGGGTGAAAGGAAAGGCGCTATAGAATAAGCCAGGGGGCGGGGTTGGGGTGGGCACAATATGACCAATGGCAAAGAAGGTACTTTGAGGTGCACAATAGTAAAAGACAACAAAGGCAAATACTATTAAATATGCAATCATGTAATAATAATAATAACAAACAACTATAAGTAGATACACAGGTAGACATACAGACTAAGCAAATTTGTGAGGTGAATTGGAATACACCTGTTGGAGGGATAATTCTACATGCATACTGGTATGCACTGCTGTATCCAAGGATATTGTAGAACATAAAGGGCGCAAAGTTCTGAAATTTCTCAGCCATAATCAAACATCTCGACGGAATGAATCAATAGGCTTGGAGACTTAGGACCTTAGTCTCACAGGACAGTAAGGTCAATGGTCATAACAGCCCACAAAGATAAAGCTGTCTATCCTACTTCGGTGCATTCTAACTGGGATCATAATGTATTGCAATTGGCCATGCTATTCTCCTATCTTTATCTGGTCAAAGAAGGGCGAAGAGAATAAAAGTCTCAAAAAATACTTAGTTCAAAAGACAAATGGACCACATGAACTACACTCTCAACTGCACTGAGACCAGAAGACCTAGATGATGCCCAACTACCACCACCGATCACTCTGATCAGGGTCACAGTGGCAGGTGCTAGGCAGACAGCGAGGAAAAGTGTAGAACACAATTTAATTATGAAAAGACTATTCTTACTGGTCAGATAGAGAAGGGTGGAACCCCTGAGACTATGGCCCTTAGGCCCTTCAAGTGTGGCTCGAAAACCCCACTTCAGGGACCAACTTTCACCCAAGAACAGATGGACCTATAACATGAATACTAACACCATGGAGAAATGTACCAAAGGGCAGCATTTGCCCAAAAATCAAAGCTCAAAAGACAAGAAAGAAGGCCAAATGGCAAAGGGGAACCCAGAGAGAACATAGGAAGGGTGCTGTTACATTGAGGGATCACAATCAATGTTATGAAACAAAATTTGTATAAATTAATGAATGTAAAGCTAATGTGCTCTGAAAACTTGCACGCAAACCACAATAAAAAGTAAGCAATGACAACAACAAGATGTGAAAAAGAAATAAAGTGTGTTAACTGGGCACATAGGGAAAAATTCTAGCATAATAGGAGCCCAGATGAGGCTAAAAAATTATCATTGTTTTTGGTAGAACCAGTTAGCACCCAGGAACATGATTTTTCTCCAGCAAAATACTGCAACATAATCTCATTTCCCTCTTCTTCTCAGTCCTATTTTCAAATGCTCTTCTGAAAAGTGACGGGCTCAACATGACACCAGCCTGTGATCCCTTGTGATCCCTTCTTTGGACCGCAGAAAAGGCCTGTTTAGCATAGGCTGCCAAGAACATCTTCAAGTAAGACTCCTCTCAAGGAAGGTTGTCAACAGGAATGTCTCACAGGGAGTGAGTGTATCTAGCCTCCAGTGAGCTATTTATCTCTGTGGCACCTCCAAATGAGGTCACCTCAGTCTATTTTCTTTTCTTCTTAAAATCATTTTATTGGGGGCTCATACAACTCATCACAATCCATACATCCATCCATTGTGTCAAACACATTTGTACATTTGTTGCCATCATCATTCTCAAAACATTTGCTTTCTACTTGAGCCCTTGGTATCAGCTCCTCATTTTTCCCCTCTCCCCACTCCCTCAAGAACCCTTGATAATTTATAAATTATTATTATTTTGTCATGTCTTACACTGTCCGATGTTTCCCTTGACTCCCTTTTCTGTTGTCCGCCCCCCTGGGAGGGGGCTTATATGTAGATCCTTGTGATCGGTTCTGCCTTTACTACCCCACCTTCCCCTTCCCCTCCTGGTATCGTTACTCTCATTATTGGTCCTGAGGGGTTTAACTGTCCTAGATTCCCTGTGTTTCCAGTTCTTTTCTATACCCATGTACATGCTCTAGTCTAGCCAGATATGTAAGGTAGACTTGGGATCATGATAGTGGGAGTGGGGGTGGGGGAGCATTAAAGAACTAGAGGAAAGTTGTATGTTTCATCGTTGCTGTATCTCAGTTTCTTTTCTTTTTTAATCTTGAAATGTCATTTTTATTTATTAATCATTTTATTGGGGGGCTCTTACAAATCTTATGACAATCCATCATTCAATTGTATTTAGCACACTTGTACATATGCTGCCATCAGCATTTCCAAAAAATTTTCTTTCTGTTTGAGCCCTTCGGATCAGCTCCTCAGAAGTGTCATTTAAAAAAAAAATCATTTTATTAGGGGCTCACACAACTCTTATCACAATCCATACATACATCAATTGTGTAAAGCACATTTGTACATTCATTGCCCTCATCATTCTCAAAACATTTCCTCTCCACTTAAGTCCCTGGTATCAGCTCCTCATTTTCTCCCTCCCTGTTTTCTAATGGACTGTTATGAACGGTTATTTCTCCCTTTGCTTCCTCAAGTCCTTCTCCATAGTTCTGTGGACTAAATCTTCTTAAAAGAAAAAAAAATCAAGTTGGGTCATTCTTTTGCTTACCTTCTAATGGTTTCCCCAAAATTTAGCATAAAGCTTCAACTCTGAATTCAGCACTTAAGGCCCTTCATGACCGGGCTCCAGCTTATTCCTTGATTTTGTGCCACAGCAAACGCAGGGGCTTCAGTGTAGCCACCCTGAGCCACTCGCTGTTTTTTAATCACTGTGCCTCTTTGCTTTCCCTTTTCTATTCTGCAGGAGCCCTGGGTTACGAGTTAGGCTGCTAACAATAGGGTCAGAAGTTCAAAACCACCAGTTGCTCAGAGGGAGAAAGATGAGGCTTTCTGTGCCCATAAAGAGTTACAGTCTCAGAAACCCACAGGGGCAGTTCTACCCGGTCCTGTAGGGCCAGAATTGAATCAATGGCTGTGAATCTCCACCCAACTGACTCTATGTCCTTCGAACTCTATTACAGCATCTCCTTGCCCAGGAAGAAGCCCTGGTGGTATAGTGGTTACATGTTGGCTACGATCCCCATGGTCGGCAGTTCAAAACCACCAGCACCTCTGAGAGGAGGGAAAGACTGGGCTTTCTATTCTGGCAAACTGTTACATTCTTGGAAACTCACAGGGGTTCACTATGAGTCAGCATTGACTCGATGGCAGTGAGAGTTGCCCAAGAAGTACTCTCTGCTATCTTAGTTTAACTTAGATATTCTTCTCCTATGCTCCTGAAGCCCATGGTGTCTGCATGGGTGACTGGAATCCTTGATTTATTTGTTTGCCTTCTCTTTTGGAGTCTAATTGCCTAAGCGCATTGACCTTAGTTTATTGAACTTTGTGAATCTAAATCTAGAGACAGATACCATGAATGGTACAGAAAAGGCTTTCAATGAATGATTTATATTTTTGCTTTGTTTTGTTTTACTTACTACTTATGGCATTCGAAGAAATGTTCTTGGTGCTAGAAATATTAAGAAGAGTTGTACAGTTATAACCAAAATCAATTTCAGAAACTTTTCCTCTCCTATTCGTTGTTGTTAGCTCCCCCCACCCCCAAAGCTCCCTTGCCATGCCTGTAAGTAATTATGAAGCCAGTTATTGTCTCTATTAGAGTTAACCTATCCTGGATTTCATTTACAGAAAATCCTGTCAAACACAAGCAGAACATGAACACTGCCAACAAAAGCAACAACAAAGAGAAAAATCTCAATCAAAAAGAAAGTCATAAAAACTGAAACAAGTTTAAAATGAGTCCAGATGGCGATCCAATGATGATGTACTACAAGAGCTTCACCTAACTCTATTTGCCATAATCAGCTTTATAATGCTCTGTCTCATAGGCGGGCTATCACATCCCTGGACTGGTCAGAGGGAATTCACCCGAGTCCTAATCAGTATGTGAGCCCTGTAAATGGACTTCGGGCTTCCGCTGTGATCCATAGGGTTCTGCAAACCAGGTGTTCATAATTTAAGCTCTGATACCACTCCTCCTTAAGATTTAGACTTTATTATTTAATGGGTCAAGAAGGACTGAATAGAAACTAGATCAAAAGTGCCCATTAAGATCATAGTACCCAACATAGTCTCCCCTTGGGTTGTATATAAGCATTTTATATAGTTTCACACACACACACACACACACACACACACACACACACACACACCCATGAGCTGTCGCTCCACCTGGTTTACCCAGCAACAGACGTGTAATCGCCTTCTCCCACCTCCTACCTTGACTTACATTTTCAGTAAGGTTTGCAGACTCTGGTAGGAGTGTCTATTGATTTGGGGGTGCACTTAGCACAATGTTGTATGGCAGCCACTGAATGGTCATCTCCCTCTCCCCACATCTTGAGAAAGTGACCCAGCTGAGGTGAGGTCTCCTCTGTCAAGGTGCTTTTTAAGGTGTACATGTAAATGGGGTGATGTGTGGTTCGTGGACCGTAGGCAGGCTCTCTACTTCAGTGCTTGGGGGACTGGATTAGAGGACTGCATGACCGGAGAGCAGAAGTCTGACTTAGCCCGGGTGTTTATCCTTAGAGTAATGGACTCATACAGTAGTTGACCTTTTGTGATGAACTTCACTCGGCACAATGGTTTTCAGGTCCATTCATGCCATGAGGTGCTTCATGAGTTCATCGCTGTCTTTTAGGGATGCGTAGTATTTCATTGTATGCATGGACCAGAGTTTCTTTATTCATTCTTCTACGGGTGGGCATGCGGGCTATTTCCAGCTTCTTGCTATTGTGAGCTGTGGTTTACAGTGCTACAATGAACATGGGGAGAGCACATGTCTCCTTGTGTTCTGTGTTTGTGACTTCTTTGGGGTATGTGTTCAGCAAAAATTATGGCTGGGCTTTATGGTGTTTCTTTTCTCAGATGTTTTAGGTAGCGCCGTATCCCTTTCCACAATGGTTGTACATTAATTGCTGCATTTTGATAACCACTCTGCACACTAACAGTTATTACCTTCCCTTCCAAGATTTGGTGCATATCATTCTTTTTTTCTTTCCACTTTATTTTCTTTCATAGTCTGTCTCTATTACACCTGAGCATATCTAGAAGCTCATTTCTACTTTGTACACCCTTCCCAGCTTATCTGATTCCCTTCTTGTCTCATCACTCGCAGGCTCAGCGGCGTCTTTATTTTAAATGACGATGATGAAAGAGCCGAAAGAACACAGCTGGATAGTTCATATCCCGATTGGTTTGACAGAGTTGCCAGCAGTGGGGAGTCATCCTTTCATCTCAAACTGAGTCGATTGGATTGGAAAGTCAACAAGAAGGACATTAATCTACTATCATACAGTATCATTTTGATCGTTCCCATAGCTACCTAAAAGCAGGACCACACAGAGAAGTGGCCCACTTAATGCTAATGTGACTTTCACCTACAGTCTGATGTTCACTTATGACAATGCCCCGGATGTTAGGTGCAGAGCTGAGGTAACAATTGGCCTAAGGTTTCTTTCTACTGGTTAGAATGAAAGAAGTCATCTACACGAAGAAAGGAGCACCAGGAGAACTGGGGATACTAAGTCAAACTCCTTGTTTGCCCTGATGAGGGGGCAAGAAACACATAGCAGGTAGGTAGGCCTTTAAAAAAGTAGATTTGTTGCAAATGTGTGTGTGTGTGTGTGTGTGTGTAAAAGTTTACACAACAAATAGGTTTCCATTTATCAATTTCTAGATGATCGTTTAATGACATTGGGGACATTTTTTCCCTCCACAATGTGTCGGCATTCTCATTACTTCCATCCTGCGTGTTCCGTGTCCATTAATTTAGCTTCTCGGCTAAAGGTAATTCTCTTCTTTGTTTTCTGATGAATATTGACTGCTGGAGGTCATATAGATGACAGAGTTTTCATGGGTGATACCGTTTATTCTTTGAGCCGATCTATTATTTGGCCTTGAGGTGATCTCTGAGAATGGGTTCGTTCCAAGTTTAAAGGGAATCTCGGGGCAATAGTCTAGGGGGGATCAGCTAGCCTCTACCAAGTCCAGCAAGTCTGACCTTTCTTTTCCCTCCCCAGAATTGGAGGTCTGTGCTACATTTCTCTCCCGCTTGTTTTTTCTTTTACTTTTACCTAGCCGCTGAGCTTCAACCAGCTTTTCCTTTTATGTAGAATCTTTCATTCAGCTGATCAGGCACAACAAATGCCACCCAAGCCCCCTCTCAGCTTTGGACAATTTGGACTCTTCCATCGTGGCCTCCAATGGGCTGGAGCGAGCTGCCCAGTGCCGTGCCGGGCGGGCGGGGTTTGCCGCCGCGCAGATGAACTCTGGTGCCTCTGCAGATGGGTGGGTGACGGTACTTTGCTAATCCAGTATTTAACTAGAGAATTTGTTTGGAAGTTTGGTTTCAAAGGGGCACACTGAAAGTATTTGAAAGAGTTGGGGGACGGATGTGGGAGCCAGAACTGTTAGAGACATTTTTGAGTTTCCAAACTTTACAGTATGCACTGCGCCTGGTATGTTTTCCCTGTAATTAATTAAGAAACTTTCTAACGCCTCTGGATTAGTCTGGCAGGGATCGTTCTAGAGGCTGTCAACATTTTGGTGGTCTAGGCTGGAACTCAAGTCATCTTTTGGACTGTCGGTGTTTGTACCAGGAGTGTTTTGTTCTTTGGCAGAATTAAACCTAAGAGATGGACCATCCCTGAATCTAGACAAGAATAATGGTGGTTATCACAGGATGCTCCATAATCTTCCATTTCTACCAGCAATTCTCGCTCCCTTAAAGCGCCCATTCCTTTTAGAGCAGCGGTTCTCAACCTGTGGGTCGCGACCCTTTTGGGGGTTGAACAACCCACTCTCAGGGGTTGCCCAGTTCATAACAGTACCAAAATGACAGTGATGAAGCAGCAACGAAAATAATTGTATCGTTGTGGAGTCACCACCACATGAGGCACTGTATGAAAGGGTGGCGGCATGAGGAAGGGTGAGAACCACTGTTAAGTGTCCGCTGAATCCAGGCACCCACCTCTTGGGTGGGCTGTTTCAGCTGCAGCTGAGCTAGGAGGGCCGGTTTGGCTAACACTCAAAGCAATTAACCTGTAAATATGACAGCTATGAATTTCATAGATTTATATGTCCTCAACTCTCACAAGTGCTTAGAGCCTAATAGCTGCTCAAGAAGTATTTCCTGAATGTTTGACGAGATCAATTGTCTCTGAAAATATTAAGGTAATCTCACTTGTTTAATTAACGGCAGAAAAGTAGAGACGTTTCTTTGTTTAGTGGGGGGAGGGACAGGTCAAAGAATGAGTGCTGTTAAACAAGGTAATGTGTAGTCTGGCCTTATATTGCACTAAAATCGTGTTGACCGTCATCGTGTGCAAGTGATGCTAGGGTATAAAAATATTCACTCTTTACTTGAAGTTAAAAAATAAGGATAATAACCATTCATCTTCATGTACCTCTTTAAAATACACTCAGATCAAGACATGAAGCGCACACCAATAGAAGGCTTGAAAGTAAGGGGACAGAAACGCACCCCGCCCTTTTACCTTCCATTGTTTTACTATTGGTGACAGGCCTTCCAAAATATCCTATCAACATTAAATGAACGAGCTCAGGCATATTCTGCTAGAGGGCTATTTTACTGATATAATGAAACCCTTTAAGGAGCCCTGGTGGCTAATAGGTTACGCGATGGGTTGTTTACCACAAGGTCAGCAGTTTGAACCCACTAGGCGCTCAGTTCATCTATTTCGTTGTTGTTTGTGTCGCATTTGTGAATTCATCATCCCAAACGAGGTAGAGCCCATCTTGTCTTCTTTTGTTTTTTGTGGTTTAGCTCCTACTTGGGCTGTTGAGGAAGCTTCTAGTTGAGCAGAGGATTGCACGTTGGGCTGCTAACTGCAACCCAATGGTGGCTCAGTGATTCAAACCCACCAACTGCGCCACAAGAGAAAGATAAGGCTTTTTTTTTTTTTTTAATCACCTGTAAAGATTTACAGCCCTGGAAAGCCACAGGGGCAATTCCACTCTGTCCTGTAGGGCCTTGGAGCCAGAATTGACTGGCTGACAGTCTTTAATTTTGCGTTTGATGGAACAATGCTGAGTTTATTTCTTTTTTATGCCCAACTTCTTAGCTGTAAATGATAGTTTATAATCAAACCAATAAACAGGTATCCAGTCATAATGAAATACCTGTGAGAAGACATTGCTCTTGCCCTCAAATAGATTCCATTGCTTCAAATACAATCCATAGTCCTTCCCACCTTCATAAATGGAAGGGGATGGAACAGGTAAACCAATGGAGAAAAGAGCTCACTTGGGACCTGCCCAGATAAATTGAAAAAAGTTATGCTTTCGAAGAAAACATGCCATTTTAAAATTTAAAAATCGGGCTTCAAAATAAAGAAATGAATAGTGTTTGACAGGAACATAAATGTTTATAGCTTAAAGAATGATCTCATTTGTTTTACATTATAGCCAGGGATGTCATGGAGATCCGTAGGGGGCCTGTTGGTTTTATTATTTGATATTTGAGAAAATGCCAATAATACCCAAGTACAGATAGTTGCTAGGCACTATCTAGAATCCCAGGTCTATTGAATCCTAGAATCCAGTCTTGCCTTTACATCATTTGCATTCTCCCCTAAATATCACTTGAAGTTTGAAAATTGTTTCTTACTGAACAGGATTTGAACTCAACACAATTTTTGTTCAAGTTTTTCCATATTGCCTGAAGATAGCCAGCTGTGCTTCCCCGCAATGCAAGGCCCACCTTCCTTAAGAGCCATTTCCCCAAATGCTCCAGCTCTCACGATGTGCTTCTCTGAATGGGTCTCTAAGAGGAGACACTTCCATTTGCTTATTTCTAACACTCCCTTTACGTTCTCCTATCAATTGCCTTGCACACGCCTTGAGCCCCAGGACTGAATCTCCTACTTAAATCCACGTGGAAAGAAACAACATAAACTGGAGGGACAAGTCAGACCTCACCAAGAAGTCTGAGGCCAGATGGACACCAGACTGGGTTTGTGGTCAGCCAAAATAAAGTGACCTTTAAACTGAGGAGGGGTGGTTGGAGGCCAAAGGAATGACACAAGGAAGGAAAATAATTAAAAAGGACGTTAGAGAAATTAAGGATTGTAGCCCCTTTGAAAAGAGATTAAAAGAAGAACTCATTAACATTCACCAGCCTCTGAATGGCACTGAGAATTGAGATGCTACAAAGCCATTTGACCTGGTGTCAAGAACAAGGAGAGATGCCACAATAAGATAGGCCTGAGCTGGACACTCCAGGAATTCAGAGAGGAATTTTGGATGGGAGCAGCATAAACGTGGGACTCAGCGAGACAGAGAACTGCTTCTCAGGGACACTACTTGGAACCAGAGCAGAGATTCGTAGATACATTACTTGGAATAGAATTGAAGGTTGAGATCCTAGTCCTGAACCAAACAAAGGAGACCACGGTAGGAAGGACGCCTGAGCCCCCCTGTATTCTCACTCCTTAAGTACTGAGCTACCTAACACTTGCAATCCTCTCCTCTATGGCTTCTCATGGCTTTAAAACAGTATTCTGGAGGAACAAGGGCACTCCCCACCCCACCCCCGCCCCTGTTCTGTTCTAAACTGGTTTAAGCTGGAGCAGCCTCCCTCCCCCCAGCCCCCCCAACCCTGGGACGGAGCCTCTGAGATTACCAAGGGGACTTTCTGAGATTACCAAGGAGGTGCTTTGACCCTTCCGTTTCGTGGCAATGGTCTCAGGTAGCTATTACCCAGCACTGTGGAGGCACAGGTGGCTTCTAATCCCCACATGTCACAGTACTGAAAGTCTGCGGGAAGGAACTTGGAGGCAAGGTGTGGCCAGGGAGGAAGGAGAACCATGTTGTTTGGGGCACATTCCACTGCCATCTTGGCTCTAGGGAGAATTATTAGTGGGGAAAGGCCTCTGGACTAGAGGGACATTTACACAGGGTAGAGAGTCAGATTTCTAACCCGAGTTCTCTGTTTACAGAGAATCCTGAAAGTGACTTTGAATACCTTTCCCACCTCTCTAAGCTCTTTTCATTGTTGCTTTTTAACCTTTCTGACACTTTTCCAAATCTCAAAAGTTATCTCCTGTTTTCTCTAAGACCTTATTCCCTAATCAAACCCCGATTGCCCATCCATTCAGATCCTTCGTGGATCTGTTCTCATTCTTTACAGTGTAATCCAAACAAATCCACTTGCCATGGTTGATAAAGGTGCTGGAACCACATGTTCCACGGCAGCCGGGAAACAGAATCAGGAGAAGTTGGAAGACTGTGCACGGGGAGAGAAAGGAGGCGTATAATGGTAGCAGCCGTGATACAAAAAAGAGAGCATGTATCTAATCCCTTTATGACTTGCCTTTTGCTCATTCACTGCCCGTGTGTCCCCGACATCCCAGAGCAGCATTGCTAGCCTATGGCCAGAAAAGATAAACACGGACTTGTGTGATTTTATTTGTACATTGCTTAGCATGGTCCACGGGAAATGAAGAGACATATGGAACTTGAGGTTATGAGAACAGATATCAAAACAGCTAAGGAACCTGAGAAGATGAAATGGGAAAATCAGCACAGGGGAAAATAATTATAAAGGACATTCTGGAAATCATTGTCAAGCAGAGAAATGAAGCAAACACAGAAAGTCAAGGTGATCTGCACGTCTTGAAGGTAATCTCTGAACTAGGTGGCCAACTAGATTACATAGGAACAGCAAGTACCTTGACACTTCAAAAATTATAATCACTTCTCCACTCTAGATGTTCTCTACAATTAAAAAATAGGCTAGGTTTTCTTTTCTCTTAAAAAAATTTTAATAAATAATTTTATTGGGAGCTCTTACATCAATCCATAAATTATATCAAGCACATTTGTACATGTTGCCATCATTTCCAAAACATTTTTTCTTTTTTTTTAAAATCGTTTTATTAGGGGCTCATACAACTCTTCATTTTCTTTCTACTTGAGCCCTTGGTATCAGCTCCTCTTCTCCCCCCTCTAACCCTCGTAAGTCCTTGATAATTTATAAATCATTTTATTTTCATATTTTACAGTCTGCTGTCTCCCTTCACCCACATTTCTGTTGTTTGTTTCCCTGGGAGGGTGTGTGTGTTGTACATTGATTATTGTGATCTGGTCCTCCTTTCTCCCCCCACCTTCCCCTACCCTCATGGTATCACTACTCTCATTATTGGTCCTGAGGGGTTTATCTACCCTGGATTCTGTGTCGAGAGCTCTTACCTGTACGAGTGTACATGCTCTGCTCTAGCCCGATTTGTAAGAGAACTAGGGTCATAATTGTGTGTGTGTGGGGGTGAGTGGAGCATTAAAGAACTAGAGAAATGTTGTATGTTTCATCAATGCTATACTGCACCCTGGCTGGCTCATCCCTTCCTCGTGACCCTTCTGTGAGGAGATGTCCAATTGTACACAGGTGAGCCTTGGGATCTCCATTTAGACCCTCCTGGTTCCCATCGAAGTGGTTGTTTGTTTTCGGTCTTCTAATGCCTGATATCTGATCCCATCGACACCTCATGATTACACAGGTGGGTGTGCTTCTTCCATGTGGGCTTTGTTGCTTTCCTGCTAGATGGCCGCTTCTTTAACTTCAAGCCTTTAAAATCCCAGATGCTGTATCTTTTAATAGCCATGCACCATCAGCTTTCTTCACCACATTAGTTTATGCACCTACTTTGTCTTCAGCGATCGTCTCAGAAAGGTGGGCATCACAGAATGCCAGGTTATTAGAACAGTGTTCTGGCCTTGAGTTGAGGCCCAATGTCTATCTGCTTCCTTAATACTTAACATGTAAATATATGTACATAGACCTATATCCCTATGTATATATAATATTTACATATGTACATGCCTTGGTTTATACCTCTATAAATATCTTTTGCCCCCTAGTTCTTTCCTCTACTTCTTTTTACTTTCCTCCTGTCCCATTATCATGCTTGATCTTTATTCTGCTCTCCATACTTCCTCTTGGGTACATTGCACTTGACTGAACCCCACCAGGCATTCTATGCCCTCCTTGCCATTGATTTCAGCTCTCTTCTTCATTTGTCTTTGAGTTTATTGGCTCCCCTCTCCTTTCCCCCACCTCCTCCTCTCCCTTGTCCCCCCTGGAACCATCAGTTCCGATGTTTTCTCCTAAGGATTGTTTATTTTGTCTCTCTTATATAGCTAGACATAAAAGAAAAAGAGAAAAAAAGCCTATGAATAGTTCCAGGTCTGTCTGCTGATCCATATGAATGTTTTCCGATTGGGTCTGATGCAGTGCCAAGCCCTGTCTCCAGAATCCGAAGTCTATTTTCCTCCATGACTTTGTTGCTTTGCTCCCTTTGATGCGCTGTATGGCTAGGTTTTCTGTGAATGGTAAAGATTAGTAAATATACAAGACATTTATTCTAAAACATTTATTTATGATCTACTTTTCCTAGACCACTGCAGGGGACAGACGGAGAGCAGAAACAATGGCGTCCTCAGTGGATGAGCTATGATTTACTTACAGAAAGTAAAAGAGGTACACTGGGGGAGACTGTGGTTGGTCCATGGATCCCCGGGGACACAATGGGTTAGGTGTTGGTCTGTGGTTCAAATCTACCAGCCACTCTAAGTGTGTTAGACAGGGTTCTCTAGAGAGATAAAACCAAATTGCTGATAATTTAATATATTTATTTATAAAGATAATTAGATATATAACAAGAAATGAACTGTTAAATCATATACAGATAAATATATAATACAAGAATGAAACAGTTAAATTATAAAGCACTACAAATGGCTCAATTCAACTCACTGCTGTGAGAGAGTTGTGACTAAGAGTCGGCCTATGGGATCTCCTGGATTCCAGACATATTCTTCTTTACCTCCATTATGTAACACCAGTCCAATTTCTCTTTGGTAATCAGGATCAATCACACATCTCAGTACAGTGACACCCTTCCTGACCTGTTGATCAAAAGGCATAAGAAGCCCAAAGTGGCCAGGGGGCATTCTCAGCTGCCAGTTCAGTAGAATCTGTGCTGTGTTTCCGGGTGGGAGAGTTCCTTCCTTCAGGATCAGGACCTCCAGGCCTGAGGAACACAGGGTTGCTTGGACAGGAAGCAAAAATGCTGCAAGTGGATCACTAAGAGTAATAGTGAGTGGTGCCACTGCAGCTTCCACCCCTTGGTTCCTGGACCCATGAATTCTGGCTATTGGAGACACAGCACCATATATGTAGTAATCTGTTTCTATAAGCATTACGGCCTTAGAAACCCTATGGGGGCAGTTCTGTTCTGACCAGAGGGTCTCTGTGAATAGGAATCACTTGACAGCAATGGGCCTCCAAGCCCCTCACAGACTGCCAGACCTTGCTTCTCCGTCTATCTTACTCTGAAGCTCCTTAGTCTGAAGCTCTACTGAAACCAGTTTGACATGGCAATACACATGCTTCCATGGACAGGTGTGTGTGTGTGTGTGTGTGTGTGTGTGTGTGTGTGTGGTGGCAGTGGTGGAAGCAGTGTTTGAAGTTCTAAATCCAAAGACCTACTGCCATAAAGTCATTTCTGGCTGATAGTGACTCTATAGGACAGAACAGACCTGCTCCATAGGGTTTTCAAGGCTGTAAATCTTCGCAGACGTTAACTGCCTATCTTTCTATCTTGAGTGGCTAGTAGGTTCCAAGCGCTAACCTTTTGGTTTGCGCCGAGGACTATAACCACCAGAGCTCTGTTGCTTGAATTACATTGGCCTGGAATGGAAGGCAGATCTATTGCATGGAAGAACGCTGAACCACCATTGTAGCGATGTGCTTTGAGAGGGAGGGAGAGATTATCCTGTTGGGATCAAAGAAATGACTAGTTTCCTGACCAGGACCGGCACTAAGAAGCAAGGTCTGAAGACCTACTTTTGAAATCAGTCAGTGGAAACCTTATGGACCACAGGGAGCACTCCGCAATGCAGCGTGAGGAAGGTGCAGGAGTGGGACGCACTTCCTTCCATTGTGCATGGGTTGCAGAAGTCCAGGGCCAAATCAATGGCAGCTAATGAAACAACAGCATTTGGAAAGGTCAAGAACTAATGCTTAGAGGGGTAGAATGAGACTAATCATTTTAGTTCCTATGGACGTCCACTGCCCAAACAGTATCCAGTACGGTATCAGTACCTATGTGGGGCAATGAAATATGACTTATCCGCCATCTAGCTCAGAAGCAACAAAGTCCACATGGAAGAACATATCAGCCTGTGTGATCACGAGGTGTCGAACGGATCACTGAAGACAAATGGGTGCATAAGCAAATGTGGTGAAGAAAGATGATGGTGCCCGGCTATCAAAAAGTATACCATCTGGGGTCTTAAAGGCTTGAAGGTAAACAAGCAGCCATCAAGCTCAGAAGCAACAAAGCCCATATGGAAGAAGCACACCAGCCTGTGCGATCACGAGGTGTTGAAGGGATCAGGTATAAGGCATCATCAGAACAAAAAAATCTTACCATAGTGAATGATGGGGGGATTGCAGAGTGGAGACCCAAAGCCCATTAGTAGGCCACTGGAGATTCCCTTGCAGAGGGGTCTCGGGGAGGAGACGAGCCAGTCAGGGTGCGATGTAGCAACGATGAAAAATACAACTTTCCTCTAGTTCCTAAATGCTTCCTCCCCGCCCCCACTATCATGATCAGAATTCTACCTTGCAAGTCTGCCTAGACCAGAGGATGCATACTGGTACAGATAGGAACTGAAATCACTGAGAATCCAGGGCAGATGATCCCTTCAGGACCAGTGGGGTGAGTGGCGATACTGGGAGGGTAGAGGGAGAGTGGGTTGGAAAAAGGGAACTGATTACAAGGATCTATATGTGACCTCCTCCCTGGGGGATGGACAACAGAAAAGCGGGTGAAGGGAGACGTCGGACAGGGCAAGATATGACAAAATAATAATTTATAAATTATCAAGGGCTCATGAGGGAAGGGGGAGCGAGGAGGGAGGGTAAAAATGAGGACCTAATGCTGGGGGCTTAAGTGGAGAGGCAATGTTTTGAGAATGATGAGGGCAATAAATGTACAAATGCGCTTTACACAATCGATGTATGTATGGACTGTGATAAGAGTTGTATGAGCCCCTAATAAAATGATTTTTAAAAATAAATAAATAAAATAAAAATGATTTTTGTCCCCTTGGAAAAAAAGAAATATGACTCGTCCTAATTGAGGTCTTGAGCTCAGTAGTTTGACCCTACCACCATTCCACAGGAGAGAGAAGAGGTTTTCCACTCCCATAAAGTTCCAGTCTTGGAAACCCACAGGGGCAGGCCCTATAGAGTCACTGTGGCAGTTACAGAATCTCCTGTCAACTTGTGAAGGGGTGGAGCCTACCCTGTCAAGCAGGTCATAGCCAATGAGGTCTCTGTGTGGGCATGGCTGGGATCTCCTGTCGTCCTCCCTGGAGGCCAGACATACACTCTTTCTGTTCAATATTCCTGATGACAAGCCAGATGGCGCTACACTGATGGAGTCAGAATCCTGGAGCTGGAGGAACAATGTGGAGACCCACCCAGTGCTGAGCTGCTTCCACCACCACGGGATCTACAAGACTTTCTACCCACTGGCCTGCAATCTTCCTGCATTTGGTGTCATTGCATGTGTTGCATGAGTCTGAAGAGGAATTCATAGACTGGTATTGGGCATATGGGCTAATATCGGACTTATAGACTTCATCTGAACTGGGCTGGGATGTTTTCTTAATATACATTTACTCTTTATATAAAGTTCTTTCTTATACACATGAGTGTCTACGAATTTGTTATTCTAGTCAACCCAGACTAACACAGTCACTAAGAGTTGGGATTGACTCGATGGCAGTAAATTTGACTTTGAACTGAGATGTGCTGAAAATGTAAAACACATCTCAGAATTCAAAAGGCTTAATATGAAAACAAAAGAATGTAGAAAATATCAATTAAAAATTTTAGGTTGATTACATGTTGAAATTAAATTGCTTTGGATCTATTGAGCTTAAGAAATTCAACAGATGCCCTGTTTTAAGAGGATGACTGTCGTGGGCAAGATAGAGTAGATGGAGGAGAAATTAGTGGAATGAAAACCAGTTAGGACTGACATTGAACATAGTGAGATGAAAAGGACTTTAGTATTGAGAGGTCAGGTACTTAAATACCCAAGTAGCTAAGGCTGTAGGTATATGAGCTAATGAGCTTGAGTCTGAATGTGTTCAAACCCCGCTTCTGGTTATCAAAAGGAAAGGGGATATAAGAATCCTGAAGGAAGCAGCAGTGGGCCTACGATGGTTAGTAGGAGAAGGGGGAAGGAGCTAGAGTTCAGGAATCTGGGAAAACAATTTTTGCCCAGAAGGCAGCAAGGAGGTATAATATAAGTCGGAGAGAAATGCTGTGTTCTTTTTTCCCTTTAACATGCTGAAGCTGATGTGATGAGGAAACCTCCAAGTGGGCACTTGGGGAAATGACACTGGAGCTAAGAAGAGAGCTGGGTTGAAGATAAATATCCACGCAGACATACCTGAACAACCCAAAGCACTGCCATCAAGTTGATTCTGACTCACAGTGGCCTGATAAGGCAGAAAAAAATGCCTTCTGTGGGTTTCTTTGACTGTAAATCTCTATGGGAGTACAAAGCCTCATCTTTCTCCCACAGAGCTGCTGGTGGTTTTGAACTGCTGACTTCAAAGTTAGCAGCTGACTTTGTAGTTAGCCTCAGGACACCAGGGCTCCCCAGACATGATAATGCTGTGAGACTGAGTGGCCTTCTTGTGGTGACACTGGAAAGCAGAAAGGCAGAGGAAGGAGAGAAACTAAGCAAACCCACAGCAGCCATTTAAAGACCTTCTGAATTTCTTATAGCTTTATATTACCACTTACATCATCATTATACAATCATATTAATAATAATCCCTCCCCCTCCCTCCTCCCCCGGGGCCCCAAGGTTAATCTAGTTGGGAAGAGAGGAGAAACCCAATTACGATGATATTTAAATAACACTTCAAAATAAATACTAGTAAGATGACCCGGGGAAGCTCTTGCTGAACAAATCACATAAATGAAAATGTCTGTGTAAAAGTGGGTGCAGGGAGATACTTCCAAACTGGGGTGTTTCAGGAAAGGAGAAGTTCGTTTTGAGTGGGTCATGATCAGAGGGGTTGAATTGTAAGTCAACCCAGACAATTAAAACGGGGAAGTCAAAAGGGAGAAGGCGTAGCAAGGGCCTTGTGTGAGTGAACCACTGAGGAGGGAGCCATTGGTGGGAAAGCACATAAGGCAGAAAGGTGGGCTGGAACCAAATTGTGGCAAGCCTGAACCAAAGTTACAGGAATTGGGCTTTTCTCTCGTGCGCAAGGGCAGTCACTGAGTTTTTGAGCAGACAGATGCGTGACCTGACTGAATTTACATTTTATGGAAGCTCATCTGGTTGTGTCTGAAGGATGAAAATCATAGACTTCAAGAACCGTGGAGTCCAAGCCCTTTCCCTTTCACAGATGAGGTAAAGGATGATTCCGAGCCTTTTTCTACGAGAAAACCAAGATCCTGAATACGAATCTGATTCTCTTTCTATGGTTTCCTCAAACTGACCTTCAGCCTGGCATATGGCCCTCTTCCAGGAGCCCTGGTAGCGGAGTGGTGACACGCTGGGCTCCGGCTGTCCAGGCCAGCAGTTGGAAACGACCAGCTGCTCCAGTCTTGGATATGCACCGAGGCAGTTGACCCTGTTGGGTAAGCTATGAGTCACTATGAGTCGACATCGATTCCATGACCAGGAGGTGTACCTCTCTTCAGAGTCCCTGTGTGGTGCAAATGGTTGGCTGCTAATCAAAAGACGAGAGCAGGGGTGGCCCACTGGCTGTATAAGGCCATCGGAAATCATCAACACCAGCTAATATCACAGGCCTCACCAAAGAACATCATAGTAGGGGTGAGTTAATTAAATGTTTGGCCAGTATGGCCATCGAACGAGGTCATAAATATCCCAGCGACCCTTGGCAGGAACACCCCCCCCCCTTCCTGGGTTAGAGCCTAGATTTCCAAACTTGGCTGACCACTGGAATCACCTGGGGATCTGGTGAAATCACAGCTCTATTGGCAACCTAATGAATCAGGATCTCTAGAGGCCAGTGAGCCGTAGTTTTATCAGATCCCAGATGATTCCAGTGGTCAGCCAAGTTTGGGAACCTAGGGGTTAAGAGTTTCTGTTCACCAAGAGGAACCTCAAAGAAAAGGCTTAGCAATCTACTTCTGAAGACCCGGCCATTGAAAACCTCACGGAATACAGTTCTACAGTGACGTCATCATGAGTTACAATGGACTTGATAGCCACTGGTTAACAGGTTACAGGGATCCTTAATCTAGATTCAAAGATGTGATACGGAAATAAGTCCAGAAAATAGATCTCAGATCTACTTTTAGTATAGCGATGTTTATTATAGCTTTGGGTCAGAACTGTAATGTTCACAGCAGGGCAATGCTATCAATTTGAACAGAGGTGCAAATAGGAGACACTCAGTAGAGGTCTACATCAAAGGTTCTAGCTAGAGCCTAATCTCAGGGAACTATGAGTTCAGATTCAAAGTCAGATGCTAGGTATATTAGACTCTTTAGTCCCTGATGTTAAAGATCAATTTCTAATTCCAGATGAAGGTTGAGCTGGAGATTAAAAAGAGTCCGATTACAGCGATGACGGGAAAGGGCCCAGCAAAGTATTACAAAGTGGGCCAGAGTTAGAGAATGGCAGAATTAAGTAGGTGTGAAGCTGATGGGCAGGTTTGTATGAGCATGGAGAGGGGGACCTTTCAGAAGAAAATGGCAGCAGGGCACACGGAAGGGAAAGAAACAGGGAGAAAGAGAGGGGAGCCCACCACTAGGGGGCACCTCCAGTTCTAGGGCAGCCTTGTTGATTTATAGGAGTTGCCCAGAATGCAGCAAAAGACAATAGTAACCTCCAGGTTTTTGTTTTTGTTTTGGCGTGGGGAGGGTTTGAGGGCTGCATGGAAGGCAGAAATTTGAAACTGGCTTTAATGTACAAGAGTAATTACCAAGGAGCCAACTTTTCTTTTCCAATATTAAGACTCTAGGCACAGTTATTACGGGACTGGCAAGCAGGGACACAGTGAGAAGCCAGGTAAAAGTGACTTTTTTTTGTTTTTAAAGGAGAGGGAAAAGTGTGGAAAGTGAAATTGATTGGTGGGGAAATGAAGAGAGACAGAAGAAAGTTCAGAAAACATCTCATCTGGTTATGTGATTAATCCCAGAGCGGCCTGTCACCCCTTTCACATCTCATCAAGGAATGAAATATCTGTACTGAAGCTGTGCTTTAAAAGCACACACTAAAATGTGGTCTTTGCTCTTGGGGTTCATTTTTATGCTCACTTTTGTCCAAAATTAAACTATGTTAGAATTTGAGGATAAAAGGGAGGTTAGAGTTAGAGGATAAAGTTGATTCACTCGAGACCCCGAAGTATACATTTCAAGAATTTATGCTTTTCAGTGCTGCCTTGTACAACCACAACAGGTTAGTAACAGGATTAAGGCAGTCCTCTCCAACATGCATCAGATCCATTCGTTGGTCACATTTGCCATTCCCTCCAGACCGTTTACTGCTCCGAGACAGAAGAGGATCTAGGATTTAACCGCCCTACATTGTGCAGGTTTTTGGAAGTGTCAGGGCTAGGGTTTCTTAAGACAGAGATTACAGACCCAGCTAAAGCCCTTTGAGACTCGAGGAGAAAGCGGTACCAAATAATCGTAGTGATGATCCACGTGCCTACCAATAGGTGCCGTGTAAAGCAGTTCTTCAAAAGTTCTGGTTTGTTGGAGAGGTGGTTCCCCCCCTCCCGCCCCTTTTCAGGGTTTGGAAAATTCTCACGTGCCATACACCGGTAGGCAGTATTTACCATGGCTCAAGCCCGTGCCTCAACAGCCTTCCAGAGCACATTCCCTGCGCCAGGAGGGAATCTCGGCGATCTCCACCCCCACCAGAACGCACGCCCCAGACGCTCGGGCGCACTGCCCCCTCCCCCCAGCTCCCTCACCACATTGTGCGCGCCCCTCCAGGCAGCTTCTCCACCGCCAGGGCAGTCGCCCCGCTCCGACGCTGTCTTCTCTAGGGCGGTCACACGTGTCCATTCCCGGGGGGCGGGGGTCCCTCTTCCCGCACGGCTGCTGATTGGTGCCTCCCCCTACCCCACCCCACCCTTCCCGCTGCACGCCAGCCTCCTTCCTACTTAGGTCCAGCTTAACCAGCCCCACCACCTTCCTCCCTCGGAGAAAAGAACCACTTTCGAGCTCCCTGAAGTACCCTTCTTGGATGGAATAAAAGCGTCAAAGAACAGGTGGAAGCCACTCCGTTTCCCCAGGCCGCCTACTTCTGGGGTGGACGTGCCCCGAGCTCCCCCGTACTGCCCGCAGCATCAATAATAACCGAACTCCCACACGTGCACGTTTCAGGGTCTAGCCCCTACCGAAAGCACCACCCAGCGGGCCCTTTAAAAGGACGCGACCACTAAGGCCAAGCGGGGGTGGGAGAGACCCTTATTGTCCTCCCGCGGGAAAGTCACACGACTCTCCAGCCCCAACAGCTTGAAAAGCAAGCGTCCCCCCTCCAGTCGTCCAGGAGGATGCCCCTCGTTCCCTGAACGTCGCCCTCCCCGGCTCTCTCGGGGTGCTCCGTCTCCCCTCCCCTCCCCGTGGTCGCTCCGCGCCGC
>NW_022110173.1:4223273-4231714 GCF_000313985.2 Echinops telfairi
AGCGGCCCGGAGGAGGGCGAGCCTCCGCTTTTGTGGGAGTGGGAATGGGGGGCGGCTCTCCCGGGACTTCGCTGCCAGGAGAGGCGGAGTGTGGCGAGTGCGTGCGCGCGCGCTCCCTTCCCGGGGCCGTGAAGCGGCGAGCCAGCCGGCGGCTCCGGACGGGGACGGGGTGCCGGCGGGCTCGGGGTGGGGGCGCCCGCGCGGGATCAGCTCGGACCGCGGCCCCGGAGGCGGCTCGGGGGCCGGGTGGGGGAGGGGTGCGGTGCTGCCGGGCGGCGCGCCCCCACTTTGGCGGCCGCGTCCAGCGGGGAGCCGCACTTTGCAGACGCCCGGGGGCCCGCAACTCTCGGGGGGAGCTCTGGGTTAACTTCGGGCCGCTCGCGGGGGCGCCGAGCCCCGGCTCTGGGAAAGTTTGGGACTCCGTTATTCTCCCCCAGTTCCCTTCCTCTTGGATCCTGCCTTCTCCATTCGGGGAGCTCTTGGAGTCGATTTCGCCACCATGATCCCTCCGGGCGAGCGTGGCGGGGAAAGGGATGGCTTTTCTGGCCAGGCCGAAGGTGCTTTCAAAACCGAGGCTTTGTGATCATTGAAGTAAGATCCGGGGGTCCTGGTAGCAGAGACGGTGGCGGGAGTGTGAGGCACGGAGTGCTCCCGAAGGCGAAAAATCAGCAGCTAGCCCCGCCAGCAAGCATCCTCTTTCTTTTATTTTTGGAAGGGGGTGTGAAATATTTGATTGGTTGGCAGGTTGAATTGCTTTCTGCCTTATGGCAAAATGTGTGGTGATTTTGATCACCTTTTTTTTTTTTTTTTTGCCTTTGGACAAAGGTACATGGAAACTATTTGTTGGTCAATCTTTCTTTTCAATTCTGCCAGTGGCCTCGCCGAAGGAGTGATCAAAATAATAATCACGCTTTTGAGGGAGGAAATCGCTGTTGTTCCCTCCCCACCCCCACATAGATTACTTTCTGCCATTTTCTGATTGATTTTTTCCTCCTAGGATTTTGGCCTCACCTTTATCTTCCCATTTCGTCGTGTTTGCCGAAGTATCATTTGCATCTTATGTGAATGAAGTGTGGGAACTTGCTCTTGTGGCACTTAATGAAATCAGAAAAATAAAAAGATCAAGAGGGGGTGGGCTGGGAGAATGAAGAGGAATGTAGCCTGATAAACTAGGGCCACTCAATGGCTTTTCGAGATTTCTTAGTTCCTTAAGCTGATTAAAGCAATGTGATTAAATCGTAGGCTTGCCCATCTGTTTTTTAGGAAGAGTTCGTAACTTAAAGACATTCTGTGAAGCACCGCGGCCATCGTTTCCCAAGTTGGAAAGTAAATGTAACAGACATGTTTCTTCATAAAAATGCGTGTGGGATTTCTGACAACTGTTTATACACTAACATACTGACTAAAGAGAAATGGGGTCACAGAAATGAAAGATTGGGGACTGATAAAGGCCAGCGATGTTCTACAACTGTTCTGACGTCCTGGGCTTTCTTGGCATGAAGTTGTGACTGGGTGCATTATATCCTGCTGCTCAAAATGGTGGCTGTTGTGGGAGGTGTTGCGGCTTGTGACAATGCCATGCTGAGTGCTGGTCAACTTGCCCTCCAGCCCTTTTTATTCTTAGCAAGAGAATAAAAGTTGAGGTGAATCTGGGATTCACAAATTCAGAGTTTAAGACCCTTTCTACAAATACTGTGAAAGACTCAAACATCTCAAAATTCATGCGCACACTCCCATTTTGTTGATTGAAAAAGAGAGGTGACTAATTTTGCCTTAATCACCATAGCATTATCTAGAGTAGTCTATAAATAACTCATCTTCTGGTTGTAAGAAATAAACTTCTGGATTCTAATTAGCTGGCTCAGTCCCTAAAGGAAATATATGTTGAGCAAAGGTTTGTGTGTATAACAGAAATGAAAAATAGTTGTAGCTGCATGGTGAGTAGTCAAGGCCTTTTGAGATGACTATCTTCTCTTTTGATTCAAGTGTTTCTTGGAAATGACACTTTTTTGTTTTACGTATTTGAAATACATGCAATATGAATTTCTGTTTGGGATCTGGTATGTCCACATATTAGCTGCTCATACCTGGCCTCTTTGGAGATGTCCAGTAAGATAGATTGCTGAATTTTACCTTCAACTGTTCTTGTATGATCCCTGTTCTGTTAGGTGGGTTTTGAGGTGGTTAATGTAAGTTTTTACATATGATTTTCAGTAGTTGTTCCCCCTCCAAAAATTTTACATTTGGAAAGTAATTTCTAGACTTACAGATTTGACTCGGTGATCTCGCAGGACTCACTGAAAACTATTATAGTGTGGGTCTGTATATATAAAATCAAAAAAGTTTATTATGATTATTTTTGCTTAGGTGAAAGGTTTTTAAAAAAGTTAAACCCAGTAGTGTTGGTTTGCAATCCAGTAGTTTGTTGTTCTGCCAGATTGAGAAATAATCCCTTGGTTTGACTTTATGGTGCAGTGTGGGGCGACGGAGGACGGACAAACCATTTTCATGAAGAGTTGTACCTGTGAGACCAGGTGGAGAAAGCCTTAACAAACATAATTTACAGCAACCCTAAAAGAGAGAAGATAAAAGATGGATAGTATCAAATGGCAGAAGCTGGATATCAACGTCTTTAGGAAACCAGTATTCAGCTGTGGAAACGGTCTCATTTTGTCTTTGACCAGCTGGCTGAATCCATGGATTTAAAGAAAACTTAGGAAGCAGAGTCCTTTAGGACTTGGCTTCTATTTATCTGAAATGAAGCAATCTCTGGGAGCTGAAGGGCGGCTGGGAGGAGGATTCATGCTGTAATTCTGCAAGAGGTCAGGACCTCCCACTTTGAGAACTGGCCCCAAAGCTTGGTTATTTTTATTTCTGTATGTTAAAAAAAAGTTTTAGTTCTGTTGACCGTGAGTATACAGGATTTCTTTGGCAGAGTCAGTGGGCCAGAGTTTTAGGATGACTGCGTTTCAGATTTTACATATTGCTCTTTCTCTATAGCTGGTCCTTCCAGGTGAGATCTGTTAACCACGAGACCAAAATCCTGACTGTTACATAGACGGTCACTTTAGTTGTTCAGAAAGCCTTGCTATAAAATTGGCACATGAACGTTACAGAAGTTGTGAAAATTGTAGCAAAATGTAGATAAAAGAACTAAAACCACAACCAAACCAAACTCGTTGTCTCAGATGGAGTCCGTTCTCACTCATAGCGACCCTATAGGCGAGGGTAGACTGTAACTCTTTACAGGAGTAAAAATCCTCCTCTGACCAGAGGAGCAGCTGGTAGATTCGAATTGCAGCCACCATGGAACCATTACGACGATGACGACTTGCCGCTAGCAGGGTTCTTGGAAAAAAACAAAACGACACTAAAGTCTATTTTAAACTCACCAAGGAGCCCTGCTGGCACAGTGGGTAAACAGCTGGCAATCTAAAGGTGGGTGGTTCAAACCCACTAGCTGCCCCATGGGAGAATGTGATATGGAAATTTTCCTTAAAGATTATAGCCGTAGAAAACACTTCTCTGTTTTTTAGGTCTGCTATGAGTTGGAAATGACAGCATTGTGTTTTGTTTTGGGTTTGTAATCTCACCACTCGGGGGATAAAAGCTATTAACTATAAACATTGTATCTCTCACCCGGACACCTACCACCCCTGCCCCCACCCCACCCCCCCCACACACACTCAGGGATGAAAGCCTCTTAACTGTTAACATACTTAGAAATTCTTAGTATGCTCAATGTATTTGTGTGGTTGGGTGGTGTTGATTTAATTTTTCAAATGAGATTTAAGTGGAGTTGAATAAGAAATTATACTGAATTCAATATCCTGAATCATTAAACAGCTTCTACTACAGGCTTTGGTTGAGGGAGAAAGGCAGGCTTTCCTATTCCCTTACAGATTTACAGCCTTGGATACCCACAGGGGCCGTGACTATGAGTTGGAATCCACTCAGTGGCTGTTGAGTCTGGGTTTTGTTAACTGGTTTCAACATGGAGCCCTGGTGACGTTGGGTTATGTGTTGGATTGCTAACTGCAAGGTTGATGGTTTAAATCCATCAGTAGCTTGGAGGGAACAAGATGAGGCTATATGTTCCCGTCAAGACTTCGACCCTATATGGTGTTGCTATGAGTCAGAATTGACTGGTGGCTTCATTGTGGGGAGAAAGATACGGCTGTTTGCTCTTGGAAAGATTGATGGTCTCAGAAAACGTCCCTAGGGTCACTGTGAGTTAGGTATTGACTTGGGGGGGAATTTCCTAAAGGAGCTTATAACTAGTCCTAATTCAGATGAGCAGTTAATGTTTTAGAAGTAGTGTATCTGTATAGAAATTCATTTAAATTAAGTTTTATACAATTAACACTCCAGTAGGTGGTGGTAGTGATAGTGCCCCATCGAGTCAACTCAAACTCATTGTATTGTAACCATGTTGGACAGCAGAACCCTGTCCCATAGAGTTCCCTGGGCCACAAATCTCAGGCACAGATCCCCAGGTCTTGCCCACAGAGCTGCTGGGTGGGTTCAAACGGCAGACCTTTCCGGTAGCAGCTGAACACATTACACCATTGTGCTGTCAGGACTATTGGCTAGATTTTACCTCAGTTTGAGAATTGAAGTGCCTAAACAGTGTCATTTTGCCCCACCCTTAAAGTATGGATTGATTCTCAATAACCTGGCCTGGAATTGATCCTCGTTAGTGTTGTAGAACTCCCATCATAAACTGTGTGTGTGTTACCTTCGGAAGGAGACGTTGCCACTCGATGGCTGTTTGAAAATAGTGGCGTGCATTCATTTGAATGGTTGGTGGAGGGGCAGCCTGGTCACTCACAATCTGATTTTGTGTTCTTCCTGAGCTTTTCTTGCCCGAAGTGCTGAAACCTTTGCTCTCCTGGGGCCTCCTCCTTCTTGGACTTCCTTCCTGGTTGAAGTCATCCACCTAATTTGCATGACGACCAGGGACCATTTGATCCTGATTCCTGAATTCTACCTTTGGTTCCAAACCTTTCATGCAGAGTTTCAGGGCATACAGTATGGAAGGTGAAAGTAAGTAACACAGATGGCTGAGATTGACTAGCACGACAGCCATGCAAGGAGTTTTAACCCTGGGGTTAGAGCAAAGGGTTCTAACCCTGGGGGTCCCCCAGAAAGGCTGGAGATTTGGGCTTGCCAGACAGACTTACAGAGGGGTTCTGCTTTGGCTAAAAGTGTGTGTGAAAATGTCACTCAGAGAGCGGAAATAGTGCGGGAACCTTTGAAGTCCTGACCCGTGTGCACTTGGTTGGCAGAAAGGGCCCACCACTTTCATGAGATTCCCTGGCTTTAGAGATGTTCAGAGGCACTGAGCTAGAAGGAAAAAAATTGACCCAACTTGAAAGCCTCGATTTGTGATGCAAGATGCACTGGTCTAGGAGTTAGGGAACTTGGATTGTGGTTCCAAATGTGCCACCAACTAGCTCTGTGACCTTGGGCAGGTCAAGATAATCCAGTGATGAAGCTTGTTTGGTAATGTGCATTTTGAAAAATACTATTTTACCCTCAGCCATCCTTAAACCGTCATGAGGTGTAGGGGTTATTGTTTAACAGGTAAGGGAACTTACAGAGGTTGCTGGGGTGGAGGGTGGACAAGGAAGCTCTCAGCTACATTTCACAGTCTGACCAAATTCTCGCTGTCATTATTACTACATCATACTGTTTCTCTACATCAGTGTGTATTAGTAAATTGAAGGATTAGTCTTAAGTATTTCATACTGCAATGATTCTTCATAATATGGGGATGCAGAAGATCTTGAAAAATTTAGCAACCAAGCTGTGTTTTCTTCCTTTTTTTCTATTAGCAAATATTTGTTGAAGGCCTACTAGGTGCAAGGCAATGTGTGCTTGGGGGATACCACTGTGCTACAGAGAATCCCTGTTCTCTGTAATGAGAGGAGGCAGACAATAAATAAGTAAAGTATGTCAGAGACAAGAAGTAGAGCCAGGATGAAGGCATGGAGGTGGAGTCAGGGTGGAGGGCAGCCAAGGTGAGGGGGTAGATTGTGGCAATTTAAAAATAGGGTGATTAGGTTGTGACCTCACTGATAAGATGACTTGAGCAGGCCTGAAGGAGTAAATTAAAAGTGAGTCATTTGTCACGCTGATATAGTTAATGTAAAATTCCACTTGGTAATGACTTGTAATGATTCAGTACTACTTCCTCCTCTGAGACTTGAATAGGATGGGAAGTGTGAGCGTGTTCCAGCATAGTGTAACTTTCTCCAAAAGTTGAGTACGGAGCCGCTGTCTTGTTACACCAACAACCTTAAAGGAAAACTATTTTTCTTTTTTACCCCTTCCCCGTCTACCCGATGAAGCTTGGGTGAGTGCGATGGGCAGTTAGGATCTTACTCCTGGAGTTGTAAGCGGGCAGTAATACCCTCTCCTCTCTGAAGGACAGCCAATATGAGCATCTGACTGGCTTTAAACGGAAGTGAGGTTTGGTCTTGCTTAATTTTCTGGATCATAGTAAGGAAAGCCTAAAATACACCTTGGCAGCTTTTGGTCCTGACCGTGTGCCCTTTGAGCAGGAGGCAGGGTGCCTGGTTCGCGTGGTGCATTAGTGGTGTCCACAGTGAGGACCCACTGGCAGGGCACAAAAGGGTGGCTTAGGTGAAAACGCAGGGTGCGGACAGCCAAAAGTGACAGAGCTGCACAGCTTCCAGTGAGCAAGTTTTAGATCCAGTTGATTAGATTGACTCACCAACCCACCAACACCCCCCCCACACACACCAAAAAAAATAAAAGAGAAAAACATGAAGGAGATACCTCATTAACTTGTGGTTTCAGGCAGACCACTTTGGGCTTCAGATGCCCCATTTTATAAAATGGGCATATTTGCTTCCTGCCCCTAGGTCCAAAAGTCTGTGGTGTCTGAGCGTGCCTAGCAGTACAAGCTGATTCAGAAAGTCAGTTAGGATAAGGTAGTGAACTCGGTGAGGATCACAAGTTAATTTTATACCAAGTGAAAGCTGCAAGTCCATACTTGGTGTCTTTGTGGGTTAAGTGAGTTTCTCTTTATGTACCCTGTTTCCCCGAAAGTAAGACATCCCCTGAAAATAAGACCTCTCCGAAAATAAGGCTCAAATCTGGACCATAGCGGTGGGCGTCAGCGTGCAGCTCACTGTTGGCCACAGCGCAGCTGGAGCAGACAGGAAGTGTGAGGTCTATTGATAAAACAATAAACAATAAATGTGTACTGTATTCTTCATGGAAAAATAAGGCATCCCCTGAAAATAAGACCTAGTGCATCTTTGGGAGCAGAAATTAATATAAGACACTGTCTTATTTTCGGGGAAACGGTAGAAATCTTGTCTGTCAAGGAGCTACTTTGAAGTAGCTTTCAAGGCTCAAAGAATCTCCAACGTCATCCAACTGAGCTGTGATGCCTTATACTTTAAGGCATCCTGGAGGACGACGGTTTTGGATTGTGTTTTCTCCTTTACTTTAGTTTCCTCGTGTTTTTCTTAACATCATCCATACCTAGAACTTGAAGGGAAATCCATTTACAGCTTCTAGCTTGTGCTCTGCCTCTCTTGATGCCGTGACCTTTTCAGATACCTACTTTGCCCTTCCCCCACATTTTCATATTTCATTGGCAGCTTTTATTATACCTTCTTTACCTTAGCCTCTAACAAATATCAATGTACACTGGAAGAATTGGAGTAGGCTTTTCCTTTAAAAACAAACAAAAACAAACCAGTAGTCCTTGTTTTCAGAAAAGAATGATTGGGTAATAAAAAATTGAGCTCAGGACTCCATGGGTTCCTTAACCAAGGTTTCTCAGCCTCAGTACTGTTGACATTTGGGTCCAGATAATTTTCCCGTGTGGGGAGCTGTCATAAGTTACTGGGGGATTTTTAGCTGCATCGCTGGCCTGTACCTCTTCTCTAGGTACCAGGTCCTCCTACACCCCTCACCTCCAGTCTTGGCAACTAGAAATGCCTTCACGTAATTGGCAAATGGCTCTCCACAGCTTTAGGTGTCAGTCCGGAAAACGTACTCTGTAGATGAGGTAGGTGGGTTTTTCCTTCTGATACTGATTACAAGTAAATGCAAACCCCTAATATTTTTACTTATTGAAATTGAAGGAAGTTAAAGTTGCTCCCAGATGTGCATGTCATCAGCAATTGCACATGTCAGAAACCTGGGAAACAGATGTGCTGGCTTTTATTCTTTCTTCCCTTTCCTGGAGAGCCCCTTAAAGGAAAGAACATTGGTTTGGGGTAGCAGGGAGGCTGTTGGAAAGCTGACCAGGTCCGGAAAGGCCTCCCTGGAATGAGAGGCCTTGCTCTGGCCGCCCTGCTGCTGCTGTGGGAGGAGAGGGAGGGGGGTAGTCTGCTGCAGTCCTGGCCAGCTCAGGAGCTGCCATTGCCTGTCAGGACCCAAGGCTTTTCTTTTTTTTT
>NW_022110173.1:4234066-4238416 GCF_000313985.2 Echinops telfairi
GGTGGCTGCAATGGTGGTAGTGGTGGTTAACCATGACCAGGTCAAAAGTTCAGTGGGACTTAAGTTGAAAGTATATGGGTGTTTGTGCATGTGTGTATGTACATACTTGGGACATGTGGGGCCTGTGACTGTATCCAGTTATGTGGTATACATTATTCCAACAGGATTATTGATTTAAAATACACGGTCCCAGATCCTTTCTTGAGGAGGATATGATATCTGTATAGGTGTATATGTATTTTTATACCTAGGCAAGTATGATAAAATATTTTGGGTGTTGAGTTCATTTTGGTTGGATAGAGGATTGCGTTGTGATGGTTACTTCCCCCCAAAACCCCAAACTCAATGCCATTGAGTCGATGCCAACTCATAGTGATTCTGTAGGATTGTAGAACTGACCCTGTGGGTTTCTGAGACCTGTAACTCTTTGCGGGAGTAGAAGGCCCGATCTTTGGTGGCTTAGGCAGTAGTAATGTACTTTGAACTTCTTTGAAGAAAGCTGCTATAGAAATCCAAGGAAATGTTATCACTTATCAGTGGCCTCTGAGGAGGAGGTCTTTCACGGAAAGTGTTCATCTCAAAGCCCATCTTTTTCATCATGGGGTATTGGGTCCCCCAGACAACCTGCACCTTATTATTTTGTTGTTGTTTACCTCTCTTGGCTAAGAACTACAGTCTGATAACACTTTTTTCTCCTTCCCTGGTCCATTGTTGTGCTTGTCTAGAGATGTTCCAAGGGTTTGTCCTGGGCATTGGTGGGGGAGGGGTAGAATTTCTGACTGCCTAAAGGTGTTAAATGCCAGGGTTTGTGTAAATAAGTTGGTGTGAAGGTGGCCACTTGTATAGGCACAGCCTTTTTCTACTCTTCAAGGGGTAAATAACCCCTCAGAAAAATTCTGACTGCTCAGTTGTGTTGGGTACTTTATCCTACACACACCCATTGAATGTGTAAGGTGGTTTATGTAGAAATATCTGGTGATAGGCTTTGATTCTTCTGCTTAAAGCCCTGGTTTTCACAGCACTGTCGTGGGAGCTCTTTGGCTAGTTGAAATGGCCTAATGCTCTTGGAAGTTTTGCATTGTAGTTGGTCAGCTTTTAGCTTTGATTCTACAGCCTGGCTCTAGAGGAGCCTCCGTTTTGTCTCTAGAGTAGGTTTGCTAGAATAACTGCCTGACTTGGCAGTATGTCACCGAGGCATGTGGCCACCTGAATTAAATGTGTGAATAGTTGTCACAACAGACTGGGTGTGTACCCTCTGCCTACCTCCCCCAGCCATGACTCCCAAACAAAACAAGTGCAAACAGGAGGTGGGGAGCCACCTTTAGACTCCTCCCAGCACCAGGTCTCCCATTCCCAGCCTTTACATCACTTCCAGTGAAGGCATCCCTAGAAGTGGAATAAGTTCCCCAAATCTGGAATGCCACTGAGCAGTTTTGTTGACTGCCAGCGAGGTTTTCCTCCTGGCCAGTTCCTTTTTAATGAACACCCCTTCCGTGAGTGCCCATTGTTTCAGCAACAATGACCCTAAGGACAGTTGATTTGCTTGACAGAAAATGTGCTGAATTAACAGATCTACTTCTTTAGCAAATCCCTTCTCTCTCCTGCCCCCATTGTGTTCCTGCTTCTCTCCTCTAAAGGTTGTGTTTGCCGATTAGGTTAGGTAGGGGGAGGCGACAGTTTTTGGAATCCAGGTCTTGGAGTTCTTTGTTCAGGGGACCAGTGAAAGGTGATTCATAGAAAAAAAGGTGACTCAGATAAAATTCTCACCTGTTGCCATAGCTAAGGGATTGAGTTTTGGAATTTTTTTCGTCCCTGGACTATTAATTTGGGTTATATAGTTCACTTACCCACACCCACACCCCATCCTGTCTGTAAAAGGCCATTCTTCCCATTTCCCTTTGTGTCATTAAATCAGACACCCGACTCTTTACAGGGTGCTGAGGGCTGGGAGGGAATGCGCTAATTATGTTTCAGATACCTATGATCATAACCGTAGATTTTGATCACTTTCATTAACATCGACAACACCTGGGTTTTTGCAATGACCAACTTAAAAAAAAAGTAAAAGTGGAATTTAAACACAAAAGGGAAACTCAAATCCCAATTAGCCTGCCTGCTGTTTGTGGCAAAGGGGACAGGGCTTGTGGGACAGGGTTGAGCTTCTGCTGCCTGAAACTAGTCTTTGTAGCAGTAAGCTACATATATTGTATGCCAGATGAGTGTTAGAAATGATAAATGCTGAGGGAGCACTGAACTGGGCAGTGATCACACATGAAACGCTTCCTGGAAAAGGCAGGCTCTTAGGTTGATATGGAGGCAGTCAAACGTGGCTAGCTGCGTCAGAGTGCTTGTCTTTCGGGGGATGGGCAGGAAGTAAAGTTGCATGATAGTGGAGGGCTGCATGGGCGCTCACCTTAGATGCCAGGCTCATGAGTGTTGATCCCTCTTCTTCAGGCAGTGGAGGAAGGAGGGTTGTGTACCTAAGGGCTTCCGGCTACATCTGGTAGTGGTAGCTGAGATAGAGGCAAGCAGTGGAAGCAAGACTAGTTTAACCATTAGGTGCCAATAGGTGTGAAATGTTGATGGTCTGATAATAGGAAAGGAAATGTCAGGTTTGCCATTGAAGGACGAATGGGTAGGGCTAGATGACCAACAGAGTTGGAGTGCATAGTACGGTTACATCAGTTGGGATGCTTTGGCCTATGAGCAACACTGGACCAACAGTGGCTTGAAAAAGCACTGCAGACTGGGGGTAGGGGAAGGAGGGGTAAAAAGAGGAGCTGATACCAAGGGCTCAAGTAGAAAGAATGTTTTAGAAATGTTGATGGCAACATATGTACAAGTGTGCTTAGTACAATTGATTGATGGATTGTCATAAGATTTGTAAGAGTCCCCCAATAAAATGATTAACAATAATAAAAACATGACAGACTGTCTTTGTAATGTGACCTGAAGGGAGGTGGTCCCTGCCAGTGAGGGATCAAACTTAATGCCATTGCGTCTACTCTGTTCTGTAGTTTCTCTTATAGGTCGGAATTGACTCCGTGATGGCATTGGGTTTCAAAACTTTTTTTTGAAAATTATATGAGGTTTGTCAGGATCTGTTCAGGGTTTGAGCTGCCCATTTAGGAAAACCTAGACCCAGAAGTGTACTCTTTTTCTCATCGGAATTTTAGATTTGTTCTCATTTAATTGTCGATTGCTTGGACTACTTCAGTTTTTTAGTTTCTCACTGTTAACTATTTAATGACCCATGAGATGATTGTGAAGATACTAATTAATGGGACTTAGTGAACCTTTGGTACTGGGAGTTTTTGTTTAAATACAAACAGCCATGTGTTCATGCCGTGTATTCTGTTTAATAACAGCTTCCTTCCGAGCGCAAGGGGAAGTTAAGGTGTCTGTTTTGCTTGCTTGCTTTTATCTCCTCACTGGCGCTATACAAAAATTTGGGTTATATGGCAACTCAGCCTTCCCTCCTCCTTCCCCCAGGGTCAACTAAATCTATAGCCCGGCCAGTAATCTATAACACATCTTGAAAGGAAAGATTAACTGGATCAATCAAATGCCCTCTCTGTAGTGGAACCTAGGAAATGCGAGGATTATCAAGTTAGTGTGGAAGAGAAGCTGAAAGGTCACATGAGAAACCATGATGCAAGCCAAAATCTTGCACCTGAGGAGCTGAAGCAGAGGCACATTGCGTTAAGAAGGATTAAGGGGAAGGTCTCAGTTCCAGTCCACTGGTGTATCCTACAGGAACCCTGGGCTTTTGAGGGAATCCACATACCCTTGTCCCCCAAATCCTGAACACATTTTCCCTTGCCATGTATGCTTATCATTTTATCAACCTCCACTCATACTTTTAATATTCTCCAGAAACCAGCTTTATTCCGTTTGCAAAGGTGCTTGGCACAGAAGGCCCCTTCATCACAACACATGATGGTCTCTAGTAGCTATAGCGGATTCATTGAGGGACCTGTGTTGTGTTTCTTTTGGCCTGTCCCATGTGGAGCAGTTGAAGTCATTGTCAGTTGTATACTGTAACAACAGCTGTAAGCAGAAAGAGTACTTTTGCAAGCCCAGACTAGCTGTCTTACTTCTTTTAAACCATCAAACTTGTATTTGAAATTTTACATTCTGAGTGTTCGTCATAGTCCCTTTTTAATCTGAAACCAAATTCACTGCCATCAAGTTGATGCTGACTCATAGCGACCCTGTGGGACCTGGCAGAAATAACTGGCCCCATCCCATCTCCCCCAGCAGAGCCCCATCTTTCTACCACCGAGCAGCCGTCGGTTTCCAACTGCTGACCTTCTGGATCACTGTGAGGCCAGGGCTCCTTCTTTTTTT
>NW_022110173.1:4238787-4244618 GCF_000313985.2 Echinops telfairi
TGTCTCTCGGACATCACCTTACCTGTTTCGTTAATTCTCCTTGAATTCAGGAAGATGTTGCCTCTATGCTACTTTGTTGACGAGGAAACCAACATCACCTGGCCGGCCAGGTGGTAGCAGAGAGTCTTGTCTGCCCAGCGTGACTTCAGCCCTGGGACCTTACCCCTGGCCTTTTACACAATTTCCATTGGAAAATAACTCATGACTAATGAATTGAGCTGGCTGCAGTGGCAAAGTGCTAAAGCTTCTCCAGATGCATTAAAATGTGTTGGTAATAAATGGAATGGCAGTATTGGTGAAAAAAGAATAATGGCAGGTTATTTGGTGGTAGTTGAGTGAAACTAAATTATTATTGTGGAATTTATAAGGCAGCCTTTTACGAGTTGAAGCCAAATTATCGAAAACACAGGATCCAGGGAATGACATTCTAGAAGTCAGAGAAATTAAACGTTTCAATTTTAATTAAATTATGTGGAGAAAGTCAGCGTCTTAAAATTTAATTACTTTTGTTACATCCCTGCTTTAACACTCTCCAGGTCTTTAAAATTTTATTTATTTTTAATATCAAACTTAGTGAAAAGTTGCAAGTCTAGTACAAAAATGCCTCAGCTCCTAAGTGTTAAATTTTAAACCACTTGTTTCATTACTACCTCTCCTTTCTCCATTAGTCCTCCATCTCCTCATCTATCTGTGTCTGTCTGCCCATCATTCTGCTTTCCCTACAGTCTGAGAGTAAGTTGCAGGCATCACATGTTGCCTTCTTAACCCTTCAACATTCTGTTGTTGACATCCTCTAACAATCCATGCAATAATCAAATTCAGAAACTTAATCTTGACTAGTATGTAAATACTCTTGCCGGTGATATAGAGATGCTTACATATTATTGGTAAGAAAATATATTATTTGCAATAATATATACTACTAATTATATAATATATAGTATCTTACATATAATACCGCATTATTAGAATATTTAACTTTTATGTTTCGTGTGACAATATATACAGCAAAGCATACATCAATCCAACAGCTGGGGATTTGGCAGTTCTACATCAGTGGTTCTCAACCTTCTTCATGCCGCGACCCTTTCATACAGTTCCTCATGTTCTGGTGACCCCCAACTATAAAATTATTTTCGTTGCTACTTCATCACTGTAATTTTGCTGCTGTTAAGAAATGGGCGACCCTGTAAAAGTGTCATTTCTCCCCAAAGGGGTTGCGACCCACAGGTTGAGAACCGCTGTTCTTCGTGAACAACTACATAAGTGACATTCTTAATATTGTGCCACTATGCTCACTTTTTCAAAATTGTTTTACCGCCGTTAAGATGAAGCTACACTTAACTCCTCTTCTCATCTGACCTTTTGAGTTGTAATTTATATATTCTTTATGTATGGTTTCATATAATCTTTTATACATTGCTTTTATGATTCAAATTTTTAATCTCAGATCTTGCATTGCATTTAATTATCAGATTTTTCTAGTGTGTCTGGAATCATTCTTCTTTGTCTGTCATGACCTTGACATTTTTGGAAGTGTAAAAGCCAGTTATTTTGAACATGGCCCCTCAATTTGGGTTTGCCATGTTTTTGGCAGGAGTATTAAAGAAGTCTTATTGTACCCTCTGCACCGTATCAGGAGTTATATAATGTTGCTCTGCGTCATTGTTGATGGTGATTGTTGTTCTTGCTATTAACTTTGATCACTTGAGCGTATCTGTCAGATCATTCTTCACTGAAGCTATGCCCTTCAACTCTCATAATTAATAAATATCTTGTGGGGGTGAGGTTATCATCAGACTTTCATTAATTAATTTTAAAATCCATGCATGATGCTTTTCCTGAAACAGTTCTTTTTTCAAATTTTTTTTTCCTGAAACAGTTCTTATATCATGACTGCCAAATTGCTATTTTCAAATTCCATGGTGGCTTTTCTATTTGTCAGTTGGCATTTACAGTGTATCTTAATAGAGTTAGTTTTTAGATGCTTTATTCGAAACTTATTGGTAGTTTGTTCTTAGAATACAATCTCCAGAATGTTTTTTATATTTTTAACTTGGAAAATTCACATAAAGTGGATACTTTTTGAAAAATTTAAAATATAAAGTTAAAAGACAGGTACAAGTATACTCTAAGTTCATCAATTGCTGTCCTTTTGCCACATTTTCATTTCTTGGCTGAAACTATTTGAAGTATAATGTCAATGTCATAAACACTACTGTATTCCTAAATACTTTGCCATATATTTCTTCAGAATATAACCACAGTCTGTACCCACTTTTAAGGAAATTAACAGTAATTCCCAGTGGCATCCAATAAACAGTCTTCAGTGTCTTCAGGTTGTGCCCAAAGGCCTTTTCAGAAACCTCTCTATACATCCATCTAATGTGTTTAATTGTTAGAAAATACTTTGTAAGCACGTTGAATCCAACCCATTTATTCTGATAATCAAGAAAAATCAGGAAAAAATTTAAGATGTAAGAGACTTAAATATTTATTGTTATGTAATAACAAAACATTGTGTTTCTTGCCATGATAATGGCTCTGGAATCCGACAGCTCTGGCTCCAGTCCAGGCTGTGTGCAAGGCCTGGACAAGCTACTTAACCTCTCATTCTTTAATTTGAAAAATTGGCTTCGTATCTTATTCCATAGACCTACGAGATGCAAATGAGGGTCTGTGCATAAGAGGGCCCAGCACAAGTAGTTTTCAACTAGTAATTACTATTATTATTAAGTTTCCCCCTCATTTTTATATTTTGAATTATGATAATGTACATTTATAAGAAAATTTATGGGAATGGAATTACAAAATAAGGGAAAAGTGTGCAATCTCTCAATTTTACTTTGAAATCAAAATATGAAAAATGAGAAATATTAATATATTATGCTTATGTGAAAGTGAATTACTGAAAATGAATTGCTTTTTTACAGCTTTATTAAGATAAAATTCATATAGCACAAATTCTACCCAATTAAAATATACATACAATTCAATGATTTTTGTTTTTGTTTTTTAGCCAATGCCAGTTTTTAATGTTTTTAATCAACCATCATCCCCCCAAAATGCCTGCACCATTATTAAACAGTCATTCTCCATTTTCTCCTAACTGCAAAGCCCTTACATACTTTTATTCTGGACATTTTATATAGAAGAAACTAGACTTTAGGGTGTTTTGTTTTTGTTTTTTTTCCGTTTAGCATATTGTTTTCAAGGTTCATCCCTGCACTTGTAGCATGTACTTCTTTTAGTGGTTAGATAACATTCCACAATATAGATTAAACAACATATTGTTTATCCATTTTTTTCTTGAATGGAATTTGGATTGTTTCTGCCTTGGGACTGTTATGAATAATGCTGATAAGAACATTTTGTGTATACATTTTTGCATGGAATCTCCTTTTCAGTTCTCTTGGGGTTCACCTAGTAGTGGGCTTGCAGGATCAAATGGTAACTCTGTTCAACCTTTTGAAAAACTAGAAATTTTCAAAGTGGCCGTTTTACATTATCATCAGCAGTGTGTCAGGCGTTGCTGGCGAACCCTTTGATACTCCTTTTGGGTGGAAAGTGGTATCTCAATAGATTTGCTTTATATCTCTTCACCGACTGAAGCTGCCCAGCAGCTTTTCATGTGTTTGCTGGCCACTCAGTGTACTTCTTATAGGAGAAATAACCTTTTCATATCTGCTGTTCATTTAAAAATTGGGTTGTCTTTTTGTTAGTGAGTTGTAGAAGTGCTTTATTAATTGGAGATACAAATTCCTTTATCAGACACATGATTTGCAAGTAATACCCCCATTCTGCTTGTTGTCCTTTTACTTTCTTGATGGTGTCCTTTTAAAAAAATTATTAAAAAATCATTTTATAAGAGGCTCTTATACCAACTCATAATCAGTTGTATCAAGCATATTTGTACATATGCTGCCATGATTATTTTCGAGACATTTACTTTCTATTGAGCCCTTGCTTCAGCTTCACTTGATGGTGTCCTTTTGAAGCACGAATATTTTCTTAATTTTTAAAAATTGTTTTCTTAATTTTGATGCATCCTATTTACCGTTTTTGCTCATTCTTTTGGTGTTATATCTAACAATACTTTGCCAAGTTCCATGTCATGAAAATTTACAATCCTATGTTTTCTTCAACAGTATTATAGTTTTTTCTCTTAAATATAGGTTTTTGATCTATATGGAGTTAATATTTTCATATGTTGTGATATAGGGATATATTCTTTGCATGTATCTATCCAGTTGTACTTGTCCACTGCCTTCTTTTGCATACATTTAGCTCATTGCCCCATGACTCTTTGTGAAAAGACTGCTCTTTCCCTATTGACTGGTCTAGGTTCCCAGGTCATCGGTAGATGTAGGAATACCCTTATGGACTCTGATTTCTATTCCAATGACCTCTGTGTCCCACTCTTATGTCATCAGTACCACATTCTCTTGATTACTATTGCTTTGTGTCCTGCATTTTGGAATTGAAAATTATTGATCCTACTTTGTTTTCCAGTGTCAAGCATGTTTTGTCTCTTTGTCTAGATATCTTGTATTTTCAAATGAATCCTATGAATTATATAAGCCTACCAGTGTCTGCAGAGAACTCATCTGGGATTCTGGTATGGAATGTGCTAAATCTAGATCCGTTTGAGGAGTATTGCTATTTAATGTGAATACATTTGATACATAGATATGGACGGTTTCTATAATTCCTTTTAAACAGTGTCTTGTAACTTTCTAAGTATATATTTTACATTGGTTTGATCAAATAAACTCCTACGTATTTTATTTTTGTTGACACTATTGTGAATGGAATTGTTTTCTAAATTCCTTTTTGGATGGTTCATTGACAAATTGCTTTTTAAAAATGAGTTTTATTGAACTGGAAGTTAAATGAAATAAAAATCCACTCTTTTAAAATATGTAATTAGATGGGTTTTGACAATAAGATATAGAATATTTTTATTACCCAAATAGTTTGCCTTTTTCCTCTTGGCAATCAAACACCACCCTCAGGCAATCATTGATCCATCATTATAGATTCATTTACCTTTTATAGATGCACCTCTAAATAGATGCTTTTTTAAAAAAAACTCTTTTGTGCCTGGTGAACTAGTAAGTGGTTGGTTCTTTTTTATTGATAAATAATATTTCACAGTGTTGTTCTCACATGATTTGTGTACTTATTTTCCTAGCATATAATATTAAACTGGTACTGAAGGAAGAATTCCAAGCTACACTCACTGAAGACGTTTGTAAAAAGCACGACTCCAGGAGCTGATGGAATACCAATTGAGATGCTTCAAAGATGCAGTACTGGAAGTGCTCACTTGTTCATATGAAGACATTTGGAAGGCAGCCAGCCAAGTAGAAGATTCCAGATCTATATTTTTGCCCACTCCAAAGAAAGATGATTCCATGTGGAAATTATAGAATCATATTAATATGGCATGGTAACACAATTTTGCTGAAGATAATAAGTGTAGGGGTACATTGATGTGGCTCTATCAGAAGTTCAAGCTGGATTCAGAAAATGTTGAGGAACGAAGGAAGTGATTGCTGATGTCTGAGCTTGACCAAAAGCAGATAATATACCAGAAAGATATATTCTTGTATTTTATTGACTAGGTGAAGGTGTTTGGCTGTGTGGGTCATACCAAATAGCGGGTAACATTGTGGAAAAACAATTTCTGTACACTTACATAATTGTGTTCATACGGAGCCTGTGGAGCAAAAAAGACTGTTGAATAGAACAAGAGAGTAAGGAATAGTTCAGAATGGGAACAGTATATGGCAAGATTGTATCCTTTCGCTTAACTTACTGGAAATGAA
>NW_022110173.1:4245843-4247453 GCF_000313985.2 Echinops telfairi
AACTGTTAGGAAGGAAGTTCTTTTTAGCACGGCCGATAAACTTAGAAAAAGTATTGCACTGTGATTTAAGTAAGCCTCAGCCAACTCCAGTTCCATGTTGACAAACCAGCTTTTTAAATATTAAGTGCCTGGAGGCACACTACTTTATGAGCCTCTCACCTAAAAACACTGCCGGCCAGGAAGCTCACCTATCTGTCTGGTGCCTTAGGTCCTGCTGGCACCACTCCTCTGCTGCTCCACTGTTGTCACATTCTCTGTCTCCCAAATTGAGGGAGGTCAGTGTTCAGGAATCTTGGGGTCCAAAGGGTATGCTCCACTCCCAGCTCTTCATTAAGTATAATATGATCTTCTTTCCCGCTTCTGAGATGGTTAATTTTAAACCTAATGGGATGGCAAAGCTGATCAATCCTTTCATTAGAGTTCCATAGAGCCAATTTACATGGTTATATCCATCATTTGACCAGAAGAACCATATCAAGTAGTGCACTGCACCACAGGTGGTTATACTATCGTGGTTTGGATTTCTATTTCATGACTAATGAGAAGCCTTTGTGTAGTGTGTTGTGTTGGGTTAGCAGTTCAAACCCACCAGCCTGATCTTAAGGAGAAAGATGAGAAGCTGTCTGCTCTCAATAAAATATTAAGCCTCAGAAACCCTAGGGAACAGTTCTGCTTTGTATCATAGGGTTGCTGTGAATCAATTTACTCAATGGCTGTGTGTGTGTGTGTTTAGTGACTAATGATTTTAAGAATCTTTTCATTTACGAACTTGTTAACTATATACACTTTGGTAAAGTGTGTTACAATCTTATGTGCACTTGAAGAATTGGTTGTTTCCTTACTCCACTGAGTATTGAGAGTTTTTCATACACAAGGGTAAGGAAGAAAAAAGTACTGCTACTGAAGTTCCCTGGTGGAGTAGTGGTTCTGCATTGGGCTGCTGTCAGTGCAAAAACCTCTAGGTTGCACTGCAGGAGAAAGACGAGGTTTTCTACTCCCATAAAGAGTTACCGTCTTGGAAACCCACACGGGCAATTCTGCCCTGTCTTATGAGCCGCTAAAAGTTGGAATTGACTTGATGGCAGTGAGTTTGGCTTGAGTTCATAAGTACATGGATTCATTTCCAAACAAAATGCGTTGATACATGTCTCTACTATCAGTGGTTGGCAGCAGACAAGTTATCTCAAATACACTTATATCCCCAACTTACTCACACAACTGTTTAAAAAGCGGTGGGTGCTTTCAAACAGTCAAACTTGGGGTTAGCAGCCCCAGGCCTAACCCAGTCTACCACCTGGGCTCCCATTAGTCTTGTTAGCTTGCTTTTAAAAAAGTGTTCCTATTTTTTTTTTTGCGCCATGGGAATAACAAATTTGAAGTCAGTGCATTAAAAGACAAACTCAAAAGGACTACTACTAAAATCATTGAAGATTTGCAACAGGTTGACAGGAATGCCTCATGTAAAACAAGTTTTTGGATGAATCAAGTATTTCAAGGAAGGTCAGGAAGACCTCAAAGAGGAGCTAAGACGGGGAAGAACATCAACTTTGATGAATGAAGAAAGAAGAGTTACGGAGGAGGGTTAGATAGGATGTAAGTTGAAGAGTTAC
>NW_022110173.1:4247986-4254205 GCF_000313985.2 Echinops telfairi
ATCCACAAACAAATTTAGTGCTAGAAATAATAACTTGAAATAGCTGGTATATGACAGGGTAGTGTAAAACGCAGTGTTTACCCAGTTAGGTAGGCTTGTTCCATTAGTTTTTTTCAAGTAACCAATGGCTTGTAGAGTAAGGGCATAAAAGATTATCTGCAACTGAAATGAGAACAAGTAAAACTAGGGAAATCCCAATAAGAATGATGGGTTGTTTCAAGGTCCTTTTGATCGTTATTACATCCTTGCAAAAATGTTACCACAGTATGAAATTACCACATTCATAAACTCAAAAGATTATAAATCTGGAAGGCACTTAGGTACTCATCTCAGCTACTTTGTATTACAAATGAATTTTAGGTCAGGTAACTTTCCTAAGGCCGCTGTCTGGTTAATGGCACAGCAGAATGATGGGGCTGGTTCCTTTGACTGTCTGGGTGCTTATGCATCTGTTTAAACCACATGAGCAGGAAGATGTAAACCGAGAATATCAGTGTATAAGAAAAGTTGGATCTTGAAGAAAAACACAGGAAGCAAAGGCCCTACGGTTTTAGAGGGGAGAGCTCTAGTTAAAAGTGAGAGTAGCAGGGGTAGCCTTCCCTCGCCACAGGTTCTCCACCTATACTACACCCTGTAATTGTGTGCTCTTTCCATTTGTAGCTTGAAAGTTTTATTTAAAGCCATTTTATGAATATTCAGTTTTTACTTAACTCGAAAACAATTCAAATCTACAGAAAAAAACTTATGGTCTTATGAACATGTAAAACTGTGGTAGTTAGGTTTATTGGGCCAACCTTGCCAATAGGAACATGTGGGATTAATCAGGTTGCAATTTGATTGGAGGGCAAAGAGATAAATGACTCTGCAAGGTGTGCGCGCGCACACAAGCACACCCCGTGATTGGAGCAGTGCTGCTGCTTTAGCTAGTTCTCTGCCTCAACCTGTGAGCTACACTGCCTGTGCAGCAAGCCAACCAGTGGATCCTGTTGCTAGAGCTTGAGGCTTCTTCAAGACCTGCTTCACCACGCTGCTGGTATCCACATTGCTTGAGCTTGAGGCTGATGCATCTGGACCTGCTTCCCTAAGCTCCCGAGCTACTGACTGTTGGTGATCCACCCTACTGTTTGCTGTCTGTGGGCAGACTTTGCTTGTCTTGCCCAAGGGAGGGTTATTATCACTGTCTGCTTCCTTGACCTTAGACTGAGCAACCCACATGTGGACTTGCAGTATATTAAGTGTTCCACGGAAGTGAGTGGCATTAAACCCTCTTACTGCTGTGTGGACTAATTAGCTGTTATATTCCATCTTGCTGTGTAAATCAATCAATCAATCTATCTATCTATCTATCTATCTATCTATCTATCTATCTATCTGTATCGATCTACCTACCTACCTAATCTAAAGCCATAGGGGTCCTGGTTTTGTTTTTCTAGAGAACCTGTCTTAACACAAATACTCTATTTAAATCCAGTACTTACTGTATTATTACAGCTGCCTCTCCATATATACTTACCCACAATTGTATATAAGCACAGAAATCACACTTTATCTTATCATGTACTCGTTACGAAGGCCCACTCTTGAATACTTTAGTAAGCATCACCTACAAGTAAAACTATTCTTCAGTATAGCCATTCTACTATTAATACTCCTAAGGAAAATTAAAAATCATTTCATAGTCTAATCTGAACCTGTATTCATATTCCTTCCCATATCACAAAAATTTTTTCATCATTGTTTTTAATTGTGGTGATATATAATATAGCAGTCCTTGCGGGGACACAAATGCTTAATTAAGGAATTGCTTGGCTTCTTTCTGAAGTGTTTTGGAAGAAAGGGCTAGCAGGCTGCTTCTAAAAGCTCCTAGCCATTGAAAACCGCATGGAGCAGAGTAATAGTCTAACAGACGTGGAATCCCAATGAGTCATGATTCACCTGACAGCAGCTGTTTATATATATGGAGAACCTTCACAAAGTTCATGGACAAATGGAGTTTAAAAATAAAGACCTTTCCCACAAGCCTTTGGAGCCCCCTCTGTCTGTCTGTATAGCACATATATCATTTCAACTTCTTTTACACACATTTAAATGGATTTAATTATGTTCATCATGTTGTGTAACCATCACAGTTTTCAGATGTTTCCCATCACCTTTAGCAATGCTCAGTGCCCCTTAAGCAGTAGCTCCCTCCTGGCTTACCCAGTTCCGTTGTAGAAATGACTAATGAACTTTAGTCCATATACATTTGCCTGTGCTATATATTTCCTACATTTAGGTCCTTGGCCCATTTTGAGTTATGTTCAGGTATGGTAGAAGGTATGGGTTGAGCTCATTCTTTGTGAATTGTCCAGCACCATTTGTTAAAGAAATACAATTCTTTCCCTATTGAATGGACTTAGCATCCTCGTCTGGACTCTCAGTGGTCTGTATCACTTTCATCATAACTGTAGTAGTGGTTGGGTGGTTTTTGGTCAAGGTTTTGTGCTTAGTATTTGCATTTTCTGCATATTATTTATAATTGGTCTTTTTTATTTAGAAAAGTTCCCTGGCCTTTTTGCATGGTACTGCTTTTTGAAGAATACAGGCCAGTTGTCTTAAAGAGAATGTGTTTTAGACTTTATTGTTTCAATAAGGTATGATTAGATCCAGTGAAGTTAAACACATTGGTAAGAGACAAGGACTGTGGTAGTTTGTATCGCATTATTTAAAAACAAACATACATATTGACATGGAGTTGATCTCAATTCTTAGCAGCTCTGTAAGACAGAGTAGAACTGCCTCATAGGGTTTTCAAAGCTACTGTCTTTACAGACACTGACTGCCACATCTTTCTCCCCGGGGGTGATTGGTGGTTTCACACTGCGAAGTACTTTAACCACTGTACCACCAGGGCGCTCCCCTTATAAGCCACATCCTATCATGTTGTTTACTAATGCTGGTACTAATTTCGATCACTCTCTTAAGAAGATGAACCTTTTCGTGTGAGTGATAGTCATAGGTTTTCCTTCCCAGTGAAAGGACACGGGAGAGGATGTTTTATATAGTGTCAAGTGCCAGAGAAAGGGAGATGAAAAGACAAGGCCCTGCTCATAAAACTCAGAATTTAAAGGGGAGACAGGCGTGCATTCTACCTATTGTAATACAGTTGCGGTATCATAAGCTGTTTGTTTCTGTGGAAGTGTGTGGCAAACATCAGGGACAGAAACTAAGTTAGCTAGGGAAAGGCAGGAGCCTGAATTAGCAGTTGGTGTGGTGGAGGGAAGGGGGTCAGTGGCAGGGGAATTCTGGGGAATCGGAGAAGAGCTGTGTATGTGTTTATGCACTTGCATGCGTGACGTGTGTGCAGAAACTGTGGAATAGCAGGCACTGCAGGAGCATATTTGGAAGGTTCACAGAAGTGGTGGTAAGAGGGGTGCACCAATGTCAGTAGGGAGGCGAGGGCCTAGTTATGCAAAGATCACTTGATTTACGACTTTTTTTCTGAAAGGTTGGGGGTTTCAAACTTTTTTTTAAGTTTTGAATTGCGTTAAAAGGAATTCTAGAAAAACTCAATATATAGAACAAAACTTTGAAAATTGCTGTAGCTGATGAGCTATTAACATTTGAGAAGGGACCAACCCAGGCATATGTGTATGCAATAAACATTTGTGGATTGAATGCATAAATGATCTTTGTAGTGTCAAAAGCTCACTTTGCTGTTTGTGTAAAATGACAGGTACTACCAGAGCGGTAGAAGACCTGACCCAGGACTAGGTTACGAGAGATTGAAACGGTGGATATGAGCAAAGGAGACAGACTTACATTGGAGACACTGCGCAATGGTTTGGAACAAGGGATAGTCTAGCACAGAGGTTCCATCCATAGGACAACATCATTCCCAGAGGATGTTTGGGAATTTGTGGGACTATGTTTGGTCACAGTGACTAGAAGATGCAACTGAGATTTCAGTTGATGAGGACAGGCATGTTAGATGTGATAATCCTAATCCTAACAATGAAACATACTAATCCTAACAATGAAAATTCAACCTCATCTTAAATAACCTTTATGTAAGTGAAAAAAACAAGCAAACAAATCTGCTTAAACCTAAATCCGAGCTGTTTTCTATATAAATACAAAGTAATTTCTATAGAGTTTTAGTATAAGACTAGAAACTTTAGAAATGGAATTGTCATGGGAATCAAAGAAAATTTATACTGGATCTTAATTAGGAATCATCTTCAATCCCATATTTGAACTGCTTATTTAAGACTAGTGTCAGTCTGTCTTTTGTATTGTTAGCATCTACTTGACAGAGTAAATATCTTATGTACCCTTATGTCCCAGTGATGTAATGCTTAAGTTTTTAAAACATTTTGAAATATATTTTACTGTACCTTATTTTATGTCTTCCTTTGATTACAATGTTTTCTGCTTCCATAAAGATTTACAGCCTTGGAAATACGCAGGGATAGTTCTACTCTGCCCTGTAGGCTTGCCATGAGTCAGATTTGACTCAGTGGGCAGTTGGTGAGTTTTTTTAAAATTATAATTGGGCTTTGTATTGATCACTTAGATTTATGATGGCTTTATTACCTATGGATTTCACTTGTGGGTTGTAAAGGGGGCAGGTTTACGAAATCCTTGTTATAAAGAGAGGGAGTATTGAGCCTGACAAAGTTAAAAGAATGACTACTCCAGAGGTGCCTTAGAGCAGTGATTGCAAGTTGGATTTCTAACTGAAAGGTCGGTAGTTGAAAACCACCAGCTACTCTGGGAGAAAGATGATGCTTTCTACTCCTGTAAAGAGTTACAGTGTCAGAAACTCCTCTTGTCCTACAGAGTCACCATGAGTTGGAATCAGCTTGATGGCAGTAAGTTTTTAGTTGAGTTACTGCCTAGATAGTGTTCTTCATCATGATGGTGAAAGCTGAAAGAGGATTAAAACCTGAGTGGATGTAATAAGTGTGTGACAATGTTGAATTTAGGTTGAAATGACATTGGACAGTTATAAATGGCAGCTTGATGTTTAGAAGTGAGTTCTTGTCTGTGCGAAAATAGTGATTAAGATTTAATGAGAAGAGTGATTAAGAATGCAAATTCTGGAACCAGAATGGGTTTGTTTCTTGGTGCCATACTCAGTACCTGTGTGGCATTGGATCTGTTCTTACACACACATCGTATGGGAAAAATAGCCCCTACCCTTTGAGTTGGAATGTAAATGAAATGTCTTAAAACCTGCAAAATGTCAAGAGTAGTGCCAGCAGCTTATAGTAACTATTCAAACTAGTCATTATTATTCATTAAACATTCATGTTGTTAAATGCCATCCAACTCAGATGTTTAGCAATGAAAATGCTTCCCAAGTCCTGCCCTGTCTTTTGTTACCTGCGTTTGAGCCCACTGCTGCTGCCTCCAGCCCAGCCATCACCTTGAGGATCTTCTTCCGACAGAGATGATAGCCTTCTCCAGAGGTTGCTTCAGGAAGTCCTTGCCAGGGGTTGGCCCCTTCTGATAACACAGTTGAAGTATAAGAGATAAATAGCACTGTCCTCTCTTAAAAAGAAGCATTCTGACCACACTTCCTCCAGGACAGATGGTTTGTTCTAACAACTGCACTTAATTCAAATGCATCTATCCTTTCATTCTTATTCATTGTCCAGCTTTCACATGCATATGAGGCCATTGAAAATACTATGGCTTAGGTCCCTGCTTCCTCTAAGGGATATCTTTGTTTTTACCCTTTAAATAGGTCTTTTATAGCACATCTGCTCAATGTGTCTTAGGTTTCTAATACTTTCTCCAGTTTTCTCAATGTGGGCTATTGATCCAGTTAGGAGGAATTCTGTTATGTTTACATAGAGGTGTAATACATATGTAATGTAGTCTCTGACTGCTCTTTATCAGGAGATGTTTCACTTTCAGCAATTAAGAAGGTTGTGTCATCTTGCTTCTTTTAGGTTGTCCCTGAGTCTTCCACCAATCCTGATGCTGCTGCATTCTTCATGAATTCTAGCTTTAGGGTTATTTGCTCAGCAAACATTTATTTGCCAAGGATTGAATCAATTGGTCCTCAAAGACGCTTTTTTTTTAAATGAGAAAACTCATTCTTGGGGAGATTTAAATACCGTTTTGAGAGTTATATTTAATACATAATTTAGTTAATAATAAATCCACATTGGTAGGAATGAATCAGAGTTCTGTCCTATTTGTGGTTTTCGGATCACCTGCGAAATGGTT
>NW_022110173.1:4254617-4256364 GCF_000313985.2 Echinops telfairi
CAAATGGTAATTTTGGGTAGAAGGAACAGCATAAACATAAATACACTAGGATTGATTGTATTATCAAAGATTGTGGATCTTACCAGTGCAACATTTAGTATGGTTTTATCCTTTCTTGAATTCTTAGCATTCAAATAAAAGGGGAAATTTTTATGGAAATCTTGATATTTAAGAAATATTTTCTTTCAATGTGTCTTCAAATTTGGGGTCTCACATTTATTCCTAGTATGCTAATGCTCACAGGGTTCATCATTGGGCTTATTGTAATTCTCAAATTAATATTTTTAATCTGTAGGTTGTAATTAGATATATCTTATGTGGTCTTAATTTCTAAAACCCTATTACTTTAAAAATTCTAAAATTTCTAAAACCCTATTACTTTTAAAAATTCTAAAATTTGAGTTTGTCTTGTCCATGTCTGAACTGCTTAAGTTTTTTAAACTTCAGAGGACAGTGATGATGCCTGGCACTTCTTTGCAATTACAGGAACAAGGTCTTAATTCATTTGAGATGGAAAATTGAGACTTTCCTTCCTTGAATGTAATTTCAAACCATCTTTAGAATTACACCCACCTTTCATGCCAAATTCAAGCTAAATGATTGAGGAAGAGGAATTTGCAGTATGAAAAATAGGAAATAGAATGAGGGAGACTTCAAAGATGGACAAATGGAATTCAAGAATAGTGGAATATTTCCATGGACTTTTTGCCACACCACCTTCCCCTTCCAGTATTTTAGAAGATGAGAACTTGTGGCAACTACCAAACCAAAACCAAATTCACTGCCGAGTTATTTTTTGACTCATGTGAGCTTATAGGACAGGGTAGACTACTTCCTGTGAGTTTCTGAGACTGTAAGGGAGTAGAAAGTCTCCTCTTTCTCCCAAGTAGTGGCTGGTGCTTTTGAACTGCTGATGTTGCAATTAGCAGCCCAATGCATAAACACTAGACCATCCAGATTCTTGTAACTAATCATCAACGCTTCAGGGTGATCAGCACACAGTATGTGCTCAGTCACTAACTCATAGAGTTGTGATTTGAGTTCACTCATTGGAAGAAAAAGTCTTGGCCACCTGTTTCTGAAAGACCAGCCTGTAAAAGCCTGAAGGAACATCCTTCTACTCTCACATCTTTGCTCATTTATACAGTGAATATATCATGACCAGATGTGATTTATTCCAATAAGAATGTAAGAGTGACTTCATATGTAAATCAATTAATGTCACTTACCTTATTAAGTCAGAAAAACCATACAGTCACCTCAACAAATACTGAAAAGAGCACTTGATCAACGTATTATCTCTTTCATATTATTTAAGTGTTTGGAAAAATTCACTATTGAAAGCATCCAGGCTTGAAGTTCCCTTTGTGGTTTTTAATCTCTACAGGGCCTTTCAGATGTTTCGTCCCTCTTTTGGGAGTTGCTGCAATGGAGTCTCACAGTGACTTTATCCATTCCTAAGAGTTTTTGTCTTATTGGCATAAAGTTGTTTATAATATTATCTCATGATCTCATTCTTAATAGTGGTCATTTCTGTCTTGTTTTTCTGAATAGTTTATTGGTCCTCTGTAAGATTCTTCTTTTGGTTTTTCAGATTTCCCTTCTATTTTATTGACTTCCACTTGGACCTTATTATTTCATTTTTGCTTTGTAGTTTGGGATTTAATTTCATTTTCTTCTTTTTTTTCTTCTGTTAACATGAGAAAATAAGGTCATTGAGTCCTTTTCTTGTTTTCTTTTTTTTTTC
>NW_022110173.1:4257149-4258542 GCF_000313985.2 Echinops telfairi
GCTCAATACAAAAGGGATGAAATATGAAATGGATTCGTTTCCCTCTCCCCAAATGCATAGCGTGAGTCTTTGGAAATCCTGCCAGCTCTTTCTTCAGGCTGAAGAGTTGTCTCCTGATTGGAATGACAGCTTTGAACTGGAAGACATTATTTCATTAGTGCACTAATCAGCCACAGAGATTACCCGATTGGCTACTTAATAATTAAATGAAGTTGCTTGTAATTCTTTGAGCATACACAGAACTAATTAAATTAACCCTTTACTGCCCTGCATGCCTAGGGTACTCTCATGTGAAAATGTCAGAGGAGCCTAAAATCCTTCTTGAGATACGGTTAGATAGAGAAGCAGATGTTTCAGCTATTCTCAAGGGGTGTACCTTATTTAAGAGGCATATTAAGTACAAATAAACAATAGAAAAATGCAGGTTCGGAGCTGTATACTTTGATTGCTCAAATATCCCTAGAGTCTTCATGGAAAGGCTTTCTATAACCAACACTCCTTTTGGACAGAAGTCTACTATGAATCCTCTTCTTCATCACCAATTTTACAGGCTTCGAGGAGACTTCAGCGTAAAGGCATTTCCTTGGGTGTGACATCATTTTCTTGCAACATCCTGGTGAGAACAGAGTAAGATGGGTAAAAGAGCAGGCCAGATTGGTTTATAAATCATGGGTGATGAAATAATATGGGCCGGAACTTCAGCATTGGAAGTGCTCTTGAACAGATGACCTCATTCCAGCCTCTCATTTGGCAGAACGGGAACGTGGTGGTCAAGGAGACGGAGATACAGAATACCTAACTCTAGGCACTAAGTATAGTAGTGGCTTTAAATGAGTTTTGCTCCTCAGAGGACATTAATAGTGTCTGGAAATGTTTGGGGTTGTCACAAATGGGGCGTAGTAACTGTTACTTAATGAGTAGAGGTGCTAAACATACCTCAAACAATAACTTCCCTTATTCCATCCCAGTCCCTGGTAACTGCTTATAAACTTTTGTCTCTGCATTTTCCTCTTCTAGATATTTCAGTTAACTAGGCTCATATAATGTTTGCCCTGGTTAATTTCACTTAGGAGCCCTAGTGGAGTAGTGAGTTACACTGGACCGTAAGGTCAGCAGTTGAAACCCACCAGCTAATCCTCAAGAGAAAGACTAGGCTTTCTGTTCCCAGAAAGATACACAGTCTTAGAAACCCACCCGGGCCGTTCTACTGTGCCCTTTTTGTAGGGTTGCTATGAGTCAGAACCTACTCAATGGCAGTGAGTTTGGTTTTTAAATTTCACTTAGCATACATAATGCTTTCAAGGTTCATCCGCGTCACAGCATGCATCAGAACTTCATTGTTCTTTGTGACTAAATAATCGTTCCTTTGTATGGCTATATCACATTTTGTTCA
>NW_022110173.1:4260035-4271488 GCF_000313985.2 Echinops telfairi
CATCTCCTCCCTGAGACCCCTCTGCAAGGGGATCTCTAGTGGCCTACTAATGGGCTTTGGATCTCCACTCCGCACTCCCCCCATCATTCACTGTGAGCCCACATTAATCTTTCTATTCCCTGGTCTGTTGTTTCTAGAACTACAAAAAGGATGGCCTGAGAAGGATGTTAAGAGGTCTTTTAGGTTTAATTCCATACTGTTTTACTAAATAACTGCTCAAGGTCAGACAATAAGGTGGGTTGAATTGGGATTAGAACTTGGAAAGCTAAGTGTAGCAGTTGGTATTTAGCAGCCTAAGACTTAATCATTTTCTCATTGTTTCATCTGTGCAGGTTCTGTCTTCTAATTTGGTCTCTTAAATTCTTTGTAATCAGAAATCATATATTATTATCACACTATGTTCCATAGCCTTTAGCAGTAGACCGAAAGTAGGTTTTTTTTCTTTTGGATTTGAGAGAAAATGTGAAGGCATTGCTTTATTTGAGGACTAATTTAACGTCATATTACATATTCTGCCTGCCTTACCAGAGGAGACACCTGGGGACAAATCTTGATTGCTTGTGCAATGGGTCTATAAAAGGAATTGAGAATGGGGCTGATGAGAGAGGGAGAGGGAGAGAGAGGATTAACAGAAGGCTGCAGATGGTGGTTTATCCCTTTGGAAGGAGTCCATCAGTTCCTGCTGTCCAATCCAGTGTGAAGACCCATCTGGGCCTCCCCTGAGTGCAAGAATGTGATGCAGTGGACCTAGGATGTGAAAGCAGGGTTTCACGGGAAGTAATTGTCAGATCGGAGCAATTAGACTTAGAGCTGTTAGTTATAGAAACAGGGTACAGAGAACTAGTCTCACATTAAAAAAAAAAGCCCATTGTTCTCAAGTGTATTTGGACTGTGTAAGGACCCTTTAGGAGAGCTGCGCCCATAGAGCTGTTAAGGCTCCTAACTTTCCAGTTAGCAGCTGAGTGCTTTAACCATGGTGTCACCAGGGCTCCCAGATTTGGATTACAAATAAACCAAACATATTGCCATCAACTAAATTCTGACTCACAGCAACCCTATGGGACAGGATGGAACTTCCCCTGTGGGCTTACCAGGCTACCATTAGTCCTCCGAGCAGAAAGCCTCACCTTTGCCCTTCTGGAGCAGCTGGTGAGTTTGAATTGCTGACCTTGGGTTAGCAGCCCAGTGTGTAATGCACTACACCACCAGGACTCATTAGGTAGGTTATAATACATGCTTCATCATTCCTTGTATCTAGGAAAAGTCACATCCTATCACTCTGGCTCCTTTCATTATTAAAAAAAACAAACAAATTTCAATTAAAAATACCTTCTCTTGCAAAGGCTTATTGTAAAAACTTTCGGAAATGGGTATAAACAATAAGAACAACAACAAAACAACCCAAATGATTATTTACAGTTAACTATATACTACGTGGAGCCCTGGTGGTATAGTTATTATATGTTGGGCTGCTTAACCACAAGGTCAGCAGTTCAAAACCACCAGCTGCTTCATGTGAGAAAGATACACTACTTGAGCCTACTTATTTACAATTAACTTTATACCCTTTTTTTAGCCTGTTTACATGACAGGGCTTCAAAAAGTTCTTGGAAATACGGAATTTGTTAAGATAATGGAAGTTTTCCCATAAACTTGTTGAAGTGACCTCCTCACCCCATTGTATCTGGAGTTAACAAATTTTTCACAAGATGAAGTCATTATAATAAGTTATAATATGATACAATGTTTTGTGACCTTTGACTACTGTTCATATTAATATGCAGCTCTGCATTGGCATGATAATAATGGAGGCATGCCTTTACGATCCTTTATTTAACCAGTCCTCTGTATTGGACCTCTAGCTTTTTCCCAGTCTTCCATAAGTTAGCGCTAAGATGACATCTTTTGTAAGTATCCATGACTATTCATAGTGAAATTTCTACCGCTAGTTGTGTACCAGCCCTTATTTTTTTAATCTGCCTTTCATTGACATGCATAATATTCTAATGACTCGTCTCATTTTTTCTGTGTTAAAGGATGATTCATAGCTATGTCAGCATTTGCAGTATGTAATCTAAATGTTGTAGCTAGAAATGAACTGGTAAAGGATCCTTTCTGTGTTCTCCAACATGTTAGCAGGATTACTTTGTTACAAGTATTCCCACTTTCCCATCTCTAGCTGTCCAGCATCTACACTCTACAGGTGCTTAGGCTGCTTTCTTCATTGCTTAGACCTGGAGCAGGCCTGGCATAGTTTAGCTCCCATTCTAAATGGCGGTTAACTCCCAACTTAAATTTGTGTATGGTTTGCTGGTTTTCACACCATAGGAGGTAGATGAGGGTTTTTTCCACCTCACTGCCAGTAACAGGTAACTGATGGAAGGATATTGCTGTGGGGGCAGAGAAAGTGGAGAAGTCCTTTTCCAGGGACCAGAGAGAATAAAACTTCTGAGGTTGGGGAAGTTGTATCTCCAAGTCCCTTAATCTGTTTTTGAGATAACATGATTTGAAACTTCATTAGTGGTGCTTTGGGTCTTTGTATGGAGACAAAGGACAGATGGAACCCCAGCCACCTCCCTAGGAGGTGCCACTCTGCTGTGCCCCTTCCTCATAGTATTTTGGGGAGAACCAGTCTATTTGTATACCTGCAATCTGTCTTTTGAAGCTAATGTTTTCTTTCTCAAATTGACTGTAGTTTGACTTTACCAAATGGCTGACGTCCTTTAAAATTAGTCTAAAGTAGAGAGTACCTGTCCCCAACCTCCACCCTCTTTGGCACCCGCCAACTTTGTTTTGACATGATTGGAAGTCATAGTACATGTTCAGATCTCAGCTAGTTGTAGGCGCTCTGGTGGCATAGTGGTTAAGAGTTGGGCTGTTCATGGCAAGATCTGCAGTTCTACAAGGTTCAAAACCACAAGCTGCTCTGCGGGAGAAAGGCAGGGCATTCCACTTCCATAGCGTTAAAAGCTTCGGAAACCCACAGAGACAGTTCCATGAGCTGCCATTGACTTGACGGCAGTGAGTTTGAGAAGGAAGTTGTGAAGCTGGTTGTCTTTTGCGGTGGTGGTTTGTGGATCCACTATTAGGGAGCCAGTCAGAGAATTATTTTTTGTGGAGATAGCAGGTTTCAGGACACATGAAGCAGGATTATTGTTCTGGCCTTGGAAGATAGTGCCCACTGGAAAACAAGGTAAATTGTGTACTCCCAGCAGCAGGCCTGTTTGCCAGGTTTGTTTCCAAGCAAGTACCCTTCAGGATCGTAAATGCTTATGGTAGTTTTTAAGCATGTCTTGTAGGGACTGGTCTAGCTTGCTGGGATCACCCTGTTTAATCACGCTTACTTAAAGCTGCTTAGCTTGCTCTGCTCATAGCCTGGCTCAGCTGCTGTGGATCAGAGCTGCAGGACAAACTGTGTCAGAGGGCTGCCTTTGCTGCAGGAACTGAAGTCCTGTTAGTTTCTCGTTTGGTTTTCAGTCTGACATAGTCTCCAGTACGCTAGATGTCTGGTTTCAGCTAGTCCTCATTTCATATGCACGTGGGAGATGAGTCTGTGAGAGGACAGAGGTTCTCAGTGATAGCATACATTTTTAGAATGTTTATGGTATTTGGTTACTTACTGTACAGTACCTAATTTTGCAAATGACATGCCTTAATTTTCATTTGAAACAGTTGCAAGGTTATTGTTCACTGTCTCTGCAATGGGAGAGAAATGGTTGGATTTATATTTATGTACTTGACAGGGTCTGTGTATAATTTAACTATAAGTCATTCTTAGTATTGTAGCTATTGGGATGGGCTTACAAGTTTAAGACATCCATATACAGCCAGTGTCTTGTTCCTGAGGTCTGACTTATGAAGTGAGAATTGCTTATATGCGGTGTTAAAGCATTTAAGAAAAATAGATCCTCTCTTATTTGGGGAGGAGGAATGTGTGAAAAATGAATGCTTTCTTAATTCATTTAGAAGCTATTTGTATTGATGTTTAGCAGTGAGTGCTTCAATATTTGAATGGCAGGCGCAATGAGCATTTTGTTTCACCCTGCCATTGAAACTTCCTGGGCACATAATTATAGGACATTTGGCATTTAGTTTATGTTAATAAGTTTAGGGTGGGTTTCTACCCTTTTTAAAAAATTAATAAATCATTTTATTGGGGGCTCTTAAAACTCTTATAACAATCCATACATCAGTTGTATCAAACACATTCCTACATATGTTGTCATTATCATTTTCAAACTTTCTGCCCAAGCCCTTGTTATCAGCTGATTGTTTTTATTTTATTTTATTTATTTTTTTAAAGATCATTTTCTTGGGGGCTGTTAGAGCTCTTATAACAATTCAGACATCAGTTATATCAAGCATATTTGTACATAGGTTGCCATCATTATTTTCTAAACAGTGGATTGTTTTTAATTGCAATATATTATCACACATGAAGATAATTTCTTCATATCACCCGATTGCCCTAGTTGTATATTTTCCATTTATTTATTTTTTTATTGTGGATTAAATGGGCTTTACATATCAGATTATCATGTTTTGCATTCACCATTTTAAACAACTTCTCAAACCCCTTTCCCAGTGACTTGCTGTCCTCTCCCACCAGGTTTCTACTCTAAATGATTCAACATTGTCCCCCTGTTACATTCTCCCCCTGTTCTACCCAATGATTTTTTTTTTCATTCACTATACTGTTAGAGTAGGAACATTAGAGGAACTACTTTCAACAGTGTATCTCTCTCCTTTCTTTTAAAACTTTTTATTGTGAATTTAGTTGTGAATTAGTTTACAGAGCAGGTTACCAGTTTTTACCAGTAATGTATTTCTAATGCATTTTACAGCCTCTTACCAGTTGGCTCCAATTCTTAAGATCGGAAGTTCGAAACCACCAGCCTCTCCTCCAGAGAAAGATGGGGCTTTCTACTCCCGTAAACAGTTACAGTCTCAGAAACTCACAGACTATTTCTACCTGGCCACCCCCATCGGGTAACTATGAGACTATGAGTCAGTACTGACTCCTATTCGAGTGGAAGTTGGTGACTTCTGTTTTCCATCTCATTTGTTAGAGCACTGACAGTGTGATATGGTCCAGGCTTTCTTTCATATTTCATATGTTCCTCCAGCGAGTATCCACAAACAAAATTTCCTAGGTGATTCCAGGGTAGTGATTTACAAATTCCATGTTCTGCCAGTTACTTCCGGTATTGTGAAATTCAGGACGCTGTAGATAGAAATGTAATTGTTGAGAAATCATTCCATATGAAAGAACTCCAGGTTTTAGGAAAAATACTGTACAGATTTGAAACTGTTCTTACTTCTGTGAACTAGAGAAAAGGGAAGGCGAAATGTTTGTATATGATAAAAGAAGAGCTGGATTATCTTGTCCCTTCTTGCCAAATATACTAGTGTTCAGTACTATTATCACTTAATGCCATGTGTGAAGTATCAGCGGTTGCAGTTGAAATGACATTATAATTAAGTGGCCAAATGCATCTGAACTCTTAGAAACTTTGTGTATAGCCAGGGATAGTAAAAATTGGAAAATTCAGCATTTTGGACCTCAGAAGATACTACTGGTCTGATGTCTATATGATCTCCCATTAGTGGGGATGCAAAGAGATTTTTGTTCTAATTTATGTAGATTGGTATAGTTAGGAATATCAGGGTTGTTCTATTTACTTGTAATATTAATAGAATAGGGAGAAAGCCAGGCCTTTCTATAGACTGTCCTGTAGAGTCACTAGGAGTCTACATGAGCTCGATGGCAGTGAGTTTGGTTCGGGTTTACAGAACTTACCATTCTTCAACTTATTTGTCCCTTGTATGTTCAAAAAGTTCGTAGTGTTGTGTATGTAATAGTGTTAGCGTTTTGCATACTTTCTAGTGTCTTCTGTTGCTTTTCATTTCTAATTTAAATAGTTTATTTTTGGGGGTGGTGATCACTGCAAATGATAGTTTTTCTTATTTACTTTTCAGAATTTTCTTTGTTAGTCTAGTTCAGTGTTTCCTCTAGTGGTTGATACACCCCCTGGGGGTTGCTGCAATGATCCAGGGGAATTCCAGAATCATATCTGCATTTTGTCTGGAGTATGGGCTGTGGTACAAAAGTTTTTAATTTTCAGGAGTGTGCTGAATTTTTTTCCCCTTGGAAATGGGACAGTAGGCCAAATAAGTTTGGGAGCCTATTGGAGGAACCTGACTGATTGTTGTTATGTTCATCTCATACCCTGCAACTTTGCTAAATCCTCCTGTACCAGTAGTTTGTGGAATCTGTTGGCGTTTCTATTTGTAAGATCATCTTACTTTGAGTAAGTGTGGCGGGAAAGCACACCCGTGCCTAGTTTTTATCCTTCTGAGGAGTACTGTGATCGCATAATGCCAAGTCTTTTTTCCCTTGAGATTAATGTCGGGTGTTGGTTTTGTGGGTATAGCCTTAAGTGTGTTCAGGATTTCTTTAAGGAAGTATAAATCCTTATCATTCTCCCAGGGAGCTGCTGGTGGTTTCCAACTGCAGCCTTGTGACTAGCAACTCAATGCTTCAGCCACTACACCAGCAGGGCTGCTTGGATTTCACGGAATACCTTTCTGTGTCTGTTGATAGACACGGTGGCTCCTTTGTTTTATTTACGTGGTAGATTACTACATTGGTTGATTTTTACCTAGTGTTGAGTCTTCTTTTCTTGATATAAATCTCACGGGGTCATGATGTGTTTTTGTTTGTTTCCTTTTCACATGGGGCTGACTTCTTTTGGCTAGGACTTTGTTGAGAATCTTTCTGTATGTGCATATTCACGAGGCACACTGAGCTATAATGTTTTGTTTTTAGTGGGCATGCTGACTTCATAAGATGACACTCATTTTCCATGTTCTGGAAGAGTTGGAGTAAAACTAATGAAAAAATCGGAATATTTGTCTTAATTCTTCAATGAAGCAATTAAACTGGGGCTTTGGAGTGGGTGTTTTGAATGACCTCTTGCTGTGGGTCTGTTGAAATTTCTAAGTGCTTTTGTGTTGGATTAGGTAAGTAGTGTAGTTCTAGAAACTTCTTTCAGGTTTTTAAATGTAATGGAATAAAGCTTTCCACAATACTCAGTCATGATCCTTTTGCAGTTTTCGGTTGTTGCCACCATCTCATTTGTTATTTTGGTCAATTGCATCTTATTCTTTTCCTTAGTCAGTTTATCCAATGGTTTGTCTATTTTATGGATCCTCCCAAAAACCAACTTCAAATTTTGGTCATCTATTGTCTTTCTGTTTCATTCATTTCTTTTGTCATCTTTATTATTTCCTTTCTTCCAGAATGACTAGGCTGTTTTCACTGCCCTTTTTTGATTTGCTTGGGTTGTAGGGTTAAGCTTTTGATTTGGACTTGTCTAAAAAATGTGTGCATTTGTTGCTATGAATTCTCTTTTGAGCACTGCTGTTGCTCTGTCCCAAAGGTTTCACGTGTTAATGTTTTCATTCTCGTTTGAGTCTAGGAATCTAAATTTTTCATTTTGTCCATTACCCAGTGTTTATTTTGTGTGTGTGTGTGTGTGTGTGTGTGTGTGCGTGCTTTTTAAAAAGATTTCTTGCTATTCACTTCATGCATGACCAAACTCAAGTCAATTCTAATAGTGACCCTATAGGATAAGGTGCCCCAGTGGGTTTCTAAGAATGACTTTTTTTTTTTGCTTTGCTTTTTAAATTTTTCTCTTATTTTCAATGACTTTTTTTCTTTGATATTTATTGTGTCCTTCTACTTGGTTTGGGCTTCGTGTATTCTTTCTTACAGCTTTTTAAAGATAGAAACTGAAGTTGCTTATTTGTGACCTTTAAAATTTTCTGATCCAGGCATTTCACGCTATAAATTTCTCTCAAAAAACTTAAGTGGCATCCCACATAATTTGACCTGTATTAAGTAATTTAATTCACTTTAAAATACTTTCTAATTTACTTTTTTGGTTTCTCCTTTGAGTCATTAGACTATTTAAAGATGTTCGATTTGATTTATAAATATTTGAGAGAGTCTCATAAATCTTGGCGTTATGGTATCTAATTTAATTCTATTGTGATTGCAAAAGATCTTTTCTGTGACTTCAAACCCTTTAAATTTATTGAGATCTACCATATGGCTAAGACGAACTCTTCACAGGAGTAGGAGGAGTCCTCTTTCTCCCATGGAACGACGGCTGGTGGCTTCAAACTGCTGACCTGGTGATGAGCAGCGCAAGGAGTAAACCCACTATGCCATCAGACCTCCTTTCAGCCTGACAGCGATCTTCTTTTCATAAGAGTCATTGTGCATACTTCCCCATTCTAATTTATTATTTCTAAGCAACTAGAATCACGTAGAACATTGAAGGTCTGAGAATGTTGTTTTTTTCTCTGTAATACTCAACTGAGCTATAAATAAATGAGGTTTTGACATGGCCTGATAAGCCTAGTTACAAAAGTACCTCGATATTCTGATTAAGGGATTTTTTAACTCATTTCTAATTTTTCATAACATGTTAATATGCATTTATCACTTTAAAAATCTCTTGTGCATAACAGTTTCAGCTTTTACACTTTAACATATTCCCTTACTCTGTTTATTTTCTCTCATCCTTCATATTCTATTCAGAACTCAATAGCCTTTGTGATTTTACTATTGTAAATAAATTTTTAAAAACTTGGTGGTGAAGTAGGTGAAGATTTAGAGTATATCCTAGTTTTTTTAATTAAACATTCAACAATTTATATACATTCTGATTTAGCTCATTCAGTGTAATCCTGCAGTGTACTATCTCTTGCGCCCCACACCTTCCCTGTGTTTCTTGTTTCTATTTCTTGTCTTTCCTAACCCTCTGAACTTTATCCTGGAGTAAAAGTTGCCCTTTTGGTTTTAAAATGCTTGATTATTCTAACATGGGGGTGGTGGGATGGGAGTGAAAGTTGGGAGGGCTTCTCACTAATCTCTTATCTGCCCAGAACTCTGTCTTCTTTATAATTTTTTTAGTTGTGTTCATAGTAAACGCATCTTAAAAATATTATATAATGTTATCCGAGTATGTTGAGGAATTAAATGAACTTTGAGAAGGCAGTTGTGACCTTCTGGGAAATTGCTCAATCGTAAAGTTGTTACTATACATTTGTTTTTATCTTATATTAGATCAATCAGTTTTTGTCAGTCGTATTTTCATGCCAGCCTAGATTATTTTAACACTGGTTTTGTAAAGCTATTTTAAAAATTATGTGTTAGCCGTAAACATTAACGTCCAGCTGCCTATTCTTTAGTGTCAGATAGAAGAGGGATTTAAAAAATGGCATTTCAGAAAGGAATAAACTAGTCGTCATTTCGCCCTGAGGAAATTTCACAGACTGACTTAACACTTGAGGTGTAACTGAAAGGTTGGTGGTTCAAATCCACCACCTGCTCTATGGGAGAAAGATGAGGTCCTTGGGCGTGTGTCCCATGAATTGCAATCAAATAGATGGTAGTGGTGGGTCTTCTTCTTGAGGCTTGGAGTTTATGTTAAGTCTGTGTCTCCTTGCTTTTTAAACAAATTTGGTATTTTTGTTCTAACTGGCACCCAGGTAAGCATCTGCATATTGTAAATGGCTTTATGTTTTATGTTTAAAAGTGCTAATAACTTCTGATGCCCCTCTTGTCCCTATTTCCATTTTGTCTATGTTTTGAAAGAAGAATGTGGTTGCTGCTGCATTCAGAGTCTAGGTGTGATATGGTATGGTTTCTAAAAACATACTCCCATCAAGTCAATTCTGGAGATCATGAAAACACTTTGCATGTAGATCTGATGAAAGAGAACTTGCTGTCATGTGTATGAACAAGACTGAACCTTGGCAGCATTTTGGTTCTTGGCATGAGAAGAGCAGTGTTCTAGAGTTACAAAACTACCTTGTGGTGCTGTTGATTTGCGTGCTCTATTCTTTTCTTTTTGTAGGTATTTATCAAACGCTGGTGGCATACCAGGTTGTAGTCATTGACTATAGAAAGTCAAATAAGATAAAGACACCGTAACTAGGAATGCCTGACATGAACTTCGGATAGCAACAGTTCTATGCAGAGGGTACCAAGGGCACACAGAAAAATACATTTAAGTCAGACCTGGGATCTAGAAATAGAAAGGCTCTTACCTAGGACAACCGAGCTTGAGCTAAATTTTGAAGAAGCAAATAGGAGTTAACTGGATGTGAGGTGGGTGTGACTATAAAAAGAAAAAATCTTCTGGACACTAGCAATATTGACTATTGCTTTTTCGAATAGTGGGAAATGGGAGGGGATTCAGACTTGAGCTAGGGAGACCAGATTGGAGGCTAACATCATAATGAAACGAGAGGGGATGTTGCGCCTAGGTGGTGATGCTGCAGATGAAGAATAGGGGCACCGGAAGAGAGATGGACAGTTAAGGAAAAGGAAAAGAGAGAGCTCTGCAGTGATGCAATCCAAGTGGGAGCAAGGGAGCGACGATTCTGGTCTACTTTGCTGGATTGTGCTCTGGGTAACTGAGCTACGAGGAATTCATCTTCAATCCTAAACTGAACTGAGAGGTTAGTCAATACAACCTGCAGGTGACTGTGATATGGCTTCAGCACTCATCAACTTAGTATTGTATTTTGTTTAAACTGTGTTCGTCCAGCCAACTTATTTTAAGCAAATCCCAGATATATAATTTCATCTATAAATATATTAGTTTGTCCAACAGACAATGGCTTCGTAAAATTTTTTTCTTTTTAATCACAATATATTATCACACACGAAGATAATTTCTTCTACCACCCGATTGCCCTAGTTGTATTTTTTCCATTTATTTTTTTATTGTGCATTAAGTGGACTTTACATATCGGATCATCATGTTTTGCATTCACCACTGTAAACAACTTCTCAAACCCTTCTCCCAGTGGCTTGCTGTCCCCTTCCCCCATCTCCCTTTGACAGAAGCTAACACTTGCCACCATCCGTCTTTTGTTTCCCCTTTCCACCCTTGCACGTGTGGTTTGTTTGAATCATATCCAGCATGGTTCTGTCTCGGGTGACTTTTTAAGAAATCTACAGTTTTATCCCTTGTAGTTTATTTGTTCGAGAAACGGCTTTCTAACATTTTTTTCCTGTAGTTTTCTAGTGTGGATTTTGCTGATTTTTATCCGCATGGAATAATTTTACGCATCCCTCTGCTTCCTTTATGTCGCCTCATTACTAAGTGGGTTTAAGCAGATTCAGATCCACCCAAACTTTTAATATTAAAGCACACACCGTATCTGGTTGTTTCTCATCAAAATGTTAGCCATTGACTGTTGCCTAGATCTTTTATTTCAGTGTGATGGTACTTTAATTCTCCCACTTGTTTGAATACTTTTGTAAAGAAAGACTTCTCATATCATTTCCCTTCTTTGTTGAGTTCTTATTTTTTAGAGAAAAATATGTTTGGAGTGGGAATGTGTTTGTGTGTGTGTGTGTGTGTGTGTGT
>NW_022110173.1:4271920-4282398 GCF_000313985.2 Echinops telfairi
AATGAGGGGAAGTGTGGAGTGGAGACCCAAAGCCCATCTGTAGGCAGCTGGATATTCCCTTACAGAAGGGTCTCGGGGAGCAGACAATCCAGTCAGGGTACAGTATAACACTGATAAAACATACAACTTTCCTGTGGTTCTCTAATGCTTCCTTCCTGCCGTGATCCCATGATCCCAATTCTACCTTACAAATCTCGCTAGACCAGAGCATGTACACTGGTACATTTAAGAGCTGGAAACACAGGGAATCCAGGACAGATAAATCCCTCAGGACCAATAATGAGAGTAGCGAGATACCAGGAGGGGAAGCGGAAGGTGGGATAGAAAGGGGGAAACGATCACAAGGATCTACATATAACCCCCTCCCTGGGGGACAGACAACAGAAAAGTGGGTGGAGATACACATGACAAAATAATAATTTATAAATTATCAAGGGTTCGAGGTGGGAGGGGGAGGGAGGAAGGGGGAAAATGGGGAGCTGATACCAAGGTCTAAGTAGAAAGAAAATGCTTTGAGAATGATGATGGCAACAAATGTACAAATGTGCTTGACACAATGGATGGATGTCTGTATGCATTGTGATAAAGTTGTATAAGCCCCCAATAAAATGATTTTTTTAAAAAGAGTAATGTTCGGGGGTGGTGGGGGTGGGGGGGAAGCTGACACCAAAGGCTCAATAGAAAATGTCAAAAAAATAATGATAGCAACATATATACCAATGTGCTTCGTACAATTGATGTATGGATTTTTACAAGAGCTGTAAGAGCCCTCAATGAAATGTTAATTAAAAATAAAAAGAAAGAAATAGATTTGTTGGGGTAAACTGTTTAAGATAGGTAAATAAATCAATGGTTGGAATGGCTGCTAGGTAGGTGGAAGGGGAGTGGTGGAGCCAGTATAGGTGTGTGAGTTTCCAATACGAGATGACTGCATATGGAAAGGCAAATGGAGTCACTGTTAATCAGCTCTGGGAATTTGCTCAGTAGCATAAAAGAGGACTTGGGAGGCGGTAGAGAATTACTTTCTCCCAGAATGATGAGAAAACTGGACTCAAGTTATTGATCACGGGTGACAGCAGCAAGGATGATCAGAGACTTACACAGAAAATGTTTGGCTGAATTAATAGATGTACTTTAGATTGAGAGAAAATACAGTGCTTCTAGGACTAGAGATTCCACCTTCGCCAGAATAGGTACTTTGGATCAAAGGGTAACTGCCATGGAGTCAATTTTCACTTGAGAGTGACCTTCTGGACAGAGTAAAACTGCCCCTTGGAGTTTTTGAGTCTAAACCTTTGTGGAAGCAGAAATCTTCATTTTTTTCCCTATGGAGTGGCTGGTGAGTTCCAACAGCTTACTCGTGGTAGCAGCCCAGCATGTGTCCACCGTGCCAATGGGGATCCTGCATATAAGTATAGGGAGGGAAGGCATTGAGAGTAAGACCTACTGCAGTCTCAAGTAGAACATCTCTGGGTTGCACCTGTGTCAGTGGGGTGGTACAGTATAGACATGATCTATTAAAGAGAAAAAAGGAATTCTGTGTGTAGGTAAAGATTTTGAAGTCATAGAGGTTGTTGAAGGGAGACAAGGAAACCCAAACTATAAGATAACAGTCAGGAGGTTGGTTATTAACAGAGAAATGCAGAGAAGTGTGGAGCAGGATCTGGTGAGCCTGAGTTAGGGTCTTCGTGTCTCATTCACTCATTGCCATCAAATCAGACTCCAACCCATAGTCACCCTGTAACCTCTCAGAGGAAAACTGCCCCCTGTGGCCGTTCAGAGGTTGAAATCTTGACTGAAGCGGAAAGACTTAACCTGTCTCCAGCAGAGCAAGATTAACAGCTCGAGGTGCCTTCATTCATGAATCAAAAAACCAAACCAACTCACTGCCACTGAGTCAGTGCCGACCTGTCAGGACAGGGCACACTGTTGTGAGTTTCCAAGACTGCAGTGCTTCACTGGCATAGAAAGCCCCTTCTGCCTCCCACTGAGCAGCTGATGGTTTCAAACTGCTGGACCTAGTGGAGCACAGCCCAGTTCGCAGCCACTACCCACCAGGACTCCTTACCCTAGTATGTAGTGTGGTGTAAGGCAGTGAGAATAAGCAGTTCTCAATCTGGGTCGCAGCCCATTTGAGGATTGAGCGACCCTTTCACAGCGGTCGCCGGATTCATAACAGTAGCAAAATCACAGTTATGAAGTAGCAATGAAAATAATGTTATGGTTGGGGGGCTACCACTACATGAACAACTGTATTAAAGGGTTGCATTATTAGGAAGATTGAGAGCCACTGGCTTAGAGGAATGTTTTGTTTTGACTAGATGAGGACATTGCCAAGTGGCCTATGCAGTGAGTTTAAAGAAATTTATATTCCCTCCAGCAGTGCTTGAGACTGCTCATTTCCTTGTGGGGCTTTCTGTAATTCAGTTAGTTACTTAGTTTTAAACCAGAGGATTGATGATAGCCAGTTTTTCTTTTGATTCAATTTGCCATCAGTCCGGCACAAGTTTGAGCCACCTCTTTCTGTATCCAGTAATGCTTGGCTTTCAGAATACTGCTGTTTCTTACCTTTTAAAACCTTTATCTTTCCAAAGATGGGCTATTAACTGGTTGAGCTTTACAGTGTGGTGCTGTATGACCAGGGCACCTACATCCGTGCTCACATTCGTTTAGGAAAATGGTGCCTGCAGGTTCCTGATAAGCAGTGCTAATGCGCAGCCCCAGAAGTAGGCCTGCCTCTCGGCTCCTCTTCCCTAACTGCCTTCCCACTCCTTTGGTCGTTCTTCTATCTGCCACATTTATCCCACATCCTTATTCTCCAAGATGTTTTAACCGCTTTGTAGTTCATCTCAATTCATTGTCTCTGTCACCCTCTCTACCTCCACCTCCACTCCCCACCAAAACTCCTGTCTCGAGCGAGCCCAAGATTGATTACTTTGCCTCTCAGTCCTGCCAGCTTTCTCTCTGGGCTCTGTAGCCTGGCGGGTTTTAATGCTGGGGAAAGACGTGCTCCACTGTAAGCCTCGGTTGTACTTCTGTGCAGCCAGGCTTGTTCCTCAGCACCCAGCCCAGACTGGTGTGGAGAGAAGTTGGCTTACATCATTCATGCCTGTGGATTGTGGCTACAGTGTCATCTTATGGGATTCAAAACAGCTCATGGTTTAGCTCTCTAGTGACTTTCTAAACAACTGCTGTGGCTATATAAGTTATAGTAGTCAATCACTTAGTACTTATATTTTATTATCATTTAGCAAAATTGTGATGACCTACATATTGAAATATGTTCCATGTTAAGTCTTGTTAGTTTTATAAGATCATACCCCTAACCTGTGCTTATGAATGCTGCACCGTTTCCATAATGTGCTGCGCAGGCTGTATGATTAAGTGTTCACAGCCCAAAAGAGTGCTAGCCAGTATTGACCATAACTCTGATAATGAACATTTTGCCAGCTCTCAGAAGGGTGCGTCCAGATTTGCTAAGGCTAGGGTAAAAAGAAGCCAGAAGCTTAGTTGAATGTCAGGTACTTATGTACCTTATTTCATTTAGTTTTTACAAAAATTCTGTAATATCAGTAGATTCAGCTGTTCTCTTCTGGTCTTGGAGATGTTTGGTTTTGAGTCAGTTCAGATGAAGATAATAATACCTATCTTGAAAGGTGGTCGGATTTATAAATAGTATAAATGCAAAGCATCAAGCTTGGTGCCTGAAATAGAAATTATTCTATAGACATGTTTCCTGTTTTCTCAGTAACTCTATAGTCTAGAAATCCTCCAAAATGCCCTCTCTTTATCTTGACACTGTCTCAAAAGGCCTTCCATTCTTTCTGGAACCACAGAATAAAATTATGTGAATATAACCTAACCAAACAGCCCTGTAGAGTTTCTACCAAGGGGGTATTACCTTTATAAAAATAAACAGCTTCATTTTCTACCTGAAGAGCAAGCTGGTGGGTGTGAACCAACTTTTGGTTATCAGCAGAGCACTTTAACTACAGTGCCAAAATGGCCCCAAAATTGCCCTTAGTGGGAAGAAACTTTGGGGAGTGGTAGAAAAAATTTACATTTTATATACACATGTATAAAATACAGAATATCTGTGATACTATTGAATTGTGCTTATCTGCTGCATAAGACGTCTTCAAAGGGTTCTGAAGAATATCATTTAGAAGAGTAAAGTATGCCAGACCCAATTCATGGTTTTTCAAATTTCCTCGGATGCATGTGAAAGTTGGGCATGGAATAAGGGAGACCAAAGAAAAAGCAATGCATTTGATTTATGGTGCTGGTGAAGAGTATTGACAATATCACCGACTACCAAAAGAACAAAGAAATCTCTCTTGAAGGAAGTATAGCCACAGTGCTCCATAGATGCAAGGATGTTGAGGGAGAGACTTGGTCCCATGGAGTTTGGTTATGTTATCAGTAGAGACCAGTCCCTGGACAAGGTCATCAGGCTTGGTCAAGTAGAAGGGCATTGACAAAAGGAAGCCCCTGGATACATTGACAGGGCTACAGCAGTAGGCCCAAACATACGAACAATTGTGAAGATGGAGCAGAACCGAGCAGTTTTGTTCTATGATTGTGTATAGGACTGGTATGAGTCGGAACTTACTTGAAGGCACCTAACAAGATTTTATGGCAGGTAGGGACAATTAACAAATAAAAATGGTCCTGGCAGAGAGTGGTAATAGAAAAATCAGTTGAGAAACATGGCTGTGCTGCATAAAACAAATGTTAGAATATTAGATCATTAGAGATCAGCGAGTCAAACCTTACCCTTCAGTATTTAAAAGAAGGCTGAGAAGTGAAATAAGTAATTTCTATATTCTAAGCATTTTGCTGTCCAGGAAGATTTAAAAGAAAGACAGATCCTTTGCGTCAGCTAGAAGTGTTATTAAAATCTATAGTGCCATTGTTGTTTTGGTGAAGGAGGTCTATTGGATATTAGAACCCAGGGGATGGGTCTCATGAGTCTAACTTGAGGGAGAGAGGAAAAGAGCCCAGAAAGAGTGTTAATTATAGGCAAGCTCTGAATCTTGACCCACCCTACTAGGCATTTATACTACTCAGTTATTTTTTAAAACTTGAATGTGAGTTGGAACCACTAGGGAGCATAATGCAAGTTTAGCAGTTTGAAACTACCAGCTGCTCCTAGAGTGAAAGGTGAGGCTTTCTATTCCCATAAAGATATACAGTCTAGGAAACCCACTGGGGCGTCTACTCTGCCCTATCAGACCACTATGATCCACATGATAGCAGTGAGTAGAGGAGCTTATTTAAAGGTAACTTCAGAAGTTCCATTCCAGAGAGTATGTTTTGAGGGTGGGGAGGATTCAGGAGACTGGGATTGTAGCTAGTTTAAGGATGAAGCTGTGGGAAACACTGTCATACATCTTAGAAATATAACTGTTTCTGGGGCAAACACTGGACTGACTTTGCTTTGTGGACATGAACCCATTAGGTTATTGCTGACATTCCTTTGCAGCAGCTTAAGAATAATTAGACCCAGCTATGCATTAGAATCCATTTTTCCCCTAGCTAGGCTGCAACTGTTGCTGGTTTAAAAAAAAATGCTCACAATATTTTAAACCAGTTTCTTTTGTGGTCCTTTATGGAAGATTACTTCTACCTACTGCTATTTAGAATATAGACAAATGTTAGCTGTGTCTTCTTACCTGGAAATAACTAGAGCATAGTCTTAGATCCTGGAGCCTATAGGAGATAATGTCAAGATACCGAGGGCTTGAAGAAGAAAGAATGTTAAACCTGGATAGAACACTCACTGGGCATTGCTCAATACTGACTGGCTGCATTGCCATTTGTTGAAGTCATAGTACAGGATGTAAATAACTATAAAGCTGGCCAGCCAGCCAGTTAGGTAAACTTAATGAATGATGGGCCCAACATACAGTTAGTGCAATCTGAAAGGATACAGCTAGCTACCCATTAGCTCCATTTGACTTGCAGCTGGAAGAACTGTGTTCTAGATTTTCTAAAGTGAGAAGTCTAGGTTTTTATATAATCTAGCAGATTTTTTTAAATGAAAAAAACAATAGCTATACAGCTATACACCCAAACAAATATTTCTACATGTTATCAAATTGTAATTTCTTATGTATCAGGCGAAACTTTGACAAGATGTCTCATAAACCAAAAATAACCCCCAAAGCCACCGACAACAAGGGGCACCCTGTAGGGCAGAGTAGACTCCTTAAGATTTCTGAGACTGTCAATTATTGGAGCAGACATCCTCATCTTTCGCCTGTGGGGAAGTTGGTGGTTTTAAACCACCCATTTTACAATTAGTGGACCAGTGTTTAACCCACTGTGTCACCAGGATTCCTTAGATCACTCAATCTCTTTCAAATTTTGAAACTCTGAATTTCACGAGAAAGCTCATAGATAAGAATTTCCTTACTAAAAGACCCACAACTTGTGCTTGGAAAGCAGGATAGAATTTGGACACACGGCTATATAATTACCAGACCATATTGTTGCGTGAATTCTTGGCTAGAATAATGCTCTCCCATCTCTCCATTTTGAGAAGCTGGAGCCCAGATGACATCATAGTTAAAGCACTCAACCACAAACTGAAAAGTCAGTCAGCAGTTCAGACTCACCAGCTGTTTCATGGGCGGAAGATGTGGCAGTGTGCATCCATAAAGATTCCATCCAGAGTTCAGACTGCCAGCGAGCCCATACTGACGCATAGCAACCCTGAGACTAACTTAAAAAAAAATCATTTTATTGGGAGCTCTTGCAGATATAACAATCCATAATTCAATTAGATTAAGCATAATTGTACAATTGCTGCCACCACCAGTTTAAAAACATTTTCTTCTTGAAATCTTTGGTATCAGCTTCCCTTTGCCCCTTCTTTCCCCTTCCCCCCCAGGAACCCTTATATATATTAAAAATAGTAAATTTCTGACCATATTTTACACCATCCAGTATATCTGTTCACCTATGATTCTGTTATTTGTTCCTCTCGAGTGGGGTCTTCCTTTCACCCCCCTATTCCTGTACCCTCAGGGAATCATTATTCCTGTTACTATTTCTGAAGGGTTTATGTATCTTGGATTTCATGCAGAGACGGTAACTCTTTATGAGAGTAGAAAGCCTCATCTTGCTCCAGCAGAGCAGCTGGTGGCTTCAAACTGTTAGCACGTAACTGCTGAGCCACCAGGACTCCTAGTCATACAGATTAACAAAAAGACTCACTGCCAAGTAGTCTGTTCTGACTCAGTGCCGCAGTGGGACAGGGTAGACTACAACTTCACAGCGTAGAAAGCCTAGTATTTTTCCCAAGGAGCCATAACCACTACATCAAGATCAAAGGCTTGGAAATCCTATGGTGCATTTCTACTCCATAGCATTGCTCTAAATTGGAATTTGGTTTGAGTTTTCTTTAAAGGTTAATATACCTTTAGAGTAATCCGTATGGAGAAGGTACTTTTCTGAGAAATTACTGAGTGGAGATCAGTCTATTATTGTCTAAGCATGTGCAAATATCAGGAGAGACCATGTATGTTTTATTTGGAATAGATACATATATGAGATCTTTAACTCCCCGGAAAAGTCATACCGATAGGAACAGGCCTCTTCTTTCCAATCCAGTTAGATGGCGATTCCCCCGCCCGTGTCTCTCTAGCCCCCTGAGACTCTTCAGTACCTCCCTGGTCATTAGTTAATATATCAGATGCTCTGAAATACACTATGTAATAAATTACATTTGGGGCTATATACTTTACATACTCCTGCAGGGTTGCTGGGCACCAGAAAATGTAAATTCTCTAACTTCTTAGTGCTCCTTGTATACAGCCTGCTGTTGGTTTAACTATGCTTGCAGTCAAAGGAGAATTCAGTCTTTTAACACAATTTTTAAAAAAACCCCAAAACTCTGATTATAGCAACCACATTACGTATTACCCGTGTCTCGTGCATAGAGTTGGAAATTTGGAGCATGATGCAAGAAAGACGGTCAATTAAGAACTCTTTACCTTCGGCTTGATTGTTCCTACCTTTGACATGTATTTTGGTAAACTTGCTTAATGGTCTTTCATCACATGCTTAAGCCACGTGAATGTCCCATTAGAATTAGTTAATTACTCTTTGGGGTAACTGAGTTTGAAAAACTGATACTTATGTCACTACCAATCGCAACCGCGCTTTTCTTAGATGGAGCTGCCTTTTGTGCCTCTTTTTGAAATGCCTGTGCAGTGTTGACTGAGTTTGTCACCAGTGAGTTTTCTGCACACAGGGAAGTCCTGTGGGACCAATATCCATCCTGGGCCAGGAAAGAGGTTGTATAAATAGCTGATGCACATGCACAAGGAGGAGGGGCGGGAAAGGGGGCTTGAAGGCTTGGGCCCCAGATGTGAACAACTCCTGTTTTTGTTTTAGAGTAATTAATGTTTCCTTGAATTGGGCTAAGCATTTTGGGGAGCTCCTTTTTTTTGCTTCTGGCTTTATTACGTTTTGAATCGCCAAGATTTAGGCTTGAGCTGGAGGTGGGGGGAGTGGAGTGTGTATTTCCTGCCATCCCTTAATGAATGAAGTAACTTGAGAGCAGTGCTTTCCTAACTAAGCTTGGACTTGAGGTTGGAGAATTGGCTTATGGAGGGTGAATACTCGCTCCCCAGAATCCCAGAGACATGGGAGTCAGTGCAATAAGACTGAGTGGTCACTTGTTACCTGCCCGACTTCAATCCCTAGCGAAGCTATTGGGTTTTGTGGTGCTGCTCTGGGGTTCTCCAGACTGTTATAAGGTGGTCTTGCTCCTGTCTGCAGTCCTTCTTCCCTTTCCTCTCCCCCTTCTCCTTTGGCCTCCTAAATTAGATACATTCCCCTCTGCTCCCAGACGTCTCCATCTCTTCGTCTCCTGACAGAGCAATCATTTATCAAGTTGTTTCATGCGTTGTCGGGAGGGGGCCCTGGGGACGCTGAGTTTGTTTCGCCCCTTTGTTGGAGCGCCACGGGATCATCCAGCTTAGACTCCAGCCAACTGCTGAGAGTAGTCCCACTCCAGGAGCTAATGTTAAAGGGGCCGCCTTTTATCTACTTGCTGCTACATCAACCTTTTTATGTTAAATTCCAGTTTGTAGCAACTGTAAACACCGGACTCATCCACTTTCTGGGTATAGAATCATTAAGATACATATTTTTTATAAATCAGGACCCAGTTATTAAAAGGATGTGGAAATCGATTTTTATGTTCTCTCTGTTTTTCCTTGTTTTTCCTGCTCTTCATTGCAACCACTCTTTCCAAGGGAGAGAGGATTACAGCTAGGTGTGGCAAATTGGTGTTACAGTTTTTTGTTTTTTGTTTTTTTTTAACATTTTATTAGGGGCTCATACAACTGTTATCCCAATCCATACACACATCAATTGTGTAAAGCGCATTTGTACATCGTTTCTCAAAACATTTTCTCTCCACTTAAACCCCCGACATTAGGTCCTCATTTTCCCCCTCCCTCCCTGCTCCCCCCTCCCTCATGAGCCCTTGATAGTTTATAAATGGGTATTTTGGTGTTACAGTTTTATAAGACATCTCCTCTTTAGGTAGGTTTTAATTTATCCAGGCATCTTGTCTCCAACATCATACTGTTCTCCGTCTACATAGTATAGGAATTTGAAAAAAGATTCTGCGGTTTCTCCCACATTAAAATGCAAGGTAAAGAGTAGTGGTTTTTATAAGGAACTATTAAGTTTTCCAAAGCAACTAACAAGATAAAAGGAAAAATTAGACCGAAACGAGTGTTCTTTGACCATGAATGTGAAATACAGACATTACTTGCTTTAAGTAGTTAATAGCTGTACAGGGCATATTGTATTGGTGGAGGCGTGAGAGATGAGAGACTATAGGTGCCCTGACGGTCTGTCTAGTATGTATGTACTGGACTGCTCACTGGAAGGTCTACGTTTCAGACCCAGCATCTAGCTCCTCTGGTGATAGAGGAGGCTTTCTGTTCCCATACAACCTCAGGAAGCCTTAACAGGGAGCTGTGAGTTGGAATCAGTATGGTGGCAGTGGGTGTATGGTTAGATAGGGACTCTCAGGTTACAAGTATTTCCAGAATTCTTTATGCGATCCTGGCACATCTCTCTCTCATATTGAAGGCTTTGAAATGAACAGAAAAGTTGAAGGATTGTATGGTACATTTTGGGCTTTAAAATTTTTTTAAATAAATTAAAAACACCGTTTGCCAAATTGAATAAAGCATGCACTAATCTTACTATGCATTTTTAGGGTAGGGGGAGTGGACACAAAATGACAACAAAAATATTCCAGGTAACATGTAATGTCTGAATCGTAGAGTGGATTTTGTTCCCACCTGGGGTTGACTTTTGTCAAAGGAAGCCCACAACTGTAAGTTGTATAGTACCAGGGGATCAAGTTCATTAGGTTTAAGCTATCTCCTCTTTATCAGCTGCTTTAGATTGAAAACATTCTATCACCTTGGCCAATCCGACTTGTC
>NW_022110173.1:4284661-4297386 GCF_000313985.2 Echinops telfairi
AAAAAAATTATTTTTTAACATCAAAATGAACCCAAAAGATTATAATACTTTTCCCGCATGTAGGAGCATTGGTAGTATACTGGGTTATACATTGGACTGCTCACCACAAGGTCAAAACCACCAACTACTCTGCAGGAGAAAGATAAGATTCTCAATGACACAAACCCACAGGGGCAATTCTACTCTATCTTGGAGAGTTGCTGTCAGAGTTGACTTGATGGCAGTGAGTTTTGGGGTATGTTCTTATTATTGGCATGATAGCTGTAAAACTTGTGTGTGTTCTTGATTTCCACAATTACACTTAATAATTTAGTACTTACTTTTCACCGGGTACTATTATGTTAAGCAGTTAAGCAGTGGGGCATAGCAGTGAACAAAAACACATACATCTTCTTGGAGGTTAAATTCTGCTGGGGCTGGGGGGCGGGGGGAGCGTGATATCAGGCCTTCCTTTAAAAGATTTTTAAAAATAACACTTATCTTCCAAGTAATAACCTTATTTCTGTTGACCATCCAAAAGCTTGTGAAAAACCAGCTTAAGCTCATTGAGTGCTGGTTTCTACGTCCATGTGGCCTGAGCTTTGGGGCCTGCAGACCCAGCTTCAGTTGTAGGCGGAGCTGCCCCATCTTCAGGAGGGAACTGTAGAACAGGCACAGAAGGACACCCTTCAGACCTGTCTGTAACCACCGGTTATTCAGTCCTCAATCCAGGAGCTGGAACAGTGCAGTGCACTCACCTTGAAATTCCTCCTTGGCTAGAGCCATTCCAGCAGTTGTCTGCTCTTCCTTCTCTAGCTCTTCAGTGTCTGTGTAGAAGTAGAGATTAGGCATCATGTCTCATGAGTGCTCAGGGGAGATGGTGCCTCGTGTGCACAGGACTTCCTGGACCAGCACCCACCATGCCAGACCCATCAAGTGAGCTCCCTTGTTGTTACATGGGTCGACAATGCCCATGTCTTGCTGAGCAGACTGACACAGCAGTGGTACACAGAGTGTTATAAGCGCTGGGCTCAGTGGCTCCCAGAAAACGTGACTCCCACAAGGATGTCTGGTTGTGGTTAGTGCAGGTTCCAGTGATCAGAATGACTGCAGAGGCAGCTGCGAGCTTCCGCACAGCCTGTTGGCCGGAATTCCTGGAGGATATGATCCTGACAGCAGCAGCAGTGGGACTTTTCACTAGCACGAGCTGCCAGCAGAAGCTTCTCCAGTGTCCTCTTCAGGTGTATGGTGCAGGGGCCATCAGTTCTCCTTGGGTAGATGTACTGTTCCATTTGGAAGTCAAGGTCGGTGCCATTTAAGTGGTTTCTTGCTGCGATAATTTGCAGCAAGGTACAGAGTGTCCAGGGCTCCAGACATTGTGAACGTTTCCCTTAAGTTACAATGGGAACCCAGAGCAATGCCTATGGGTCCGCTCTCAGGCCAACATGGAACGAATGCCCTTTTCTTGCTGTTCCACAGGAAGCCTTGGCATTTGTGTGTGTGGAAAGGATGGCACAGCACTTTAAGCTCTGCAAGCCAGTTCTGTTGCAATTATTAAACTGCTAAGTAAAAGATTGGCTAGGACTTTGTTTAAATAATCCCTGGGTGGTACCAACAGTTAAAGCACTCAACCAGCTGTTAGCTGAAAGGTTAGAAGTTCAAGTCTACTCAGAGGCACCTTAGAAGAAAGGTCTGATGATCTACTTAAAAAGGAAACCCACTGTTGAATACCCTATGGAGCACTGTTCTATTCTGGCACACGGTATTGCTATGGATTAGAATCCACTTGTCATGTGGTATTTCGGTAAAACTGCATTTATAAAAACAGGTAACAGACCATAGGTTACAGACCCCTGTACCAAGGTATAAAGCAAAACAACAAACATTAAAGCATATAGAATTTTTAAACATTTATAGCTAAAGGTAATACAAACAACCAGTGGACAGACAAGAGATTTAGGAAATAGGTATTGGTTAATCATAAGACGGAAGTAGTGCTCTGGTATCATAGGGTATTATTATACATGGAGCTGCTAACCACACGGTCAGCAGTTCAAAGCCACCAACCACTCCTTGAGAGAAAGGCAAGACTTTCTAATTCTGTAAAAATTTAGTGTCAGAAACTCACAGGGCCAGTTCTACCCTTTCCTATAGTGTAATTGTGAGTCAGAATAGACTCAATTGCAGCGAGTTTAATGCAGTTATCCGAGTCAATACTATAAATATACAAACATCTCAATGGAGCAATAGACAAAAGATACATAAAGCAAGGTACGGACAGAAGGGAAATCTATATGGCAAACAAGTATCTGAAAAATTGCATGTATCTCTGGCAAAACATTCATAAAGAGAATGGTAACGTACTTTTGAGAGAGAGAAGGGCATTCATATACACTGCTAATGAAAATGGGTTACTGCTGCCTTTTTGAAAAATAATCTAGCAACATCTATTACAATTTGTAAACACATACACTCTATGGCTCTGCGATGCCTCTCCTGGGATTTTAACCTTTTGTTGCAATACCACCTGTATGTAAGGATTCACTGCAGCCTGTTTCTCAGTGGAAAAGCCTGGAAATGAGAACACAGTTGCTCGCTGTTGTAGCTGTGGGTTAATAAGAGTGTGTGGCACTTCCGCACCTTAGATATTATACAGCCTATAGAAATGAGTGAATCGGAGCTATATATAGCCCTGGACTTGGAGGGAGCAGATTTTGTGTACACAGACACGTGAATTGAAATCGCATCTAAAGATAGTGGAATTTTTTGATAAATTTTTGGGCACTCCCTCCTATACCTGTTTGTTAAATGTGGGGAGTTAACCATGTTGTAGAAGGGGGTGGGGAGAGAAAGAGAGAATAATTGCTGATATAAAAGCCGCAGAATGAATGACCTTGGAATGCGTGTAATACGGTGTATATCAGCTACACGCAAACATGCATGTATTTGTGTGTGCATGTATTACCATCAAGTCAATTTCAACACACAGCAACCCTGTATAGTGTGTCTGGGGCTATAAATCCATGAAAGCAACCAACTTCACCTTTTTCTCTCGAACGGTTAGAAGGTTGGCATCACCAGCATTGCAGTTAGCAGCACAGTGCTTAGCCTGCATCAGCACCAGTGTTAAGCTATGGCGGCTTAAAAAATTAGATACTACGGGTAGTTGATGCTGCTTCTGTGGCTGCCTCTTTAATGTGAATGCTTTATTTTGAAATTTTGCCTGGGGGAGATTCACTAGGGTTTAATGGTTTCCCCGTGTCTTTTACTCAGTGACCCCTTTCCCTTGAGTTAGTGAATGTTCTCTTTTTTGAGGGTAAAATATTCAAAGGATAAAAAAGCTAGCTAGATACCATGTCACAGATCAGTGAATGGGTTCTTTTTCCATCTACATAGATTGTCTGGTTCTAGGTGGAAACGTTTTACATAGGAACAAGATGAGGGTACCAACCCTAACCAAACCCATCACTGCCAAGTGGATTCCAGTTTATAGCTACACCATAGGACAGAGTAGAACTGACCCCATTGGTTTCCAAGGCTGAATCTTTGTGAAAAGAGACTGCCACAGTGTTCTCTCCTGCAGAGCAGTTGGTGCACATGAAACATACTGTCATTCTGGTTTGCAGCTGAGTGCTTAACCAGGATGCCACCAGGGGCTCCTTAAACCTAGGATAGATGATAATTAACTGGTAAGCTAAAAATACTGGTGAAAGAAAAGTTTGCAGAGACGAGATCGACATGACTCTTCTTATGGTAGGAGGAATTAACGAGAAGATAAACTCACTGCCATCGAGTCAGTATCGACTTATAGTGACCCTGTAGCACAGAATAGAACTGCCTGCCCCCAGCGAGTTTCTGAAACTCTTAACTCTTTATGGGAGAGTAGAAAGCCCTATCTTTAGCAGAGCAGCTAGCTGGTGGCTTTGAACTTCATACCTTGCGGTGAGCACCCCAATTCGTAACCTCTATGCCACCAGGGCAACTACAAAGAAGACAGTTCAAGGATAAAGAAATTGTTCTGAAGGAGTCATCTGTCCAGGATTCCCTGTGTTTCCAGTTGCTATCTGTACCAGTGTACATCCCCTGGTCTAGCCAGATTTGTAAGGTAGAATTGGGATCATGATAGTGGGGTGGGGGCCGGGGGGACAAATGTTCTAAAAGGAAGTCACACCAGAGCATGCTTTATGCCATCTGAGTTTGTCTCTCAAAAAGAAAGGAAGACAATTTCGATTCTGTACACTCATCCCAAACCCTATTTGAAATATGGGACAAAAGGAATAAAAGTGCTATAACTATACTATAAAGAAGTCGAATTTGATCACTAAAAAGTATGGTTGTTTAGGCCGTTTTCTGCTGACCCATTTACTAATTGATTGTTGAAACCATTTGCGAGTACATGTGTGGCTGCACACATGCACACACAGTTAAAGCACTTACTGTACTTGATTCTGACCCATGACAAACCCATGTGCTTCTGAATAGAACAACATTACATACATAGGGTTTTCAGCAGCCTTGGGGGTACAGACAGTTAAGCACTGCACAGCTTACCATGATGTTGACAGTTCAACTCGGAAGACTGGCAGGACCGTTTGCTGCTGAATGATCACAGACATGAAAGCTGTGTGGAACAGTCCAGCCTTACACACACAGGTCGCCAGAGCTGGAATTTAGTTGGCAACAACAGCAGTTTTCTAAAAGTGGATTGCCAGCCCTTTCTGCAGTGGCACAGGTCTATGTGTGTTAGTTACAATGGTCTACTATTTTATTTCAACATTACATTGATTGAATTCTAATAACTTTTTATGTGATGTTTTAACATTATGTGATAGTGCCCTCTATTCTATCACCATGTGATATAATGTATACTTTCCAGTGTGGATTTATTTATGGAAGTTATAAACAATACATTTTTAAAATTAGTAGATAGCCATAACTCATATGGTCCCATGTTAGGTGCTTTTGAGGCAATAGTTAAAATTTTTGTTCAATGACCGAATGACTCATGCATGCTAATAGTATTTTGCTGATATTTTGCACAAATATTTGTGGGTTTTTAACCTGTAACATCTTGGAAAACCCCTTCTTATTTAAGCAGTTCCTTTTCCATTGTTTTTATTGTGGGGGGGATCATTTTTTATGTGACTTTTTTAGCGACAACTTTGTGACCCAACTAAAAGAGTGGGTGGGACTGCGTAAAGAGGGGAGGATTAGACAGCTTGCTCATAATATAGATAAGGTACAAAGCCCCTTACAGGGGGGTTGTACCATGCAAAGAAGGTGTATAGATCCCTGAAGAGGGGATGGGTCAGTTTGCCATTCCCTTCTGCTTTTAAAATGAACCATCCCAGAGGAAAACATTAAGAAAGAGGAGCTAGGAGTGGACTTGAGAGCCCTGTCCTGAGAATGTCCTAGCCCCAGGAGTGGGCTTCACACTGAAGATGGCACGAGTTCATGAGAAACAAAACTAGCAGGCAGTGCAGCAGACTTCTTAGCTCACAGGCCAAGGAAACAGCTGAGCAACTTTGCTCAGGAGAGCCACTGGTGTGTATCAGAGGGGTTGAAAACATTGCAACCCCTGCCGTGCACAAAGGCCTGGGAGAGACCTGCCTTGTGGGCACACTCAGGAAGCTGTCCTGAAAAGACTGTATCCACAATCTTTACTGATCCTGAATGGTAACTTGTCACTTCCTAATAAACCCCATAATTATGAGTGTTGTGCGGGAGTCCTGTGTGGCCAATGAAGCAAATTCTTGTAACTTCTTAGAGAAGTAGGGCATTTTGGGATTGTGGTATCAGAACTGGTAACCTTGAAGAGGTACGTCTAGAGAGCAGCAGCTCATAGTAACTACCCTGGAACTGTTGACACTGATAATGATTCTTCTCCAACCTTGTGAGCACGTTAGCTGAGGGGGGTGACACTCGCTGTGCCATTTTTACAGTTTCCATTCTGTGTCTGGCTTGCCGGCCTCTGCACTTCTCTTCTTGTACCCTGGCTTGTTTTCTTACAAACAAACAAACAACAGCCCAAACCACCCACCCAGCCATTGCACACATTATCTCATACGTGGAAAAAAATGACAGGTAGAAACAGGGGCAACAAGATAGAACCCTGGTAGACCTTTGGGTTGGTTTGACATGTTTAATTTGACCACTCGGTGGTGTCCACGAAATAATTTCTCAGAATTCTCCTTGGCTCTAACCGTTAGTAATTGTAATCTTATTTTAAGTGCTTTAATTATCTTTGGAATTAATCTTGAAGATTCAGAAAAGAAAAAGAACAAAGTCCCTTTAAGCAACATGGTTCTTTATATAGGGGCTCCCTGGGAGTTTAGGACAGATGGTGGCAGAAAAGGCACCAACAGGGAGCAGACAGGAACCCTTTGTGACGCAGAAGGGAGAGAGCACAAGAAGAGAGAGAGGGGTGGGGGTGGGTGGGGGTAAACCGAGCCAGAGGGTTTCAGAAACCCTTTGGACTCCTGGCTTCACAGCCTCTAATCTCAGCCACTCTGTCTCTGCACCTCTGCCCCCATTAGATTTGGCACTCCCCTCTGGTTGACTCCCTTCACCCTAGCTGAGTCCATGTCACCCTGGAGGAGTCCAGGCATGTTGCCTCTAACAAAGACATTTGCCTGGCTGACTAGTTTCTTTCAGGAGAACGTTTTTAAAAGCTGATGAGGACACAAAGGTTTAGGCTAGGAAAACATTTTGAAATATGGGACAAAGAAGAGAAAGTGACATGGTCATGCTGTCAAGAAGTAGAATTTGATGACCAAAGAGGTTATTTAGGTAGTTCACCTGGTTCTCTTTTGATAGCCTAAGAGATGTGTTAAACCTGGTTGGCTTTAAAATCATCTCCCAGAGGAGACGAGCCAGTCTGGGCGATGTAGCAATGATGAAACATACAACTTTCCTCTAATTCCTAAATGTTTCCTCCCTGCTCCCACTATCATGATATGAATTCTACCTTGCAATTCTGGCTAGACCAGAGGATGTACACTGGTACAGATAGGAACTGGAAACAGGGAATCCAGGACAGATGATCCCTTCAAGACCAGTGGTGAGAGTGGCGATACAGGGAGGGTGGAGTACAGAGGGGGAACTGATGATAGGGATCTACATATAACCTCCTCCCTGGGGGATGGCCAACAGAAAAGTGGGTGAGGGGGGACGTCGGACAGTGTCAGATATGACAAAATAATAATTTATAAATTACCAAGGGTTCATGAGGGGAGGGAGGGGGAAAATGAGCTGATGCCAGGGGTTTAAGTGGAGAGCAAATGTTTTGAGAATGATGAAGGTAACGAATGTACAAATGTGCTTTATACAATTGATGTATGGATGGATTGTGGTAAGAGTTGTATGAGCCTCCCCCAATAAAATTATTTTAAAAATACAATACAAAAAATTAAAATAAAATCATCTCCCAGGTATTTAGGGTACTCACTCACTCACTCACTCACTCACTCACTCACTCACTCACTCACTCACTCACTCACTCACCCTTCTTCGAAGGACTGACAGTGCACTGCTGCCTCTTCTGGGTGGTTTCCCACGGAGCTGTGTTCTATCTGGTTCCTTTTATCACTCTCTTCCAGGCCTGGTGGCTTCTCTTCTACTTCCATATTTGACATGGCTATTTTTTTTAAACTAATTGAGTGACATTATTACAGGCCCAACCCAAACCCATGGCAGCCAAGTGGATTCTGGCAAAGCATCCCTGTAGGACTGAGTATAACTCCCTAGGGTTCTGTGACTAAAGTTTTAAGGGAGCAGCTGGTGGATTTGAACACAGAGTCTTACTTCCTTCTCTTCACACCAAGCTAAACCTTGCCTAAAATCTAGCCCTCAAGGAGTACACAAGCCATGGCTTAAGTAGATAGAGAACTTTAACTTCTTCACAAAATCATAGGATCAGTGAAAGTTCAAGAGGACAGTTGACTCAACTGTGCTAATTATGCCAGGAAAATAGCATTGCTTTCCAAGAATGCTACTGCAGATAGTAACTCAATAGAAACAACAAACCCACCAACTACCCTATGTAAGATGAAAAGAGCATACAATGGCTTTTTGTGGAAGAAGTGATTTAATCTTTAATATCTCTGCTGGAATTTCTTTTTTTGCATTAGCTGTGTCAAAAGCTTTTTACGTGCTCTGAATGCTTTTCACAGTGGGAGTTCCTAGAATACTCACATCCTTAGTATTAAATCGTAAATGTCATCTGTTAGGAAGCAGCTGTAGCCTAAGAACTGCATTTTTTTGGTTTCATTTAGAATTACACGTGTTACCTGTTGGTTCTGGAGCCCTGTTACTCAAAGTCTAGCCCCTCACAGCAGTAGCTGTTAGCCTCACCTCAGGAGCTTCTTAGAATTGCCTCACTGCAGACTGAAAGGAATCAGGTCTGTCCTTTGGGAAGTTCCCCAGGTGATTTCTATGAGAAGCACTGTTCTCAACCTCGGACAAATTTCAAAACCAGAAGAATTTGTTTAAAATGTGACTTTGTTTTGTTCTTAATACAGGTTTTGCTCTAGGCATTGGGGTTTCTATTTTCCAAGGGGTGTTTGTGATGCAGCATAGGTTCAGAACCACCATTCCGAGCTGCCCTACCTAGTAGCCTTTATCTTCATGTGACCATTTAAGTTTACATTTCTTTCTCTTTTTTTTCTTTTATCATGTTTTTTTTAAATCATTTTATTGGGGGCTCATACACATTTGTACATTTGTTACCATCAGCATTCTCAAAATATTTGCTTTCTACTTGAGCCCTTGGGATCAGCAACTCATTTTCCCCCTCCTTCCCCATACCCCTCCCTCATGAGCCCTTGGTAACTTATAAATTATTATTGTTTTGTCATAAGTTTGCATTTCTTAACTTTAAATAAAATCAAATTTGAGTTCCCCAGTCACTGTAACCATGTTTCAACTGTTTTCATAGCTACCAATGATTAGTGATTAGTATATTGGACAGAACAAATAAAAATAAAGATTTATCATCACAGAATGCTCTGCCTTTTTATGTTAAGCACTTTTTTGCATAGCCATTTTTATTTTTAGAGTTTTATAGAATGGACTTACTCTTCTTATTGTTTTCTGGGGAGCACAGGGAACAAACATCCAGATAATTTGTGAGATGAAAGAGACCATTCAAAAACATCTAAATTTGAGAAGAACATCTTTTCACACCAGATCAGTTGTGCTTTTACTATATATAATCAGCTTGAAAGACAAGAAAATGGCATGTGTGATACATCTCTCTGCCACTTAAAACTGGTTAGATATGATTACTTTTGGCAAATAATGAAACATCAACTTCTCCAATTCCTTGCTATGGAACTTTGATTTTCTGTGATGAATTTCCAGTTCTAAACTCCCTCATAATATTTCTGAGGACTAAATAAACTCACTCAAAACTTACTACCACTGAGCCTGCTGGCACATAGAGACACCCCCTGTAGATTTCCAAGATTGTAACTCTTGACCGGAGTAGAGCCCAGTCTTTGTCCCATGGAGCTGCTGGTGGTTTTGAACTGCCGAGCATGCGGATTCTAGCTTAACTCACAACAATACCACCAGCAAGCATTAGATGGAATAAGTAAATCCCTGAAATACTACTGTGCACACAGTAGGTCTTCAATAAGAGGGATTAGGTTTCTTATTACCTGTATAATATGATTACTTTGTGACTAAATAATCATACTCTTTTCTTTGTCTCCATCCATTCTGCCTTCATTTTCCCTGTAGTAGTCTATGGAAACAGTCTTTTCTATGAACATGGGCTCTGGATTGTGATTTCTGACTTCATCCTTGTCTCCTAGATGCCTCTTTCTTAAACTTTATTAGTCATCTTTTTCAAGGATGTAGCAGAAGATGCATGCTCAACTTATTGTCATGGATTTAACTGTGTTCCCAAAATATGTGTCAACTTGACAGGGCATGATTCTCAGTTATTTTGGCAGTTATGTAATGATGTAAACCTCTCTCCTCTGCGCCGCCCCCCCCCCCCCCCCACCTTTCTGAATTCAGCCTTCTCACCTCCTAGACTATGCAGGATACATTTCTGTTTGTTAAAGCCATCCTCTTGTGATATTTCTGTTAATGAAACACTAGACAACGAACACAAAATCTGGTACCAGGAGAAGAGTACTGCTTTCAAACCGATAAAATGTTTAAGCTGTTTTGCAATTGAGTGATGGGTAGAAGCTGGAAGAGATTTCAGGTACCTAATAGCAAAAGCCTAGGTTGCTGTGAAGAGATTGTTGGTGAAATTATGGGCATACAAGGCAATTCTAAGGGCTCAGAGGAAGTGAAGAGAACTGCAATGCCAGAAACAGTGCGCATAGCAGGAAACAGTAGTGAAATGGCACCAGCAGAACCAGGAGATCGATGCAAGACAGCATGAAAGCTGACCCGTGGAGCAGAGAGCCGGGTGTGTTCAGACCAAATATGGGGTGCCTCTGGGTAAGTATACTGATAGAGCTAAAGAGTTCTGTAACCTTGCTGGAGCAAGGCAGATACTGGTCCAGCCTAGATAACTAAGGCAACTGCTAACCTAAAGGCCCGACAATCCGTTTCTATAAAGATTACAGCCAAGTAAGCCCTATGGAATATTTCTACTATGTAACACCTGGTATTGTCATAAGTCAGAATCTGTTAGAAAGCAACAGTTTGGGGCTTTATTATTATGTTTTATTTGACTAGTGTGGCTTGAAAATGAACCCCATCTCCTACCCTTCCTACTCTGTAGAACTGGAGACTCTCTCCCTTGTGTGTAACTCAGACACTTGAGATTCATCCTGCTCAACAGTGAATCGTCAACCCTAACTCCCAAACCTGGCTCCCCCATCTTGGTAACTGGCACTACCACTGACCTAGACAAGGCAGCCCTAGGATTTTCCCATAGTTTTACCAATCTAATTGGTTATTTCTAAACATTTTTCTGATTTGTTTTGTATTAAAACTGTTCACATCTCTTGGTCACAAGTACAGTGGTCTGATAAATTTCCCCACTGGTTCTGTCACCACTTCTAATCTAGGTCCACACTGCTCTCAGATGGTACTCTTTATTTACATAACTACATTCTTTATATTGGACATTGTCTCTTAGTGACAAGGATCATGTCTCAGTCAGCACAGTCAGTACCATGCCAGGTAAATGAACATAAAGAAATTGATGGTATCCTCCTATCTGTTAGAACAATATAGGAAGCAGGATTCTTAAAATTTGCCCTGTATTTAGTCCTATTTTTTAATGTGAAATTTTAAGTTAATGTATGAATAATTTAAAATCTTCAAAGGAAAATGAAGATTATCTTGTCATGAATCTTTAACATTTAAAAAAATAAGGTTAACCTGGAAGGAAATGAATACAGACAGTATCTTGATGTAAAAGCCTGTGTGCATGGGGTGGAAAGGGGGAACCAATTACAAGGATCTGCTTATAACCTCCCTGGGGGACGGACAACAGAAAAGTGGGTGAAGGGAGACGTCAGACAGTGGAAAATATGACAAAATAATAATTTAAATTATCAAGGGTTCATGAGGGAGGGGGGAAAAATGAGGAGCTGATGCCAGGGGCTTACGTGGAAAGCAGTTGTTTTGAGAATGATGAGGGCAATGAATGTACAAGTGTGCTTTTCACAATTGATGTATGTATGGATTGTGATAATAGTTGCATGACCCCCTAATAAAATAATTTTTTAAAATAATAAAAAAATAAAAACCTGTGTACAACAGAAAGGTAATCTCCTCATTAGCCACTGTTTTTGTATAGCCACTGTTCTGTTGCACATGCTGCGAATATATGGGTGTGCTTGTATTTCCATCTTTCTGCTTACTGACATAGTTAGTAAATGATTCTGTCATTTAGGGTTTCCTGATCCTTAAAACCTAGTATTACCCATCATTCTAAGTGGAACCACCAGTCACAGAACTTTTACCTAAACCTAAAACCTGCTGGTCTTTTTGGCTTCTCCTTTGTACTTTGCCCTGCACTTTCCTGCCCATCAGCAATTCTGTTAGTTCTACTATCATCACAGCTCTTGAATCTGCCTGTTCCTGTTTCTGATCCCCTCCCTGTTACCACTAAGTCCAAACTACCATCATCTCAGATCTAGGTTACTGTAGGTCCCTCCAGGTGACTCTAGCCTTCTTAGCCTCTTTGAAACAGCAGCTAGAGCAGGGTTCTCAACCTGTGGGTTGCCACCCCTTTGGGGGTCAAATGACCCTTTCACACGGTTCGCCCGAATCATAACAGTAGCAAAATGACAGTTATGAAGTAGCAACGAATATATAATTTTATGGTTAGTGGTCACCACATGAGGGACTGTATTAAAGGGTCACGGCATTAGGATGGTTGAGAACCACTGAGCTAGAGTAATAAATATATTTAGAGCCTGTCATTTTCTCATTTAAAACCATTCATTGCCTTCCTATTCCTTGTAAAAGAAGATAAAGACGTTTTGCTTTGGTTTACAGGACACGGTGTGATCTCTTCCCTGCTTGCTTATGGTATACACTGTTCTTTGGACTCTTCATTCATTCCAACCTCACTGGACTCTTCAGGTCCTGGGACCACCAAAGTTTAGCTTTCCAAATGTGGATTCCTTTGCTTGGAAAGCTTTATCTAATATCTTTAATATGACTGGTTTCTATTATCTTTCAAGTTTTAGATTAAACATTGCCACAGCAAAACTTCTCCAGTTACTCATATTTTTACTCTAATTATTTTCTTTGAAAATATAAAAAAT
>NW_022110173.1:4298285-4307203 GCF_000313985.2 Echinops telfairi
CTTGGCACCTCATCAGACTTGATCAAAAAACATTCATAAAGGTCAAACACAAAAAACGAGGTATAAATACAGGTACGACCATATGTAAATATGCTTATATATAACAATAGGGACGTAGATAGATGTAATATGTTTTATGGTTGCAGATGGACATTGGGTCTCTACTCAAGTACTCCCTCAATGCAAGAGCACTTTGTTCTAACAACCTGGCATTCTGTGATGCTAATCTTCCCGACACAGTCACTAAAGACAAAATGGGTGCATGAGCTCATGTGGTGAAGAAAACTAATGGTGCCCAGCTATAAAAAGATATAGTTGGTGGGGTCTTAAAGGCTTGAAGATAAACAAGTGGCCATCAAGCTGGCAAGCAACAAAGCCCACATGGAAGAAGCACACCAGTCTGTATGATCATGAGGTGTCAACAGGATCAGGTATCAGGCATCAGAAGACCCAAAACAATCAATCATCATGAGGAGTGGAGACACAAAGCCCATCTGTAGACAATTGGACCCTCACAGAAGGGTCACAAGGAAGGGACCAGCCAGCCAGGGTGCAGTATAGGACTGACGAAACATACAACATTCCTCTACTTCTTTAATACTTCCTCCCCACAACTATCATGACCCCAGTTCTACCTTACGAATCCGGCTAGACTAGAGCATGGACACTGGTACAGATAAGAGCTCTTGACACTCAGAATCCAGGACAGATGCACACCCCCCCTTACCCCAGGAACAATAATGGGAGTAGTAATACCATGAGGGTAGGGGGAATGTAAGGGGTGGAGAAAGGGTGAACTGGTTGATCAATGTATGACCCTCTCACTCAGGGTAATGAACAACAGAAACATGGGTGAAGGGAGATTGCGGATGGTGTAAGATGAAAATAATAATTTATAATCTTTCAAAGGGTTGGTAGGGAGGGAAAAAATGAGATGATACCAAGGGCTCAAGTAGAATGAATGTTTTGAAAAGGATGATGGCAACATGTTCAAATGTGCTTGACAACAGTGGATGTATGAATTGTTATAAGTAAATATAATAAAAAATACACTGGGGAGATAATGGTGAACCAGGACTCCTGGCACTCCATAACTGTCTTTTGAATGATCCTGGGAGGAAAAAGTACGCAATGCAAGTATCTGAAGATATTAACCGGTTTTAGGTTGGAGGAACAAGTGTCAAAGCCAGCCTGTCTGCTAAAAGTCAAGTCAGGTAGTAGGATTTGAGACCAGACAGACACCGGGGAGCTAGATTATATAGGGTCTTCTAAGTCATGACAAAAAAATGCCTGGTAGTACAGCGAGCTGATAACAGAACCTGTTCTGCAGGAGATAGATAAAGCATTCTATTTTTCATAAAGATTTACAGCCTTGAAAGCACTTTTGTGGAGCAATTCTACATCATCCCAAAAGTCCATGAACTAGAACTGACTCCATGACAGTGCTTTGGTTTTTCAGTGTGAGCCATCACAGAAATTTGCAGGTTTTTTTTAGTGCAATGGCATTTTTGAAAAACAAGTGTTCAAAAGAAAAGAAATCTTGTTCTTCCAAATGTGAGAAGAATAGAGCCTCAAATCTAAGAGGGAGAGGAGGGATAAAAGTGTGATGGATATAGAAAGATTTTTTTTTCTCTTAAGGCTCTTAATTTGTTGAAGGTAGAGCCAGTGGGATTTGCTGATGGAATGGATGTGGGGGATAAGAGAAGTTAAGGATGATACCAAAGCTTTTGACCTAAGCTGCTGGAGTAATGTACTACTTAGAAATTGGGAAGAACATTTGTGGGTTAAGATATGGGACACCTCCCCCCATCCCCTTCCAGTAAATAATTTGGCCTTTGGTTTTGTTTCCTGATAGCCAGACAACACCTGAGACCAATGGGGAACCACCTAGGGACTAGCTGCTGACTAAGCCTCGGGAAGCATGATGTAATTATCATGACCATGTGGTGAAGCCAATAAAGGCAGAGTGTTTTTTCCTGAGTGGTGAGAGGGAACATCTGTTAGTCCCCAGGAGACGTGGAAGCTTCATGCTGAGACTCCTTACTGACCTCAAGACCTAACTGTTTGTGTCCTTCTTTTCTTTTTAAAAAGAGTTTATTTTGTATTTGGTGAAATTTCACACAGCAAATTAGTTTCCCATTTAAGAATGTTTATGCAAATTGTTCCCTGACATGTTATGATTGTCACAATTTGGTCAGCCTTCTCATTGTTTCTGTTTTGTTTGTTGTTTCGATTGACCTAACCCCCCCTTCTCCTTGCCTTCTCATTGTTGCTTTTGGGTAAATGCTGACTGTTTGATTTCATATAGTCAATTCTCTAAGGATGTACATGACTCACAGGTGTATTTGTTTATCTCAAAAGCCAATCCACTATTGGTTGAAGATGACTACAAGGAGCAGAAGCTTAACTTCCGTGTTCAAAGAGTATCTTAGGGTGATAGCTTCCAGAGTTCTCCTCGTCTTTATCAGATCAGTAAGGCTGGCCTTTTGTAGCAATTTGAATTTTTTGCTTTATAATTTTCTCTATCTAGTAGGAACTTCTATTGTGCCTTGGTTAGAACAATGGATAGTGGTAGCCACACATTCTCTGGTTCTGGCCCCGGCAGTGGAGTCCAGGGCTCCTGTGGGCCATGTCCTGTAGACTAGTTTCTTCTTCCAGTCTTTGATTCCCTTCATTTTCTTTTGCTTCAGACAAGTAGAGACGGTAGATAGTTGTTTTTTTAAAGTCTTTGTGCAAGCTTTGAAGATCTCAGTCACACTAACATTCTCTTTATAAACCATATTATGCAATTGATAGAATTGTCCCATGAGGCTGTGTCTGTCCCACGTCTCATAACCCAGTTAACCTATCCCACAGAGTTGTTGGCTATGTCTAGGGAATCTCTAACTCTGCCCTCCATGTGTCTTTATTTTATACCTAAGTAAGAGGGTAAGGTGTTTTTTTTTTAATGCTACTGAGAATCTGTCCATGTACAGGCGTATTCCAAACAAAACAGGTTAAATCATGCCTCTGAAAAGTACTGGTGGTGTAGAGACTACACGTTGGGCAACTAACAGCAAGGTCAGCAGTTTGAAACCACCATCCACTCCTTGAGAGACTGGGAATTTCTACTCCCAATAGAGCGTTACTCACTGCCATGGAGTCAATGCTGCCTCATAGCAAACCTCCCCATGGGTTTCCAAGGTAACAGCTTAGACTGTGGTTCTCACCCTGTGAGTCGAGACCCCTTTGGGGATCAAACGACCCTTTCACAGGGATTGGCCAATTCAAAACAGTAGCAAAATGACAGCTATGAGGTAGCAACGAAAATGATTTTATGCTTGGGGGGTCACCACCACATGAGGAACTGTTAAAAGGGTCACGGCATTAGGAAAGTTGAGAACCACTGGCTTAGAGGAAAATGAAGGAGCTCTTCTGCTAATGGTGTGAACCCAGCAGATGCCAACCCCCACCCCCGGGAGAAAGATGTGGGATTCTGCTCTGTAAAGCCTGCAAGAGAACTGTACAGCTTACATAGGGTTACTGTGTTAGAATCAGCTCACATTCATGGATTTTGGTTTTTCTGTTGGTGGTCAGAGAAGAGTTTTGTAGACTCCGTTCTGTATCTGCCGACCTAGCCTTGAATGGAAGGGGGTTGAAACGGAGAGTGAATGACTGCCATGGAGCAGTGAGGTCTGAACTATATAACACAGCTGGTGTGGGGGGCAGGGTTCGTTATGCACAGCACAAATTGGCACCAGAGATGAGTCATCTTATGTTCCCTGCACTGTTTAACTAGTAGGTGTAGAAAGGACACTGGCATTGTAGTTGGAGGACAGATGATTTTAGTTTTTTGCAAATACTAAGTTAAATGGGTACTAGATGATGAATGGGAAATCAGCTGTAGAGTTTGGAGTCTGGGGTTGAAAGATAATTAGGAAACATCAGAGTGTTTTATAGCTGGTTCTTAGACCAGGAAGAAAAGAGGAGATCACTTATTTGGGGATGGGGGGGAGGCAGAGTGAGATTGGAAAGAGGTCACTCAGCATATCTTGAAAAAGAAGTTTTTTGCATGTGATTGTTCATTGTGTTCCCTATAGTACTAAGTTCTAAGAAATCTTTCTCGTCCATCATCATATCTGTCCCTTATTCCCGAAACCTGGTTGGCACATTTACTGAGTGAATGAGTAGTAAGAATCTTATTCTCTACATCCCATGTCTGCATTGTATTGTGGTGTATGAGTAAGCCATAATTAAACCCTACTGCTATACATTTTTGGAGCCCTATTAGCACTGAAGGATGAGCAGACTACTCTTGGTTCAAACCTACCAGCTGTGCCATGGGAGAAAGATGAGGCTATTTGTTCCTAGAGATTGACAGCTTTGGAAACCCTAGATAGACCAGGTCACTGTGAGTCTGAATCTGCTTGATGGCAGTGAATATTTTGGGTTGAGGATATACATTGAGGTCATTTCATGCTGGTCCGAAGCATGGGTCCTTTTTCTACTATGCGTGTGAGCCTATATATAGAACTAGTGTGTACATTTGAAAATTGAAGAAATGTTGCCAATTTACTGTATTAAAAGTTTGTTATTTATGCAATTATGTGTCTCTTTACAAAACTGATATAAACCACATTTTGCTCCAAGGTAATTTACTCCTGCTTATGATGAATCACTGATTATCCTTGCCGTGAAAGATGCTAAAACACAGTGTACAGGAAATTTACCTTCTGACTTTATAGACATTTTTCTTAACAATAATTTTATTTTATTTATTTATTTTATATAAAATGATTAAAAAAGAAATTTTTTTAAATAATCATTTTATTAGGGGCTCTTACAACTCATCACAATCTGTACATACGTCATCTGTGTCCAGCACTTTAGTACATATGTTGACTTCATCATTCTTACGACACCCACTTTCCACTTGAGCCCCTGGAAGAATTTTATATTTTGATAGCATTTTTGACTTGTGAAAATGAATAAAGCTCAGAATCTCAAATGAGCTGAGTTCAAGTAGGAGTTATAGCTAGAGTTCTGTACTTTGGGACAAAGCAGGATTGGTGTTAATTTTATAAAATTAAAAGTTTATACCCAAGTTTATTTTCTAGGAAAATACCTCTTTTTGTTCAATTTGTTTAGTTCTTATTGTTACATAGATTCATATTTCGCTCTTTTGCTTGAAGTTCAGTTTTGGTAATTTGTTAAGCATGCAGTACTTGTGAAATATGTAGATTTTTGAGGGGCCTACTTCCACCAATTACTGAGATAGGAGTGTTGAAACCTTCCGTGTAACTGGAATTTTTTTTAAATAGTATTTTATGGAAGCTAGCTAGATAAGACAGAAACTTGATGTTGCTTCTCGATTTAAGAGACATGCCAACCGCCAACCATCAGTACTTTTACTAACTTGTGGTTATAAAAATATAGAATAGAAGCCAGACTCTGATTACCCCTACTAATCCTTGCTTCCTGGGATTCTTCTGCTTGTAGTCCCCTCCCACTTTGAATGAGGCTGACCTCATTACAGTGTGGGACTTGGTGGAGCATGAACATGAAAGACGTGGTGGTGATGCCTGTGTATCTTGGATCACTCACTGAGAGAAAGGCCAGCTGCCATGCTGTGAGGACACTCAAGCAGCCAGCCACAGGGAGAAGAGCATGTGAAATGGAACTCGGTGGGCCAGCAGCACCAAGCTGCCAGCCTTGTGAGTGAGCCCCCTGAAGGTGTAGCCCCTCCCTCGCCGTTAAACCTTCAGTTGACCAAAAATCCCGGCCAACAGCTGACTAAAATCCAAATCAAGACAACCTATGATAATAAACGACTCCCAAATCCCTAGCCCTCTGAAACTGAGGAAAATAAATGTTGGATATATGAAGTTATGTGATAATGTGTTACATTAGTACTGGATAAACTGATACAGAAGGTTTTGTTTGTTTGTTTTTGATAATTTTTTTTAAATCTTGAAAATCCTAAGGAAAATGTATTCTATAATTCAGTTTCTCCATTAAAATTTAATAAAATTAGGAGAGTACTAGATAAACTATTAGTAGTTGTACAGCCCCCTTCCCTCTGGTATTTGTAATAGCAGTATCTCTGTGGTAGTAGATGTTTTCCATAGATGTTCAGAATTTCCCATGCAGAATCAATCCTTAAATGCAGATAAAAGTGAACCCACAATCCTAGTTGGGTGAAAGTTCTTGTTTCTCCACGGGGCACTTAAAAAAAATCTGGGCATGATTTTATTTTAACAATAAGTAAAGGATTTTTTTAAGTTGTTATTATCATAGTAGAGTATCATATTGGCATTTAGAGGTCCAAGAATGCTGAACAGTCCTCTCGTTTCCCACCATGTGGAGGAGGGAAGAGTTCCAGAACCTCCACTATGCTCCTGGCAAGATAGGCATTCCTCCTCACTCCCTTGCCATCCTTTGAGTTGGCCTATTCAAACTATTTTCCCATGTGCCATTTATTCCTGTTTATATCAGTCACTTTAAACTCCTGGGCCATCCTTCATCTCCTATTCAAGGGTGGGCTATGAATCTCTGCTTGCCCTGCCTCTTTGTTTCTTAAAGAGGTAAGGAGCCTGTACCATAATAAAACTGAATTTTCACTAAGTACACTGTTTAGGTGGAAATATTTTTACAAAGCATTTTTCTCACTGAAGAAACGATACTTTACATTCTTCCTAAATCCTGAAGCATTCTACAGCGTCCACTTACAACTCATCGATTATAAGCTAAATTCCTGTATTGTGAATGGTTCCTCGCTTTTTGTTTTAAGCCTAGTTCTCTCCTGAGGTGCTGTTTGCCGTCCCCCCTGCCCTCTTAGTACTCCTGGGAGTTGGGTGTGTGTATTTCCTCCTTACTGCCACTTGTAAGGCAGTGTTATATGCATGTGAAAATGTGACATTGAATATGTAAGACTGAGAAGAATTGATCCATTTGAATTGTGGTGCTGGAGAGAATATTGAATGTACTGTAGAGAGAGATAACACACACATACACCTCTATCTTGGAAAATAGTATAGCCAGAATGTTCCTTAGAGGCAAGAATAGCAAGCCTTTGTCTCACATGCTTTGGACATGCTATCCGGAGAGGCTAGTCCCTGGGGAAGGACATCACGCTTGGTAAAGTGAAAGAAGGGCAGTGTAAAAAAGGAAGGCCCTGGAGAAGATGGATGGACACAGTGGCTGCAAAATTGGGCTCAAAAATAAGAACAGTTGTGAGGAAAGCGCAGGAGCCGCAGTGTTTTATTTTATTGTACATGTGGTCACTCTGTGCTGGAACCTACTCGATGGCCCTAACAACTACAAGCTACCTGTGGACCTCCCTCCAGAAAAAGTCCCAAGTTTTACGTTTCATGCCTGCTCCATTTTCTTATTATCATCTATAAACCTTCCTGTTACTCCCCTCAATCACCTGAAGATTTTAGTTCACTGTCATGTTCTGCCCAATTCTAGTGTCCTAAATCTTGATTATATTGGTATCTGAAGAAATACACTTTCAACTACTGTAGCCACTCGATTCATTGTTTTTCCTCCAGTGTACGTACTAAAGAGCCCTGGTGGCGTAACTTGTTACAGACTCCTTTACCTAGTTCTAGACTGAGTGTTTCCATCACAGCATCAGTTTCTTGAAACATTTCATGTGGTCAGTTCCTGCAGCCTTGTCTTTTGCAGGTGCCTTCAGTGCCTCTTGGTCGCCGTCCTCTAGTACCACCAGTCTTTGATCATATATGTCACCTCCTCGATTGGTTGAGTGTTGACCTATTCTTTATGGTACAATGATTCTGTTTATTCCTTTCTGCTTCTTATGATACTTCCTCTATTGATAAATATTTTGCCCATGGAATATTTCAGTGTGGCAACTTGAAGCTTTATTTTTCTTCAGTTCTTGGGCAGCCTCAGCATGTTCTTCCCTTTTGGTTTCTAACTCCAGGTCTATGCACTTTTCATCATTATACTTTGTCTGCTTCTGCAGGGTTCTTTTAATGCCACCATCTCTCCATTTTGCTTTAGCTTTTGTATGTTCAGGAGCGAATGTCAGAGTAGTCTTTTGATTCCATTTTCGGTTTTAACTTTTAATTTTTTTATTTTTTACTTCATTTATGATGTTTTTGTTATCATCCCACCCATCTCATCTAATCTTCTTTGGTCATTGGTGTTGAATGTGTCAGATGTATTCTTGAGATTTTTCTCTGCGTGTAGACAGAAAGTGGAATATCCTCAAGGCTATTTTGGTCTTTGGGTATGTTTTGATTTCCTTTAGCTTTGACGTGAACTTTCATCTGACTAATTGATAGTCTGTTCTGCTGCATGCCCCTTGCTTTATTATGATTGATGATAGTGAGCTTCTTCATCGTCTCTTTTCACAGATGTAGTCAATATTTGATGCCTCTGTATTCCATCAGGTAAGACCCATGTGTCACCATCTATTTGTAGAAAAAAGATATTTACAAAGTATAGTCATTGGCCTGCAAAATTCTGCCATGCGATCTCTAGTGCTGTTACCAAAATCAAGGTAATATTTCCCCCTGCTGATTATTTTTCTGTTTCCACCATGTGTGTGTATGTGTGTGTGTGTGTGTTTCCAGGTTTTGCATTCCAATCACCAGTAATTACCAAGCATCTTGCCCATATATTTGATTAATTTCAGATGGTCTTCCTTGGAGGAGTGTAAATATCCAATCACTGACAGTATTGTGCTGCTTTTAAAGATGGATGCAACACCATTCTTCTTCAGTTTGGCATTCCAGCAAGGATTCACTATGGCCAGTACCATTGCATTTTAGTTTCCCAATGTCCAGGGTAGGGAAGTCCCTATGCATGGTCTTTCACTTTTGAAAAACCTCTTATCTTCATACATCCCACATTTTCTCTCCACTTAAGCCCCCGGCATTAGGTCCTCATTTTCCCTCTCCCTCCCCGCT
>NW_022110173.1:4307805-4309484 GCF_000313985.2 Echinops telfairi
AGCTAGATGGCTGCTTGTTTTTACCTTCAAGCCTTTGACACCTCGTGGTCACACAGGCTGATATGTCCTTTCATGTGGATCCCTTCCATTTCATATAATGTCTGTATCATGGTTTTATAGTAGGTTCTTTTATCTTCCATCCTAGTTCCTCTTGTTCTTTTAAAAAAAAATCAATCTCAGACGTTCTCTTAAAGAGGGAAAGAGACATGGCAATATTACTTTTTCAAATCAATTTTGTTGATTTTCAGGTGGTCTTTTTGTTTTTTTAAGGACTTAATACATTTCATCTATATTTTAAAACAATGTCGACCTAGACTTTGATCGTCAAGGAACCATAAAAGTCAGACATGTTGATCACTGGTTGCTTATAAGAGAAGGAAGAATCCCACAGAGCTTTGGTGTAAAGTATACATTTCTCTATGACAATTTCAGAAAATGTGACAAATGCACATCAAAAAAAGTATAATTGAGATATCTCCTTTTTTCCTGGGAAATTTTCTGAAACATCTCCGGTTAAAACAAAATTACAGTTTTCCAAAGCTGTCTTCAGATAAAAAAATACTAGTTTGCTCTTTCTTGACTTGAAGGTAGTAAAGTGCCTTCATTGATCATGGCAGGAGTATGAGCTTGTGCCAAGAGAAACTTCTCTCTCAGAATAAATGCTATTATCTAAAAACCATTATTTTTTAAAAATACCATTATATAGACAAGCTTTTCCTTTTCTACACCTGAGGCCTATATTGTTATCACAGTATGGAAAGTATTAAAGTTTGTTTTGTTTATAAGAGTAAATATGATTCTTACACAATCTGGAAAGAGTGTTATTAAAATTTGCTATAGTGCATGTTTATTTTTAATTCTTTTTAATATTCTTTGCTCCTTATCTGCCCAAGTTATTTTAATTAGGGAGGGAGCAGGTAGAACGTTTTTAAAAAATCTGATTGTATTCTCTTTGCCTATGTAATACTTTCTGAACTAGTTGGGTCTAGGAATCTAGTTCCTGTTTATTACACAAAGCATATGTGTGATACTTTGGTATTTAAGTCATAATTCCCATTGTTTTGAAAAATTCTGGGGTTTGCCTTTTTGTTTACTCAAAATACAGCTGCCAGGAATACATTGACAGAAAGCTGCTAGAAATTCCAGCCAGATTCCCAAAAGGACGTAAAGGAAACAAAAATCCTCACTAGACCCACTAAACAGTGCCATGAAAAATAGAGAAAAGGTTGAACTTGTCAAAGATTTCGTTTTACTTGGACCCACAATGAATACTCGTGGACTAGACCTGATTTATCTCCATGAGCATAGATTGTAAATCTGAGTAATGTTGCTGCTGTTTTTGAACCGTCTTCAATACATTTTTACTCTCCTTCAGGGCCTTCCTCTTTTTCACTGACCTCTAGGTTACCAAGCATCATGACCTTGCCTAGGGATGAGTCTAGATATCTAGTGGTAGAAGACAGAATATAAATGTAACTAATAAATAGGTGATACATTAATTAGGAAAAAACATGGTGGGTTGAGTGACTAGAGAGTGAGGACCTACCTGGAGGTGAAAGGGCAAACTATGCATGCAGATGCTTGAGGCAGGGAAGTTTCAGGTAAAGGGAGAGTAAGTAGCTTTTCCTTTACCTGAAATGCAAAGGCCTGGAGACAGGACCATGCTTTGGATGGTTGAT